>NC_092818.1:23768404-24071639 GCF_023375885.2 Dermacentor andersoni
GCATAGCTACGCATCTGTAGACTTCATGCTTCTATTCTTTTTAACTTAGATTCTTTAGAAATATATGTAAAAACATCCAACCCTATAATCAAGATTTCGCTTCCAACAGTCACTAGACATTACCTGTGCCTCTAGAGGCCAAGAAACTTTATTCAAATAGGCGAAGGGGTTATCTCAGCAAGACATTTCTGCGTTTTACATGTATTTGAAAAGGATTTACTCAGAAACTCCGCGGGAAGTTGTCTAAATGAGCTTAAGCATTGTGCCACTTGCTCATCTCCACGCAGCCCGGTGTCATTATCAATGTTAAGAAACTTGATTTGAAGGGCGTAAATTCTTATCAACCCTCGTCGGTCGTAATAACCCTAATCGAACATGATCCGTCCCTTATCAACCCTTATCGGCCCTTGTCAACATAGATGCCCAGCGAAGGTGTTGCAAAAGCACCATTACAATTGCTGACGGGGGCATGCAATGCTTTATTGACGGTTCGGAGGCTTGTCTTGATCTGGCTTTTTATTGAAATGTATGGCGTTTTCTGTGTTGTATGTGTGATTCCAATGAATGCATGCACTGTTCGCTTCACTTCCTGACCGCTTGTAGCCTCTGCCTTACGTGGGTATAAGTCACTGCGTTTTATAGCGATAGCTCTACTACTCCAAGTACAAACCCAGAAAACGACTGGTTCCGTAAATCTGACCTTCGAGCTCAGGCAAGGTCAAACTGAAACTTAGCCTGCCACTACCAGCAGCTGCTGCGTACGCCACGTGGACGCCCACATCATGAAAGTGATCTGGGATGCGGACTAAGTGCGCGGTCGCGAGGGCGTCATCTTCAAAGCGATCTGCGATGTGTACAAAGTGCGTCGAGTGCTGGTAGCTTCGTATGCGCCGTGCTTTCGAAGCTTGGTTCGCGTTGATGCGAGACGCAGCGTGAAGGTCAATTCGCTCGATGCTGCTGCAGCACAAAGCAGCGTCTCTGTGTTGTATTGTGGAGCAATTCTAGATGCGCTAGTTGCTGACGGCGCCCAGCAGCATCTGTGTCCTTTCCCGAAAAGCAAAACCGTGCTATCGCTCGACAATGTGGATTTACCCGCGTTAAATCGTTGCAAATGTATTTTGATTGCTTACAGAGTATGGGCCATTGTTTAGGGGGATATTAGCCATTGAATTCGTCTTATCTGACGGACGGACAAATTTCTCCTTCGGTGGACATAGAAATGCTTACGCATTTAACAGGCGGCATCGGAGCTAGGCTCGAGTTAACGCTTCCTCTTTAAAGTTGTACCTTTTGTGGTTGTAGCGCAGAACACGCCATGCGCAGCGTAGTTGGGCACAGTTGCTCTACGCTCGCGAAAAGTGGACTCTCCTACAGTCTAGCGTCGAACGTAGTTACCATGACTGTCGGAGTTTGGCGTGCATTGACGCCGTCGGTGCTGTAATACAACATGCCGAAGCCGCTAGACAAGAGTACATCGTGCGATAGCTTGCGTGAGCTGCAGCGTGATCTGTTGTTGTAGCCTGGAGTCACTACTGGCAAGCGGAGCCATAATGGTGCAACACAGTGCCTCGGGGATAAGCAGTTATGGTTGTCGCAGAGGTCGTGCATGTTCGTGCGGAGCTCTGCGACTGCTTGCGGTGCTTTTTACAGCAAAGCTGTATGTGGCTAGGGCCCATCCGTCGTCCGCGAACTAGCTTGTTGGCGCTCCTTGGCGCAACCGGGCGATGGCGCTCGTGCCACTGTTCACGCACTCATCGTCGCCGTCTCCTTCCACAGGTGGCTTCGTTGGTGCTCATCAATTCAGCGCAGAATTTCACTTCTCTTCTATCGTCTTAAAGGGCAGGCCGCTAACGGGGATATTTGTCATTGCTTAAGGGCCTATGAGCCACTCATTGACAAGAGGAAACTACCACCATGATAATGAACTATCATCATCGGCAATGGCTCGACATCTTCTTCTGCCCGACCTGGCTCCGTGGCCGCTCATCATTGCAGCGTAGAATTTCATTTTTCTTCCGTCGTCGTAAAGAAGGCCCGCATTAATTTTTTTTTTGCGGTGGAATGAAGCATAGCTTAAGGGGGCGTGAGCCATTTATTGTCTAACGTGACGGCGAATCTAATAACAGAGGGGATACAATAATGTTTGTGCGTAACTATCGCCAGGGTGACCAACGGTCAGGACAATGAGTTTTTTTTTTTCATTAACAATGCCAAAATGTTTGTGTGTCTCTGCGTTGTACATTTACATATACCATCTATGCTGCTTCCCTTGTCATTCAGCTTCACAGATGGGAATGGCTGCTGAATCGTAACGCATGAAATGCTTTTACCTCCCGTTTTGGGTAACCTTCAAGTGACCTTGAGCCAAAAGAAGCCAGAGCCGTTATAAGGTCACTGTCAACCAGCCTAGACTTAAGGGAATGCGGTCTCTATCCCGCAACCCTTTGTACAGGATTGCATTACATACGCTAGCTACTGCCCAAACAGTTACAAAAAATATTGCATCCGAGTTCTTCCTAATGTTTGTTCACAATATCACTCAAACTGTCACTTCTACTGCGCCGAAGTTTTATTTGTCAATTCCAATAGGCGGCGGTCAAAAGGCAGATGCAGTGCACCATACACTTGATTTTCATCTTTTGGCGATGAGACAGGGTTGACTGTGCTCTCTTCAAGTCCACGGCGCGGGTATTGCGCCACCTCCTTCGAAAAATGGCGCCATCTTGCGTGACCAGACCGGCAGCGTCCGGTGCGCCGCGGATAACTGTGACATGGTTGTGACGATAGTGAGTAATCGTCGTAATTACTCCAACGAATCTACTCTGCCTGTAGCCATTTAATGCACCTGCTCTTGATTACGGTAGAGCCGGCACTTTCCTACCGCGTTGGCCTTTATTATATGCGCGGCCAGCACTGGGTTGGTTAAACATTTTTTACTGCAAAGCTGTTTGGGGTGAAATTCCGGCGCATAAACCAACAATTTTTCATATGTGGGCCGATCCCGAAGATTGTGCGACGCGGGCCGACCCACGGTGGAGGTGAAGCAGGCGTTAAGCACTAGTGCTTGCAAATATACGTCGAACCGGCTATGCGGTTGAACCGGAGGGAAGCGAATACGGTCTCGGAAACCGCTTATCCGGTTATCCGGATTTCAAGGAACGGATATTGAGGATATCCGATATAAACAACTGATTAGACGGATATTCAAATATTCGAATCTACTAGATCTTCTCACTCAAATTAATCCAAGCGGCAGCTGTTTAGTCCAAGCGCCAGTGAACTTGACTCAACGGCCACACATTTAATCTCAGCGCCAAATTATTTATCTACACACCACATATTTTATTCTTAATGCCAGTGAATTTAATTCAAAGTAAAGATGTATTTGCGGAGATGTTCTAGGATGTTCTAAATAAGGACGAATGGTTATAATTTTGCGCCGACCATACATAACTGAAGAACTTTCTTGATGAGCGTTGTCATGTGAAAACAAAAATGCCTTTCCCGCGTGACAAATAATCTAAATAATGCACTGTTCTGGACATTACTGCCATGAACCGGTCAAGTAAAACGTAGCTATTTGATGCCTTTTCTAACATGCATCGAAACACAGGGGCATCCAACAACAAACCGACGATTTCTAATGCTGATAAAAACAGGCTGAAAAGAGCGTCATGTCAACTCTCGTAATTTTGTTTCCTCGAAGGCCCGTTGACATGGATATGGAACAATCTCTGCGATTAGAACCACGTAACACATATGAGATTATGTGGAAGAGGATTACGAGCAATAAAAAACAGCGCTAAACAGGACGAGTGAAGGGACACAGACAACAGCGCCAAAATCCGTACTCTTCTGGAAGGGGATGTTACGGGATCTCACGTATCATTAGCCGGCATATTCATCATTCTGAACCATATGGACATGGATATCGAACGATGGGCCTTCGAAGAAACTCTGTCATAGTGCCCTTGAAGGGTACACTAGACCACGTGGCAAAGGATGTCCCGTGACCTTGCGTAACTTTTAGAAACCTCCATGTGATTCACACAGTGATATGGAGGTCAAACGAACAGGAATTGCAAGAGCTATGCGATGGTACCCACGTAGCGAATACCAAATCACGTGGGAGACGCTGTCCCGTGACCTCACGTATAATTCGCTGGCCCATGCGTGATTCCCAATCATACTGACGTGGATATCAAACGATCGCGCTTCGAACAAGGTCTGCGATGGCACGCACTTCCCGTACTTCATTACGCGAAAAAAAGTCACGTGACATCACATAACTCTAGCTAGAACATGGCTAATTAGAAACTATGCGGACATGGATATCATACGAATGGCAATCGCAAAAGCTATGCGATGGTTCTCACGTAGCAAAAGTGAAATCACATGGGAAAGGGTGTCAAGTGATTTCACGTATCTTTCACTAACTCATGCACGATTCCCGACCACACTGCCCTTGATATCAAACGATCGGGCTTCGAACAAGGTCTGCGATGGTACGCATTTCGCGTACGACCACGTAGAAAAGAGTCACGCGACATCACGCAACTTTAGCCAGACTATGGGTAATTTCCAACCAGTCCGACATAAATATCAAACGAACTGGAATCAAGAAAGCTATGCGGTAGTGACCTCCTAGCGAACCTCAGAGCAGGTGGCGAAGGGCATCGCGTCACCTCACATAGCTTTCTCGGGTCCGTAGATGTTTCTCAACCATATTGACATGGATAGCATACGAACCGGCTTCCAAGAGGCTCTGCGATGGTGTCCATGAAGAGCACGTCAGACTACGTGAGAAGGAGTGTTGTGTGACTTCACGGGTGTTTGTCCAGTCATTGGATGATTCACAGACATACTGGTATGCATACTAAATAAATGGGAATCGAACAGCCACGTGACCTTTGCCACGCAACACCACAAATACGGAGGTGAAAAGCGCGTCACGTGACTTCACGTAAATTTTCCTTGAACGTGATTAACTGCTGAATCTATTGCCGTTGATATCACGACGAGCGGAATGCACTTTGAAAGTGATGTGGTACTGATAGAAGACATGAATTAGTAATCCTTGCTATAATTTTTTTTCTTTTCTCGCACACGCACAGCACGACTGAAATACTTCCAAATTCTGGTTTCGATAGTTGCTGTTCACACATTAACGATGATATCGAATTCTCGTAATGATCTTCTTCATTTGGATGCTGTGCGACATTGTGCGTAATTACGCCACATTGAGTCAGGATCTTCAGGGGAAATGTTTGCAACCATCGAGGAAGCATTGCGTGCTAATACAATTTATTGAACTTTTTTTTCTTCCACCTCCATTCGAAAACGTCACCCTCAGTCCAGAAATAGGTTTTCGTTGTTGGGAAATGAAGCTGTTAGGAAGCTCAGGCAGTAGTGGTAAGCGATAATAATCTGATATGTACATGATAGGTAAACATGTTTGCTAAAGCTCGGTGGTGCCTGCAAGGTTCATCGTTGCTTGAACGAAACTCTGTCTATTCCTTTTGCGCGCACGTTGGTTAACAATACAATGCAATACAATACAATACAATACAATACAATACAATACAATACAATACAATACAATACAATACAAGATGTTTATTTAACATGTTTCTGATGTTAAATAAACATATTAACATAAATTGAGCAAGGTGTCCCAAATAAGCCGCATGTGCTGTAGAGAAATCTGGAAAAAGTTGTCACGAGAAAGCGCAGCGATGCAGGTGAGAAAATTCTCTGACTTGTATCCTTTTGATGTGCACAGTGTGCTACGATATGAAACATTCTTGTTATTTGCGCACCTCAGTGCATCGCGAAGCGCGCATGTAGATGAAAATGGCGAATGGAAATATTAGAAAAAATTAGAGAAGATATAGTACAACGCCACACGAGTTCAAGCAGTGCGTTGCTTGAAGTAGAGAAATTACACCAGGATAATTCTCACCGATTTTATTCTGTTCACAATTTCTGCTCCGTGGAGTGGCGAAATCAGGTGAAAGCTGGCACTAAACATGTTCGAGCCAGAGTAGTATGACGAATATTTAAAACAATATAGAAGCGACTGTTGTTATTTATTACGCCTAGTCATCCTTCTGCTCACCCAGGGTTCGGAAAGGCACCTACCTCTTTTCACATAGTAAGCAATGTTGTGCAGTGATAACGCATGAAGCAGCCCAGCATTCCCAGCAGCGAGACGATAACAATAATTAGATAGCATGGTTAAGGTGTGAAGAGCAACTACCAAAGCAAGAATTTGCAAGTATTTTGGGCTTCCTGTGTGTGTGCGAGGAAAGAAAAATATATGGCAAGCTTTACCATTTCATTTCTTTTATCAGTACCACATGGCTTTCAGGGTACATTTCTCTCGCCGTGAATCTACGTCAGTCGGGTCAGCAGTCATTCACGCCCACTTCATAGTTACGTGAAGTCTCGTGACGCGTTTTTCACCCCTGTTTTTGTGGTGTTGCGAGGTAAAGGACGCACTGGCTGTTTGATTTCCGTGCGATTAGTGCGCATGTTGTGATGGTTCACTGTGTGCGGCGATGAATCGAAAGGATGCCAAGTGCCTGAGACGACGTACCGGATTGTCATACTCCTCAACATGAAAAAACTTATCCGTTGGGGATGTGCGACGGTATTATGCAAAAGTGCAAATCCCACTCTCCGTCATCCTCCGTTCTCCCCTTCTACGCCAGGGAGTGGTATCGCTCTGAATTCCTCTGTGCGGCTTGGCCAGTGGGTTGACGAGTGTGTTGACGCGACGTGACCTACGCTTCCCACCACTATACCAGTGAGCGGTGTTTCTCCGTATTCGTCTGTGTAGGCTGACCGATGTGCTGACACGGCCCTCTACGAAGGAGCAAGAGAGAATTAGGTTGCCCGTATGGTGTAGCGTATAAGGAGGTAAGCGAGACTCAACGAACACATATTATCTGCCCATGCGCGCACGAGCAGGCACACTGAACATCCGTTCACCCGTAATGATGCATTGAACTTCAGTTTTTTGCTTTTACATCATATCGTCATTCCTACGGGACCCTCTCCGATGCTCAATCTGGTTCCAGATTGAGCATCCAAGCAGACGCTGTTGAAGGTCACCTAAACCCTGTGCACGTGACGTCTTTATGTTTGTGAATCACCGAATGACGGGAGCTAGTCCCGTGAGGGCCCGTTACACTTCTTATCACGTGGTCTGACGTGCTCCTCATCGGCACCACTGCAGAGCGTCTTCGAAGCCAGTTCTTATAGTATCCATGTCCAAATAGGTGACAATAAATGAAAAATATGATTGGGAAGCACGCATGGGGATGCCAAAGTTATGTGGCGTCATGTGATGCATTTCGCCACCCGGTCTGAGGTTCGCTACGCTGGCACCATCGCATAGCTTTTTTGATTACCGTTCGTTTGATATCGATGTCCGTATAGTTGTAAATTTACCAAGGACTTACAAACATTACGTGATGTTAAGTGACTCTTCTTCACGTGATCTGAAGTACGTGACGTGCATACCATTGCAGAGCTCCTTCGAAGCCGGTTGGTTTGATATCCATGTGAGTATGGTGGGCAATGACCCATAAGCCTGGCGAAAGATACGTAAGGTCACGTGACACGCTTTCTCATCTGATTTGACGTTCGCAACGTGCGTACTATCTTTTGCAATTATCGTTCGTTCGATACCCTTGTCAGTGTTTGTGAATCACGTATGTGGACTTTCGAAAGGTAGGTTAGGTCACGTGACACTATCTACCACTTGGTCGGACGCGTCTTGGCGGGTGCCATCAGAGAGCTTCATCGAAGACCATTCGTTTCATTACCATCTCAGTCATCATAATCATAATCATCATCATCATCACCATCAGCCTGGTTACGCCCACTGCAGGGCAAAGGCCTCTGCCATACTTCTTTGACTACCCCGGTCATGTACTGATTGTAGCCATGTTGTCCCTGCAAACTTCTTAATCCCATCCAGCCACCTAACTTTCTGCCGCCCCCTGCTACGCTTCCCTTCCCTTGGAATCCAGCCCGTAATCCTTAATGACCATCGGTTATCTTCCCTTCTTATTACATGTCCTGCCCATGCTCATTTCTTTTTCTTGATCTCAATTAAGACGTCAATATCTCGCGTTTGTTCCCTGACCAAATCTGATCTTTTCTTACCCCTTAAAGTTACACCCATCATTCTTCTTTCCATAGCTCGTTGCGTCGTCTTCAATTCAAGTAGAACCTTTTTCGTAAGCCTCCAGGTTTCTGCCCCGTACGTGAGTACTGGTAAGACACAGCTGTTATACACTTTTCTCTTGAGGGATAATGGTAACCTGCTGTTCATGATCTGAGAATGCCTGCCAAACGCACCCCAGCCCATTCTTATTCTTCTGATTATTTCAGTCTCATGATCCGGATCCGCGGTCACTACCTGTCCTAAGTAGATGTATTGCCTTACCACTTCCAGTGCAACGCTACCCATCGTAAACTGCAGTTCTCTTCCGAGACTGATAAACATTAGTTTTCTGCAGATTAATTTCTACACCCACCCTTGTGCTTTGCCTCTCCAGATCAGTGAGCATGCATTGCACTTGGTCCCCTGAGTTACTAAGCAAGGCAATATCATCAGCGAATTGCAAGTTACTGAAGTATTCTCCATTAACTCTTATCCCAAATTCTTCCCAATCCAGGTCTCTGAATACCTCCTGTAAACACGCTGTGAATAGCATTGGAGAGATCGTGTCTCCCTTACTGACGCCTTTCATTATTGGGATTTTGTTGCTTTCTTTATGGAGGACTACGGTGGCTGTGGAGCCGCTATAAATATCTTTCAGTATTTTTACATACGGCTCGTCTACACCCTGATTCCGTAATGCCTCCATGACTGCTGAGGTTTCGAGAGAATCAAATGCTTTCTCGTAATCAATGAAAGTATATGTAAGGGTTGGTTATATTCCGCACATTTCTCTATCACCTGATTGATAGTGTGAATATGGTCTATCGTTGAGTAGCCTTTACGGAATCCTGCCTGGTCCTTTGGCTAACAGAAGTCCAAGGTGTTCCCGATTCTATTTGCGATTACCCTAGTAAATACTTTGTAGCTAACGGACAGTAAGCTGATCGGTCTATAATTTTTGAAGTCTTTGGCGTCCCCTTTGTTATCGATTGCGATTATGTTAGCGTTCTTCCAAGATTCCGGTACGCTCGAAGTCATGAGGCATTGTGTATTAAATTATAGGGTTGAACGTGCCAAAACCACTTTCTGATTATGAGGCACGCCGTAGTGGAGGACTCCGGAAATTTCGACCACCTGGGGTTCTTTAACGTGCACCTAAATCTAAGTACGCGGGTGTTTTTCGCATTTCGCCTCCATCGAAATGCGGCCGCCGCGGCCGGGATTCGATCCCGCGACCTCCTGCTCAGCAGCCCAACACCACAGCCACTGACCAACCACGGTGGGTGTGGCATTGCGTACACAGAGTGGCCAGTTTTTCTAGAAGAATCTTCCCACCATCCTTCAACAGATCTGCGGTTACCTTATCCTCCCCAGCTGCTTTCCCCCTTCGCATAGCTCCCAAAGGGGGAAGGCCGCTAGGGAGGATCAGGTAATCGCAGATTTGTTGAAGGATGGTGGGCAGATGGTAGGAAGGGTGGCGGGTTGTCCACTATGTCAGTATGGTGGGAAAAGAGCCACGAACCTGGCTAAAGTTACGTGATGTCACGTCACTCTTTTCCACATGGTCAGACGTACGTCAATGGCGTACCGTCGCCAACCTTGCTCGAAGCCCGATCGTTTCATATCTATGTCAGTATGGTTGGGAATCATACATAGGCTTGCAGAAGATACGTGAGATCACGTGACACCCTTTCCAACATAATTTGACTTTCGGCACATGGGTATCATCGCATGGCTTTTGCGATTCCCGTTCGTTTGATATCCATGTCCGCATGGTTTCCAAGTACCCATGGGCTAGCTAAAATTACGTAATGTCATGTGACTCTTTTTTACTTGATATGAAGTACGCGAAGTGCGTGCCATCGCAGACCTTGTTCCACGTCAGTAGAGTATGAATGGGAATCACGCATGGGCCAACGACATATACGTGAGATCACAGGACAGCGTCTCCCACGTAATTTGACGTTGGATACGTGTGTTTCTTCGCATAGCTATTGCGATTCCCATTCGTTTGACACCCATTTCACTGTGTTTGTGAATCACATGTGGGCTTCCGTAAGTTACGCAAGGTAGCGTGACATTCTTTAACACTTGGCCTAGCGTACTCTTCGTGGGTACTATCACAGAGCTCGTTCGAAGGCAGATCGTTTGATATTCATGCCGATATAGTTGAGAATCAGGAATATGCTGGTGAATGTTACGTGAGATCCCCTAGCACCCTCTTTGACGTGATCTCGGATGCGTTACGTGGTGATAATCGCTGAGATTGTTCGAAGCTCGTTCATTTGATGTCCATATCAACGGCCTTGCAGAAAAGAAATGATGATAGGCAGCCAGCTTCTATTAGCTTTAGAAATCAACAGTTTGTTGCTGGATGCCCCTTTGTATCAGTGCATGTCAGCAAACCCATCAAATAGCTTCGTTTTGCATGACCTGTTCAAGCCAGTAATATAATGTCCATAACAGTTCAATATTTCGAAGATGTATGGCGCGGGAAAGGTATTTGGAGTCACAAGACAATGTTCTTCAATAAAGCTCTTCACTTATGTCTGGTCGGCGCAAAATTATAACATTTTGACATTTTTTTGAACGTCTATAACACCTCCGCAAATCCGTATTTACTTTGGATTAAATTAATTGGCGTTAGGATTAAAATATGTGGGGCGTAGAATAAATTGTTTGGCACTGAAAGTTAACTTACTGGCGCTTCGACTAAAATAGCGGGTGCTTCGAATAATTTCAGGGGGACAACCTCTAGTACCATTTTAGAGAGTACAGCCATTCGGAAAGATAAACTTAAAGATGGAAGGGTAAGGAGGTTAACGAGACAGGATATCGGATTTGCACGAGTGGTTGCAGAAATAACTATAGATCTAATACAAGAAAGAAAGAGAGGTTATTTGGGCCCAAGTACAGATGAACAAATACCACAGTATCCGAATCTGAATAGCCGGTTACTAATCACTGAATAACCAACCGAATAACCGATAACTCTGGATACCCGGTTTTCAAATTCGAATAACCGGTCAATGGAATAACCTGATAACCGGTTTTCCCGCAAAAGCGGTTTGATATTGCTGCACTATTAAGCACTTCCCACACATGGGACATCCCGGAGATGGTACAAGACCAGGTGGACCCGTGGCGGAGGTGCAATTCGCCATTATGGGGCTCGCATTCACAGATTCCCTGGTCATCCTTTTTCACAAAGTGGAAGGGCACTGACTCTTTTTTTTTTACAGCGAAGCTGTATATGCCTAGGCGAAACACTCTTACGCCCGACCACAGAAACCCTACTGGGTGCGTTTGTTTAGCCTTTCTTTAGAGGGGGTATGAGTCATTGCATTAGTCTTACAAATTTGTCCATTGCATGGACAAATTTAGCGTTGAATAGGCATACAAGTAAATCTAGGTATTATTGCAGGGGACGGACACAGAGGGGGACAGGGTTAAGACAATATCATCATGACATAATTAAAGAAGTACTTTTACAGCAAAGCTGTATATGCCTAGGCTAATGGCTCGCGGTCCGACCACGGAAGCCCGCCGGTGCAAAGTGCGGCGTGCAGTTGGCCACGTCGATATAGCGTCGTTTCCCTATCGCAGCAAAGCCAGCGCGTAGCATTGTCTCACCGGCTTCGCAATAAGTTCAAATATGTGTCTATGTCTTTAATTAAATGAAATATGGGGCCCCTGTGTGTCACTTGGTAACTACAGTGCACAACCCAGCCCTAAACACTATAGATAACGCATTACCAAACAAAAATGTGTAACATATTTCGGAAATACTTTGATGAACCCGCTGGAATAACACAATGAACCGCAGATTGCACCCCTCCATGATAGTGGTTATGCGAAGCCCAATGTGCGGCATTTCAAATAAACAATATGATAAACCAAAGCCAAACATGTGCGTAACCTCATTAAGAAACACAAGGACGTTACCAATAATTGAGAAAGAGTTTAACGAACCGTCCAAATTAACCCAGCGATAAACATCGGGGCCGCACATTTCAGCTTCGCTGGTTTACCATCAGTATGGGGCACATGAGCGGCGTTTTTATGCATTGTTATTCCTGCGCAACCTTTAGAACAACTCCGGGCTTCTTCATGTCTGGCACATTGGCATGCTTGCCCTTCTACGCCCTTTTGCGGAGCGAAATGTCAAAACGATGGTGGCAACATTCGCAACAGAACATTATTCTTTTCGCTTCAGCGAATCCTGGCCGCCACATTTCTGGCTGATTCAGTGGGAAAGGAATAACGCACAACCCATCTGGCACTGTGTGGGTGCTCTTTCCGGACTTCTCATCGTCGTGTGTTTCGAAATACTTTGATAACAAGAACATAAGCGTGCTCACCGAACGGAACGAGCCGAAGAGCGTTTGTTTGTCTTCTGCAACCGAAACACTGAGCAGGCAATCAGGAACACTGTATGCTAAATTAAAAACCTAATTATGAAATTTTACGTGCCACAACCAGGAATTCATTGCGAGGCACGCCGCAGTGGACGGATTTATTGTACCACATATGGTTCGTCAACGTTCACCTAAACCTAAGTACACGGTGTTTTAGCATTTCACCCACATGGAAATGCGACCGCAGTGGCCGAGATTCCGTCCCCCAAACTCGTGCTTAGCAGCCCAACATTATGTCCACTAAGCAACCGCGGCGGGTACACTGAATGTTGTGTGATTGTAAACGTGCAAGCTTAGGCGGCATTATTGATGTAGGCTAACAGTTCGTAATATTTATTTTTGCAAATTATAATGATTTGAGCTGTGTTTTGAGAGCATTTTAGTTCATAAATGCAGACAATTTTGCACAGCAAATTGAGCTTTCGCACGCTAGGCACAGCGGTAGGTCACAGCGCCCTTCTGCCAGCGTCATCGCCGAAGCGACCACGGTTCTCCCATTGTTTTCCTGCACGAACGACACACTAGCCCATTCTAATACACAATAGCGAAACACTCCAAAGGGAAATCTTCGCCGATCCTGGCGTTGCCAGGGCGGCCACAGTGTACTGTAGCGCGGCCTATCCGACAACGCTGGCCGCTGCCTGGCACGCTGAAAACGTCAGACTATAAATTGCTCCTTCCACGGCACATTTGGACAGCGTGCAGTGCGACACGTAGACTTCGACCGACGCTCGCAGACCCTCGGGCTACGCCGGTCGATATGGTGTTTTCTTTCTTTTGTTTTTCTTTGTGAAGCTGTTCTTGGCGAACATTTCTCACTATGACCATATCTATTTATCTATCTAGCCGCGTTCGTCTTGGTGCTCTCATGGTCATTTTCTTGACTTGGTGATTGCCAAAATTGGTATTGTATGACTAGAGTGTATGACGAACATAACTGATAGGTCATGAGATGCGTGTCACGTGGGTCAAAAAAGCAGCCGCCTACGTCTCAGTGCTCTCATGGTCGTTTCGCTAACTTGGTATGCTCCCCGCACACTGCTTCGCATAATATCGGTTCTCACAGTGGGTGCAATTTGCCGGCTTCTTTCTTAACTGCCGTTTCTGTTACTTTTCCTTTAATAAAGCTTTGATTTATGCACTGAAGCACCAAGGTAACTAGGAGGCCAATGCATTACGTCGGACATTTAGAGATATGATATATAGAAATTGCTGCAAACCCGAGACCTCGTTCCAAGAGGATAGGCCTTGCGGATTCACGAGCTGCAATTCGTAGATTAATATTTTTGCCCTAAATAATTAACCACTTAGCGTAAATACGTTTATTATTCAAATAAGCATTTTGATTTCGCGGAGATGTAACCACCGAGTAATTGAGGCGAAGGGTTAAAATTGTGCTGGCTGCAACAAGCAATAATATATATATATATGGTACTGTAAAATAAGGAGCAGTGGGGCTGTGGCTAGGAGAGAGACAGCGACGACGAGAAAGAACAACCTTGTTTCGGTGCTCGGTCGGCTACACTACCTCTCGCTGCTTCAGCGTTCTAGTCGCGAACGCTTTCTGCTCAAAGTGCTTCGCGACATTTGGTGGAAGGTGCTGGACTTATTGCAAACCTGGAACTCCGAAGCCGGACGATCCCTCTCACATCTCCCATGCCTGAGGAGACTAGTACTACCGCGCCACCCATGGCACCGCCTCCAGTCGTCTGTCCTGGTGCGCCACTCCAACGGGATCCTCCCATATTCAATGGCACTGACGATCATGACGTAGAGGACTGGCTGTCATCATACAACCGAGTGAGTGCACACAACAAATGGTCTGAAGCTGAAAAGCTTGGCTACGTACCATTCTATCGTTCCGGGGTCGCCCATCTTTGGTTCCGCAACCATGAGGCTGACTTTTCCACCTGGTCAGCATTCCGAACGGCACTTCAGGAAGTATTCGGTCGCCCTGCTGTGCGCAAACTTCGGGCTGAACAACAGCTTCGCTGTCGTGCCCAACAAAAGGGCGAAACCTTTACGAGCTACATTGAAGATGTAGTTGACATCTGCCGGCGTATAGACCCAGATATGACCGAAGATGCCAAGGTCAAAAACATCTTGAAAGGCATGGAAGATGACGCCTTCCAAATGCTCTTGGCAAGGAATCCTCAGACGGTCAACGACATCATAACGCTTTGCCAGAGCTATGAGGAGCTGCGCAAACAACGGCTTTCTACGCGCCAAGCACTCGCTCCGGACGTCGCGCTTTCACCTCTGAGTGATGGTGTCACCTCTACTCCTTGCAGTCCAGAAATTTTTGACAGAATCAAGCAATTTGTACGAGAAGAAGTGGCGCGCCAACTCTCTCTTCTGCCAGTCGCTCCAGCCTCAGAGCCGCGCTTGTCTCCAGATCTCCGTCACATTATACAAGAACAAGTCGCTAACGCAGTACCACTTGCTCATCAACCGCCTCCTACGCCTGTGCCACTTACGTACGCTGCCGTTGTCGCTAATCCAAGGCCTCCTTCTGCAGGTAATCAATCCAGACTTACTAGTGCCTTTCCCTCACCTCCGCAAACAGCTGCAACATATTCTCCTGCCCCCCCAAGCAGCTACTGGTCGCCACAGCAGCCCGTGCGCCCACATGGCCAATATTTCCAACAGTCTCCGCCCGCTGTTCTCAATCCATGGCGCACCCATGACAATCGGCCTATCTGTTATTCGTGCGGCCTACCTGGGCATGTAGCACGGCTTTGCCGTCGGCGTGGATGGTATCCTTCGGATTCTCCGAGGGCACAAAGTAACGGTTTCGACTCTCCGTCCCGTTCTGCTACTGCCGCTCAGCCCTTCGAAGCCTCGTCTCCTCTTTCCCGACCCTTCAATACCCGTCGGTCTCCGTCTCCCCGTCGGCGTTCTCTGTCGCCGCTTATCCGTCGTCCTGAAGCTATCCGAGAGGAAAACTAAGGACCGCAGTTCCGGAGGCAAGAACTGCGATCTTAGCGAACTCCTCAAGACCTCATTTATTTCCTGCGAATGTCCTTGAAGTTTATGCAGAAGACATTGCCGTTCATGCGCTTGTAGACACGGGAGCTGCAATATCAGTGATTTCGGACCAGCTTCGTCTTACCCTTAGAAAAGTAGCGACGACTTATTCAGCCATTTCATTACGTAGAGCAAGCGCTGCGCCGATTGAACCCTTAGGGAAGTGTACCGTGCGTGTTGTTATAAGCGGCGCTTTATACCATATTGAGTTCTTTGTTCTGCCTCGCTGCTCCCATGCCATGATTTTAGGATGGGACTTTCTGTCCTCTCATCATGCCGTTATAGATTGCGCCCGTGCTGAACTCGTGCTGTCGCCATTCGGCACCAACGTTTTTGAAGATACTGATGACACTTCCGGTCGTGTGTTCGTCACCGCCGACACCGAGATTTCTCCATACTCTGCCGCACTTGTACCCGTTTCCTGCGTTGGGTTTTCCGACTCCACAGTTTTTTTCACGCCGTCTAAGCTTGTTACTCGCCGCCATCCTTTCTTGCTTCCTTTTGCCCTTCTTGCCATTCGACAAGGTTCGAGCGCACTTTATGTATCAAACCTGTTTCCTTGCCCTGCTAGGCTGCTCCACAATGAGTGTCTTGGTTATGCCGACGGAATCGAAGCAAGTTTCCTTTACGATGTGCCTGACGACCCGGCTTCTCCTCCGGTTGACACTCTGGGCCTTCAAGTTTCTCCTCCCACGCCGCCGTGTGACCCAACATTTTACCAGAATGTTGATCCCAACCTCACTCCAGCGCAGCACGCCCAGATCGTCCATCTTCTAGACCGCTTTCGCACGTCATTCGACCTACAACAATCTCGCTTAGGCCGCACTTCTACTGTTGTCCATCACATCGCCACTGGCAACCATGCGCCTTTACGCCACAGGCCGTATCGTGTATCCGCCACGGAGCGTAGCGTGATCGCTGAGCAAGTTGCAGACATGCTCGAACGCGGTGTCATACAACCTTCGCACAGTCCCTGGGCTTCTCCTGTAGTGCTGGTAAAAAAGAAAGATGGCACAAATCTCTTTTGCGTGGACTACCGGCGACTTAATAAGATCACACGCAAGGACGTTTATCCGCTAGCCCGTATTGACGACGCGCTAGACTGCCTCCAAGGCGCTGAATTCTACTCATCCTTAGACTTACGATCCGGGTACTGGCAAGTGCCAGTGGCTGAGTCAGACCGTCCGAAAACGGCCTTCATCACACCTGACGGTTTATTTGAATTCACCGTGATGCCATTTGGCCTGTGTAATGCGCCTGCCACATTTGAAAGAATGATGGACAACATCTTGCGCGGCCTCAAATGGCAGATATGCCTATGTTATCTGGACGACTTCGTTATCTTTTCACCGGACTTTCCTGCCCACTTACTTCGACTTGAACGCGTCCTAAAGTGCATCGCCGATGCGGGCCTCCAGCTTAACTTGAAGAAGTGTCACTTCGCTGCCCGCCAGCTGGTCATCCTCGGCCATGTCGTGTCGAAAGAAGGTGTACTCCCTGATCCGGCGAAACTACAAGCTGTTGCCCAGTTTCCCCGACCAACGACTTTGAAACAACTGCGCAGCTTCATTGGATTAGCGTCATACTTTCGCCGTTTCATCCGCAATTTTGCCTCTATAATAGCACCTTTAACGCAGCTTCTTCATGGTGGCCACAACCTTTCAACCTGGTCACCGGATTGCGATGCCGCCTTCACGAAGCTGCGTCGTCTCTTGACGTCACCACCAATCCTGCGCCATTTCGACCCAAGTGCTCCAACTGAAATACACACGGATGCCAGTGGCATTGGCCTTGGGGCCGTTCTCGCTCAGAGAAAGGCTGGCTTCGATGAGTACGTCGTTGCCTTCGCCAGTCGTGCACTCACTAAACCTGAATCGAACTATTCTGTCACAGAAAAGGAATGCCTGGGTATAATTTGGGCCATAACCAAATTCCGTCTGTATCTTTATGGCCGCCCGTTTGATGTCATAACTGATCACCATTCGCTGTGCTGGCTGTCGTCCTTAAAAGAACCGTCCGGTCGTCTTGCTCGATGGGCCCTTCGACTGCAGGAGTACGACATTTGCGTGCTGTATCGTTCTGGCCGAAAACATTCGGATGCGGATGCCTTGTCTCGTTCGCCCCTAACAGACGAGGCTAGCTTCCCGAAGGCTTCATTGTCCGAGTCTTCTGGAGCAGAAGAAAGACCCATGGATTGTGTCCATGCTGCGTTTTTTGTCCAGCCCATCGACACCCACTACCAATCGCGCATTACGTCGCCAAGCACATCACTTCTCCATTCGCGACGGGCTCTTGTACCGTCGCAACTACCTCCCGGACGGCCGCAAATGGTTGCTTGTCATCCCGCGACACCTGCGTTCGGATATTTGCGCAGCGTTCCACGACGATCCCCAGTGCGCGCATGCAGGGGTACTGAAGACATACGCGCGTCTACGCCTTCGTTACTACTGGCGGGGGATGTATCGATTCATCCATCATTATGTCCGCTCCTGTCTGGTTTGCCAACGCCGTAAAGATCCCCCTCGTCGTTCAACCGCGCCATTGCAGCCTTTGCCTTGCCCAGCACGTGCTTTTGATCGAGTAGGCATCGACATTTATGGACCTCTGCCAACCACCTCAGATGGCAATCGCTGGGTAATCGTGGCCATCGACCATCTTACGCGCTATGCGGAAACTTCCCCTTTGTCCAGCGCTTCTGCACGTGACGTCGCCTGGTTCCTCCTGCGCCACATCATCCTTCGCCACGGAGCTCCCAGGGAACTACTCAGTGACAGAGGCCGCGTCTTCCTCTCCGACGTCATCGAGGCTCTCCTCAAAGAATGCCGCATCATTCATCGCACCACTACTGCGTATCATCCGCAGACTAATGGCATGACCGAGCGCTTTAATCGCACTCTTGGTGACATGCTGGCCATGTACGTTGCATCCGACCAAACCAAATGGGACCATGTTCTACCTTTCCTGACCTACGCTTACAACACCGCCACGCAGACTACCACGGGATTTTCGCCCTTCTTTCTCCTGTACGGACGCGAACCTTTTTCCACAATGGATACTATCCTTCCGTATCGCCCTGACTCCACGGAAACGACTACCCTATCCGAAGCTGCTGCACACGCAGAAGAGTGTCGCAAGCTTTCCCGTATATTTACGTCAGAAGACCAGCAACGCCAGAAGCACCATCGAGAAAGTTCCAATGCTCCTGTATTGTATGCTCCTGGCTCGCTAATGTGGCTTTGGGTTCCAGCCTCTACCACCGGACTGTCACCGAAACTCGCGTCGAAGTACCAAGGCCCATACCGCATGATCAACCAAACGTCTCCAGTCAACTATATTGTGGAACCCCTCGAGCTACCTTTGGATCATCGCCGTCGTGGACGCGAAATTGTGCATGCCCAGCGTCTCAAGCCCTACTATGATCCGCCTGTGCTCTCCTACCCGTAGGTCGCCGGGACGGCTCCCTTTTCCGCGGGGGAGATAACTGTACTGTAAAATAGGGAGCAGTGGGGCTGTGGCTAGGAGAGAGACAGCGACGACGAGAAAGAACAACCTTGTTTCGGTGCTCGGTCGGCTACACTACCTCTCGCTGCTTCAGCGTTCTAGTCGCCAACGCTTTCTGCTCAAAGTGCTTCGCGACAATATATATATATATATATATAAATATATATATATATATATATATATATATATATATATATATATATATCACCGATTACGATACTCCTTATTGCGAAATTTGAGCGTAGCTGTATGCGTGTTTTCATTTCCCGATATAGTGGCTGGCGCGAACCATCTGCCTTGCGCGGCGCCTTGCAAACGGAGTGCTGTGTGGCGTGACTCCCTCGCTGATTGGGAGATCGCGAGAGGCGACGCGTGGGCGCGATTCATAGCAGCCGCTGCAGACAGACATCTGCTTATGCAGCGCTTTCTTTAAATACAAACGACGCGTGCAACTCTGGCGCCATCTTGTAGCCATCGTCGCCGCAAAGTGGGTCTTGCGCGGCCCTGCGGTTTTCCTCTAATGCTTTCGCCGTACCCTCCACTCCGCTTTCCTCCTTGCGCTCATCGATGTTGCAATCTTTCATCTCGCGCTGCGCTCCTTGTTCGCCTTCAACCTTCGACGCGTTCTTTCGCTCGGTTACGAGTGAGAATGCCGACGCTCGCTACAGGAACGGGCTGCTAAGAGCTGCGCTCTAAAAGCACCCTGTATAAACGAGCCTTTAATGGTGATGTATAGCCCAAAGTTCGACAAAAACTCCTCAGGCGAGGGTGATACATTGTCAAAATAGAATAGGTACTCGCGTAAGGTCCAAACGAAAATACAGCCCCTAAGGACTTTCTAGATCGTTACAAGTCCTTCCTTCAAAACGGTGATTTATCACCTACGTCAGCTTCCGGCTGTGCGTTCTCACCAATGTCCTGCGCACAGGTTCTGTTGATGCCTTCTGTTCAACTGAAATTTGATGCCGATAGTGCCGTCAGTTTTTACTTCAGCAGGCGATTCCTAGCTGATCTCTAGCGCGGAGACTGCAAGGCGCGACGTGAGCAAAAAAACCACGCATTGCTGGCTATGATGAACAGCGCTAAAGAAGTTTTTTATTTGAGTGAGCTATACGAAATCAACTTTTGTTTTATACTTAATGATAACCATTTTTAAAGCAAGTTCGGTGTCTCTGACGCAGGTTGCGTTGCTGGCTGTTCTCATATGTGATACCGACTACACTGCCGCACCCACCGTTCACCGCCGTTTTCGCCACACGAAAGTTACCGCAGTCTTAAAATGAAGCTTTAGCTCAGGCCCAACTCCGACGCAGCCTATTGAAATACATATAAAACGCAAAAACGCTTTTCCGAGATAACCCCTGGAAAGATTCTAATAAAATATGTTGCATTTGAGAGTCAAAGGTAAATTCTAGTGACTGTTTCAAGCGGCACTTCAATTTACGGCCTGAATTTTGTTAAAGAGGTTTTCAAAAATGTGAACGTTTGAACGAGTAGAAGCACAAAATTTACAAATGAATAGCTCTGCATCAAGAACTGATATCGCGGTTCTCTAAACGGCACCTATTAGAAAATTCAAAGCGGACGAATTTTACATGTCATTTTATATCTTACGTGAATTTGTTGCTTTGTGTACAAGGGTTCTGCAAAAGCTGTATTTCCATATTACTAAACTTCTTTAGAGTCATATGTAACATATCAATATTGTCCGCGTTAGATGTACTATTAGATGCAGTTCACATAATTATGATATCACTTTTCATTGATGAGTTACGGGGTTGTAAACTTGATAGTTTAGTTTTCTGAAAATGTGAAATTTTTGCCCATTTTTAATAAAAAACTCATGATCCTAATCAAAACTCGAAACAAACAGTCACTAGATTTTGAGCTCGCCAACAAACCTCGTCAAATTTAGTGTAGTGGTTGCCGAGAAAAACGAATTCTCTGTGTACATGTATTTAGATAGCAGCACTCGAGCTAAAGCTTCCTCTTAAACAGCTTCCATGTAGAAGAAGAGTGAGTTGGATGAGTCTTAAAATATTCTATTTATGAAAAACATGACAAAATATATAAGTATTGACAACGTAAGCTGTATTCAGTGGCTACTAGCTTGACGTGGGAAACACCTTGACGTTGCTGAAGGATAATACCTTGATGTGGGAAACTTACATTCAAGCTCAAAACGTGGTTAACAAGCAAATTGTAACACCTTACATGATAAAGCAGCGATAGTAAGGCGTCGCCGCAAGAACAGCTCATTGGCCATGACCGGGCAAATCCGAATATGTGGTAGTATGAGAATTTCTACATCATAAACTTCTCGCAATTTTCCTAAAGTCGTTTGAACATGTTCGAAAGGCAAATAAGGTTTGGTATTCACAAAACATCTCTTAGATAAGCTCCATTTCTGATCCGCAGGCAGTGGACAAAAATTTCAAAAAGAAATGTGCTGCGAGTACGGGCGCCCCGGGTATTAGCAGGGTGGAACTCCCCCGAAATAAGGTTGTTAAAAACGCTACTCTCGCCTAAAATTCTCGCAGCACATCCTTTTGGAGACGAGATTTCTACTATGAAAGCGCCTGGAGCCTAATTTCAATCTGATCGCCATCATGCCGCAAAACTGAACTTGATATTTCGCTGGATGTCATAAGTAGCGGTCGTTTGCTGTAGCCTGTAGTTAATTGTGCGATTGCGAACCACATTATATTTGCTCCCGGCAGACGGGGGCGTCCACTTACCTTCTCTGAAGATGAATCTAGCATCTTGCGACTGCCAGGCATGGAGGGAGCTCTTCTTCTTTCTTCTTCTTAGGTACCTTCCTCCAAGGAAGTAGTATTCTTTTTTCTTCGGAAATTTTGTTAATTTTCCGATATAACGCCACTATTTATTGTCTATTCAGTCATGTTTTCTTATTCAACGGAATGTTAACAGCAAAAATAAATAAGTGAGTATGTTTAGGGATGTATTCTGCCCACAGACAGATTGGGAAACTAGGAGTTACCGTGCCTAACATTTATTTTTCCTCTTGGTCGTTTTTGCCACTAAATTGCCTCCTTGTAACCTTTATCGGCCTTTAACGTTAAATTATATAGGCGCTTTCCTAATATTTTATGTCTTCCTGATTTAATGCTGGTTTGTTTCGTGAATTGCATTGTTATGCACACTTTTCTTGTGTGTGGTAAGTGACATTTAAGATACTCCGTAGTGATATATTATGCCATAAACAGACTCGCAAAGAAAGGATATAGAATTTAAGGCTCAGATGCACAAAAGTCACAGCCACCAGCACTCTTCCGTGCGAGAAAGAGTGACAAAGCGCGTTACTCTACGCGCCTCATTAGCCCTGTGGCTTTGGTGTTCCGCTGCTGAGTTGGAGCTCGCGGACTCAATCCCTGTTGCGGCGGACACATTCGCATGGGGTCGGAATGCAAGAACGTTGATGTACCGTCATTTAGATGTGAGTTAAAGAGTCCCAGGTAGTAAAAATTCTCCCGTAGCCTACCCCCTCCTGCAGCGCTGCTCATAATGATAACGTGGTATCTGGCACGTAAGGTAGGCTAATTTTATTTACTTATTTAGAGCTAAATTATGGCGTTTTACGTGCCTAACCACAATATGATTATGAGACACACCGTAGTGGGGGACTCTGGAATAAATTGGACAACCTGGGGTTCTTCAACGTGCACCCAAATCTAAGCCTACGGGTGTTTTCGCATTACGCCTCCATTGAAATGAGGCCTCAGTGGCCGGGATTCAATTAAATAAGACTTAATTGCTGATTAGCTTACTACCGAGCAAGCGGCCTCAGTATAGGCCGCAATTACAACACTGAATTAAAATATTATCGTTATTCTCTTAATTACCAACTTCAGGGCACGTGTAATTGCGAAACTGGGGTGGAATTCACTAAGCTGCGCCGTTCGTGTGCAATTTCTGAGCCAGAAAGTTATTAGGCTGAGATAAGGGTCCAACCGCAGTCGCAGCGCAATTAATTTACGGTGTCGTATGAGATCGAGGAGGAAGCAAAGCTCAGATTATACGACAAGAAATGAAAAAATTGCTGTCACCTGATAGCATGATCGCAGATCATGCATGTGCACTTGAGGCTATATGGTTACAGCAAATCACTGCTCAGCCATAGTATGCAGCTTCCTTTTCCGGGCGTCTGCTACACCGCCGACAAGCGCAACCGCGTTCGCCCGTTCACCGCACCGCCACCAAAAGAATTTGAGTGCAATTATTACATATTCTTCTCACAAGTCTGCGAGAGAATAGACTGAGCGTCACATGGCGACCTATTTCGCCTAGAAAGAGACGCAAAATCGGAGAAATGGCCGGCCAGGTGTGCCAGGCTAATCTCGCTTTTGTACATCACCACCACGGCCACTAACGTTGTTATAAAGCGACCAAATCTCTTTCTTTCGATACTAATTACCGAAATGAAAAAAAAAAAGAACTCCATGATATTGACACGTGTCATTTATCGGGCGACCACGTTCCGCCGCCTAACAAATGTTATCGCACCGCGCGGGACGCGCCCGCATGTATAAGAAGGTTCTGGAAAGTTATCGATGCTTCTATCCGCTGTCTGTTGTAGCCGACCCTTGTGTTATCTGACTTCATCGCCTGACGCGAATGGTGTAGAACTTTGTGGAAGGCACGCGGGTCCCAACGATTAGTCTGGAACATTCGACGACTGCTGTATAAAAGCCGACGCGCCTGACCCGCTGATCAGATTTTCGACGATCGCCGAGTGTGTTCTTCGCTACCGTTGTTCTTTGAGTGTAGCCTAGTTTTGAGGGCACAAGTTCGCCCAATAAAATGCACGTTAAGTTAATCACAGTATTACTGCCTTCTTAACCGTCACTACCACGTGACATCTGGTGGAGGTGCTAGTACGTTCATGTACCCCGAACGCCCCCGCAAAGCCGCGATCCAAGCCCGAAGCCCGAGGACAAAACCAACATCGCCCAAGACCAGCGTGCTAGCCGCAGACTGCAAAGACTGACCCCCAGAGCATGCACTTCTACCTGAGTCGACAAAGAAGATCGTGGTGAAAACAACCCCAATGGCTACCCCAGCGTCCCCCGCTATCCCACAGCAACATCGAGACCCACCGACCTTCCATGGAGCAGCGACGGAAGACCCGGAATCCTGGCTGGAAACCTTCGAATGAATCGCGACTTTTAATAACTTGGACTCCGACGACAAGCAGCGGCATGTACACTTTGCCTTAGAAGATGCTGCCAGAACGTGGTTTGAGAAACCGGAGTCGACCTTGACAACATTGGACCTCTTCCGTAGCGGCTTCCTGCGCACCTTTACGAGCGTCGTGCGCAAGGAAAAGGCCGAAGCCATGCTAGACGCCCGAGTGCCGCTACCTAACGAGAAAGTTGCCATCTTCACGGAAGAAATGAACCGTCTGTTCCGCCACGCCAACCCAGATATGCCCGAGGAGAAGAAAGTCCGCCATCTCATGCGTGGTGTGAAGGAAGAACTTTTCGGCGCAATGATACGAAGCCCACCGAAGACCGTAGTAGAGTTCCTACACGAGGCCACCAGCATCGAGAAGACACTCGAAATGCGGAACCGGCAATTGAACCACCGTAGAAACTCTACCCACTACACAGGAATGCAATCAGTGGCCACGGATGATCTGCGCGAGACCATCAGGGCCATTGTGCGCGAAGAACTGCGCAAGGTCTTGCCTTCGTCGCTGCCTCAAGTGGCCTCGATCGCCGACATCGTGAAAGAAGAGGTGCACTGATCGCTTGGAGTTCCTGGTGCAACCAGAATCACCGCAGCCCCAGCCAGATGCGATGACCTACGCCGCCATCGCCCGCCGTCAAGGCCCCCGTGCACGACCGCGCCAGGGCCCTTTAACTCCACAATTTCGTCGTAGACCGCCGCCACCATCAGCACGCCCGTCCGTCGCTCAGCGCCACTACGTGAGGAAGACGGACATTTGGCGCGCTCCTGACCACCGCCCGCTCTGCTACCACTGCGGAGAAGCGGGTCACGTTGACCGCCGATGCCCATACCGGTAGATGGGACTGCGAGGGTTCGCCGTTAACGCGCCGCAACCACAGATTGGCGAACGACCTCGCAATATCGCCGACTACCTTGCCGCCACAAAGTGGAGCCCTCGATGACCGTCTCATTCGCCATCACCAGACCGCTATATGTCGCCGCAGCGCCGATCATACACTGGCCCAGCCCGGGGCCGGTCAGCAAGCCCGTATCCGGAAAACTAAAAGCAGCCACGGATGGTGATGCGGTTGCTGTTCGCCGAACTGACGAAGATCCTCCGCCGCCGACGAAGACGCCGAAGAACCTACCTCGACGACATAACCACACGCCGCCGTCCCGACGTAGTGTGGAAGCAAAGAAAACGACGATAAAAGACGACCTGACGACGTTACATACCAGCCACAGCTCAACACGACGCAGCCGTGATCCCACGCCAAGACCGAACTGCAATGCAAGACAAAGAACCACCGACCTCGGCGTGCTTCTCGACGGCCACACAGTTACCGCCTTAGTCGACACAGGGGCTGATTACTCCCTCACGAGTGGACACATCGCCGCCCAGTTGAAGAAAGTAAAAACTGCATGGGAAGGCCCTCACATTCGGACCGCTGGAGGACACCTCATCACGCCGACTGGAATCTGCACGGCAATCATTTCCGTTCATTTCCGAACTTACCCTGCCAACTTGGTTATCCTCCAACAGTGTCCACGAGACGTCATTCTCGGTATGGACGTCCTGGACCAACACGGCGCAATCATCGACCTGAAGTCGAAGTCAGTAACGCTGTCGGAAGATAAAGCGATACCGCCGGAGAGGCCTCGTATTCACCACGCCTTGAGTGTGCTCGAAGATCAAGTGAGCATCCCGTCTCGCTCCAGCATTGTCATTTCCTTCGGCACCAAATCACCTGCCGACGTAGAAGGCGTCATCGAGGGTGACCAACGTCTATTGCTCGACCGTGAAATTTGCGTCGCAAGAGGGATCGCTCGACTGCGCGGAGGGAAAACTGAAGTGTTGCTGACAAACTTCAGCCAGGAGTTCAAGCACATCAACAAGGGCACGACGACCGCGTACATCGAGGAAATTCTGGAAACCTGTAATACGTTTGTCCTCTCGGATTCTGCCGCATCTATCCCGACGACCATGGTTCCCGAACCAGACTACAACATCAATCCAAGTCTCCCCATGATTAACCAAGAACACCTCAGAAGTCTGCTCCGACGATACAAAGGCTGCTTCTCGACGTCATCAAGGATTCGACAGACACCAGTCGCAAAGCATTGCATAATCACTGAGGAGTGCGCTCGACCACTCCGCCAGAGCCCTTGCCGAGTTTTCACGCAATAACGTGAAGCTATTAGGCAACAAGTCGACGAAATGCTACGCCACATCATCGCGCCGTCGAAAAGCCCGTGGGCATCCCCTGTTGTCATTCTGACAAGAAAGGACGGAACCTTACGTTTCTGCGTCGATTATCGTCGACTGAACAAGATAACAAAAAAGGATGTGTAACCCTGCCACGGATAGACGACGCATTAGATCGGCTCTGCAACGCAAAATACTTCTCGTCGATGGATCTCAAGTCTGGCTACTGGCAAATAGAAGTCGACGAGAGAGATCGCGAAAAGACCACCTTCATCACGTCAGACGGCCTCTGCGAGATCAAGGTCATGCCATTCGGACTGTACTCGGCGCCTGCAACCTTCCAGCGCGTCATGGACACGGTGTTAGCAGTATTGAAGTGGCAGACCTGTCTTGTTTACTTGGACGACGTTGTTGTCTTCGCCAGAAATTTCGACGATCACCTTAGGCGGCTAGCGACAGTACTAGAGGCCATCAAGTCATCAGGGCTCACTCTGAAGCCAGAAAAGTGCCGCTTCGCTTACGATGAACTTCTGTTTCTAGGCCACTTCCTCAGCAAGTCTGGAGTCCGCCCCGACCCGCAGAAGACAGCTGCCATCGCAAAGTTCCCGCAGCCCATCGACAAGAAGGCAGTGCGTAGATTCCTTGGCATGTGCGCCTACTATAGGCGCTTTGTCAAGGCCTTTTCACGCATCGCTGAGCCGCTGACACAGCTAACTAAATGTGGCGTCGAGTTCAAGTGGGAAACGCCGCAGGCCGATGCATTTCAAGAACTCAAACGACGCATGCAGTCACCGCCCGTACTTGCGCATTTCGACGAGGACGCCGATACCGAAATCCACACTGACGCCAGTAGCCTAGGCCTCGGTGCCGTCCTAGTCCAGAGAAAAGATGGACATGAACACCTGATAGCTTACGGTAGCCGGTCGTTGTCAAAAGCTGAAGGCAATTATTCTACAACTGAAAAGGAATGCCTCACCATCGTTTGGGCTACAGCGAAATTTCGCCCTTACCCATATGGCAGGCCATTCAAAGTCGTCACCGACCATCACGCCTTGTGTTGGCTAGCGAATTTAAAGGATCCTTCAGGACGGCTGGCGCGGTGGAGCCTAACCCCCGTATTCTTAAACGCGCCTTCACTTGGCGCTTCACCTTGACTTCGCCAAGTCGAGGTGACGCGCTTTCCTTCACTCAAGGCGTCGTTGCGTTTCGTGAACACTACTTGAGCATTACTCCGTCAAGGGACTGCTTGAGAAACCGGCCTTCACTTCAACGGTGAGCGACTTCCGGAAAGCGCCCCTGATAACGAGAGTGTGTGGCAAAATATTGCAATAAAAACAGCGAAAAACACTTTAAACGTTTACGACATGTTTTTTATTGTAATTGATGAAGTTTTCTTCAATGTATCTGTGAATTTATTACACTTGCAACATAATATTTGGTCAATCAAACGTTGATGTAGGCAAAACTGGCTAGTAGCCAAGCTTCGCCAAGCCGTGCCAGAGCAGAATCCGTAAAAATCTGAAGGTTCGCACGCGCATGCTTCTGTTGCCGGCTGCTGCTCCTCCTGTCAGCTTTTTCTGCCGTGTTCTGTGCGCGTTTTTATGTTTAAAATGAGCATGAATAGCGACAACTGCGTTAATCGTCGTGGCGATAAGACCGGCGTGTCGAGGTTCGTCTACACGCTTGAAGAACGGGAACTGCTCCGTAACCTAGTGGTGAGGCACAGAGCGGTTATACAAAATCGCCAAACTGATAATGTATCGAAGCGCGCCAAGGACAGTGCCTGGGAGAAGCTGGCCGAAGAATATAACAGCCAACCAGGCATTCGTCGCGTTACGGTGATGCAGCTGCGGAAGCTGTGGGACAACGAAAAATCGAAATGGAAGAAGAAAGATTCCGAAGAAAAGCGGGATTTGTACGCAACAGGTGAGAACTTCACCTTACATTTGCTTGGCAAAATTAAGCACCGCGGAGGTCTGAAGACTACGGTGAAACTAAATGTGTAAAAGAATTGTATGCAGCCTCAGCATCATTGAACCACTCAACCCACCGCCCGCCCCCCTTCTAGTATACGCTGCGTATCCCCGAGCTGCTGCACAATTTTATTAATAAAGGTAATGCAAAGTGAAAAAAATGCTTTTGCTGGTGTCAGGTTAACGACAAATATTCTGCGCACGTTATGCGCACGCGAATAGTTATCGGCATAATCAGAAAGCGTAGCTAGTATCTGTATGTAATAGAATATGTTGACGTTACAGTTCGATAAGCTGCTCGTCGCGTTTATGCGTGTGCGTTGTTTTGTAACCTGTAATTTTGAATGTGCACATACATTTACACTATCTTACGTCAGGGGGTGGACCACCTACCTGCCGGCCAATGAGCCCATCATTGGCGCTTGTCGGGGCGGCTGCCTCTCACATTGGAACACGGCTCCCAAACCCATACGACAGCGACGGAGCCCATACCAACCAGCCAGTACTGTCTCTACCACCTGCGCGCATCTTTGAGGCTATGGTATCTGGAAATCAAGACAGCATGGACGAGTGGCTTGGTGAAGCCAGATTTGGCAAAAACTGTTAATTGGCATGTTGCTGCCGTTGTGTTGTGATATGACTGCATGGATGTATACTGTTTCTGAGATGTTCTGTTTCTGTGTCGTTTATTTTTGTGAGTAACGCAGCTGGCGCAGGTGTTCACATAGCTTGTGTGTCTGTTTCACTAAAATTTACGTTTCTGTCGTTACTATCTAACAGCAATACACCATGTTGTGCCAGCATCTTGCTGTTACTTCACTAAATAATTGTCATGGGAAAGTATTTTTAACCTTGAGGTGTCTGTGTGTCATAAGTAAACACGAAGATTAAGGCTAGTTTGATTGGCTTGCATCCCTTTAGAGCTGTAATTGAGCCTGGTTGTTTTCTATGTGCAGATCCTCTCTTCCATAGCACTACTTCCAGCGCAGGAAATAGCTGGCCTTTCAATAAACGGCTAACTTTCACCTGCCACGGCTGAAATGCTTCACTCCGCCAGTCAACTCAACATTTGGCGGCTGTTGAAGCCCCTGTTCGTGAAGGACAGCCTCTTTTTTCCAATTTGTGTCCTGCAAAATTAGCATGCACTTGTACGAGCTGTCCCCATCTCTCATTCTTTCCGAGGTGCCTGTGTGTTTGCATAGTGCCTGCAATGTGCCCCCTACAACCTGTTATCCAATTTTAATGCTGATAACATGAAGACATTCATTGTGGTTCCTGTGTGTACATGTGCAAAAATAAGTGTGCATGCAGACAAACAAAAGTGCCTCTACAGTAAAGTTCCAATGTATGAATGCTCTTTTGATTGCACCAACTGCCTGTGGGGCACTAGTTCTGCTTCCTTTGTATTTTCAGGCCCTACCCCTGTGGTACCACAGCCAGCTTCGGAAGTCTGCGCTCTATCAGAAGCAACGGGCATGTCGCCTTCTACAGCTCGGGCGCCTTCGGTTCTAACGCTCATGCTCCTCCAGCAGCACCGGCTCCTGGCGACATGTCTTCTTTGCAGCTGATTTCTGCGACTAACATGTAGCAGGCATCATCAGATAAGTTGTTTCTCCTGCTATCTGAAATTTCATGCTACAGCGGAGACGCATCCAGCCAGCAGTGAAACTAAATAGCTTGCTTATCCAGCAGCACTGGAACCTGTGTGGAATTGAGCCTCCTTTGACAGCATATTTGTGCAACTAACATCTGTCAGAAACATCACAGAGTGAAGTTGTATCTATTGCTATTTCAATTTACATGCTACTCAGGCGCCACTATTTAGTAGTGAAACTTTAGTCTGTTGTTACGGCAACACTGAGTCTAGACTGGAACACACTTTTCCTATTTATTTCTGTGACTAACACACTTGGAGGGCATCATATGGATAAGCTGCTTACTTTTTCTTTTCACTTGCTGGCCTGGGTTAAAGTTTAGAGCCACTAGCGCTTTCCATTTCGTGTGTGACTGATCACTTGTGACTGTCTGAACAGTGTGCCTTCATGTATGTGTATTTGTATTCATAAGGTGTTCAAACTATGAATCGACACTGCTTACAAAAATGAGTTTTCAACTGCAGTGCGTCCTAGGCTCTAAGTTAATGTTTGTTTTATGTGTGCAGATAATCCAGTTCAGGCACCACTGCCGGCTCAGGAAAGTGCTGTCTTGGCAGGTCCCAGTACCGTGCCGCTATCGACGACTGAGACCACGCCACATGTAGTGCCAACACCTGCTCGAGTGGAAGCTTCAGACGCTGCGGCTCTCATTGACACACCTCAGCAACTGAGACCAGCACGAGGCCGCACAGCTGCGATAGAGCGGGTGCTCGCACCTGAAGGAGCTGCCCGACTAAAGGTGATTCAGAAAGATGAGGAGCGCAAAGCAGAACTGCACTCTGTAGAGATGCGCTTGCGTCGGCAGCAGCTCCTCCAGCAACGACAACGTCACAGGATGGACGAACAACGGAAACAGGAACTGCACCAAATCGAAGTGCAATTGCGGCAACAGCAGCTGGAGCAGCAAAAGTGGCGCGATGACATGGAGCGCCAGATGCTGTTTCTTGAATTAGAGGCAAAGAAGCAGCAACTTACATAAAGCCAGCAGGCATAAAACTAAATGTTTCATTATATTTTCACACACGTCTATGCTTTAATATGTAAGGAGTATGATACAGCTGCAACTGTGGTTAATGATTGAAGCTACTGGTGCGAATAAGCAATAATATACACAATACACGAAAAAAGCACCAAAATATACATATGAAAGAAGTACTAAAGGAGTGTCCTGAGCAGTAAAGTGTGCTTGCACTTTGATGTCATTCCTTATCTTAACTTGCACATAATTGGAGTTTCCAATATGTGCTCGTTTTGAAATCTGGATTAACGTAGGTGCAAATTCGCTTTTATGATGTTTTAGTTAAATGTTCGAGCAATACGCCTCATTCGACATTGCGATCCATTCAGTGTGTCAGTTTGCCTCGCCACATCAGGCTGCTGCCGCCTCAAGTGTTGTGGGATCACCACAGCTGGAGGTTCCGGGTCCTGCCTCAGGACTGCCAGGTTATGCAGGGCAGCACAGGCTGTCGTAATGACCGCAGAACGCTCCGTCAAGTGCTGAAGCCCCATGTCCAAACACGGGAAGCGACGCTTCCACACACCGAAAGCTCTCTCTACAGTGTTGCGGGTGCGGATGTGAGCCGCTTGATACGTGTGCAAAACAGACAATGTTAGTTTACCCTTATGCTAACTACTCTGAGACGCACTTTATACCTTGGCATCATAAGCAGGTCAGTCGTCAAAGCTCTTGCAGCTAATATGTTAATTATATTGCGTCTTATATTCGATGTAGCAAGAACAGATTGCATGAAATACATGAAGGTAATAATACAAAGCTATATTTTGGAAATTTACGTCATTACTACTAAAATATCGATCACGCTTACTCTAATTAAACCTTCAAACGCAAGAAACTGTACGTCATTACATAAGGATTATTGTGCTTTTTGCTTTATGCAGCGGTACTCACTTGCTCTCGGGGCTGTTCGGACGTCCGGAGGAAGCTAGTGGGGTCATTAGGAAGGGCATGCATGCATAGCCAGCATCGCCAAGTAGAAGTCCAGGCATTCGTTTTGTCTCGTAGAGAACACGTGCACGACTGTTGTCGAAGATTCGACTGTCATGTACGGATCCGGGCCAGCTAGACACGACGTCGTAAAATTGCAGCTGCGGCCCTGCAATGACCTAATGAAAAAGAAAAATCGGTTGTCATTTTTTTTTCAGCTGAAGTGAATGTAAGCCGCGCAATTCATACATACACGATTGTCTTTTTCTGAGCAGAAGCAGCCACTGCTTTCTAGAATTGCAAGGCCATACTTCCCTTTTGGTGATCTAAAGAAATTCAAAGATAAGATGAGCCCCAATATGTACGATAGTCTTCTAATATAAAACGTCTAGCACTATTGCTACGCCAATCTTCATTTACTCGGCCATATCACCGCGCATTATCACGATATCACGATAGTTAATTGATTTCTACCATGACTGATCCAATTAGCCAGTATACTGTTTATTGAAGCTGGTAGACATTAACACATGACTGTCTCTTTAAGAATTAATGCTGCGCTAATATAGAGAAAAGAAAAGAGGTAGCAATTTACCTGTACATTTATGGAGAAGGAACCCTTCCGATTGCGGTAAACTTCGCCATTCGGCCCACCCGGTGCCTTGATGCGGATGTGGGTGCAGTCTATGCACCCCGTCACCTCAGGAAACTTGGCAATGTGGTAGAAATCCACCATCGTCGCACGGAACTCGCTATCTGTGCTAGGAAACTTCACGACGACCGGGAACAAGTGCGCAGCAATTAGTCGTGAGACACGTTCGACGACGCGGCTCACTGTCGGTTGCGACACGTTCACTAGGTCACCTGTCACAACTTGAAATGTGCCCGCTCCATAAAAGCGTAAAGCGAGAAGAACTTGAAGCATTGGTGGCAGAGGGTGGCCACGGCTGCTGGCGTTCTGTTTAAGAGGCAGGCAGTCAAGCAGCTTCTTCACGGTAGACTTCGTGAACCGATAGCGTGCGAGAAATTCGCTGTTGGTGAAGTGTTCCACGGGATTCAGGCGGTCCCTCAGCCTCTGTCGTGGTACGTCTGCAATATCGCTGTCGTCCATGACGACGCCGAATAGCTCGTCGACACGGAGAACGTAATCGACAAACGAAGCGTAGTCCGCCATAACACTCGAGTGAAGGAGCTGCCCAAGGTAGCCTCGATGCTACCTTGAGATTCTCGAGGAAAGCGCTCGGGTTTTCCTTCACTTGAGGAGCGTTTCAAGTCGAGGGCGATTTGTGAAATGAAAAACGACCCTCAAGGAGCGTTTCAAGTGGAGGGTCGAGTCAAGGAGCGTTTGTGAATACGGGGGTAAGACTGCAAGAATATGATATCACTGTAACCTATAAGTCCGGACGAAAGCACTCTGATGCCGATAGCCTATCACGCGCCCCATTGACTCGCCGCCGCAATATGACGCAAATGACGACGCCTTCCTTGACATTTTAAGCGTGGCAGACTTCGCTGAACAGCAGCGAGCAGACCCGGAGTTGAAAAACCTGGTCGAGTATTTGGAAGGGCACACCGGCGTTGTCCCTAGATCATTTAAGCGAGGATTGTCTTCGTTCTCGCTTCAAAACAACCTACTCGTAAAGCAGAACTTCTCACCAGTGCGGGCCAACTACCTTGTTGTCCCGTCAGGACTGCGTCAAGAAGTATTGCACGCCCTGCATGACGATCCGACCGCTGGACACCTCGGATTTTCCCGGACACTGTCGAGGATACAGGAAAGGTATTATTGGCCACGCCTGACCGCCGACGTCGCCCGTTATGTCAGAACATGCCGAGACTGTCAGCGACGCAAGACACCACCGACAAGGCCAGCGGGATTACTACAGCCAATCGAGCCTTCTTGCCGACCATTCAAGCAGATTTGGATGGACTTGTTGGGAGCTTTTCCGACGTGAACAACCGGAAATGCATAACATCCACGCCTGCAAGTTTCGCTGCCTATGACACTTCGACGTCGTATCTGCGTTCATTGCTTCTTCTTGTTTCCTCTCAGACCTAGTGTGATGCCTCACACTAGGTCAAGACGTTGTTTCGCACGTTCAGCCGGCCGCATTCCAATAGAGGTGCAACGCACATGAACGCGTGCGCATCAATTTTGGAGACCGATAATAAATTATACGTTGGTGATGTCAGGGCGTGGACCACCTAACTATGCTGTCTGCCATAGCCAAAGTGGTACCTCAAAGGCGCCAAAGCTAATCAGTCAACATCATTATGATGTTCCACGCCATCCTTGCCATAAATTTACCATCCTCATTAGAACACACCCTCAAGCGCACGTCAGAATACTACACAGCCCCGTTCACGAATAATAAAGCGGTTCAACATTCTATCTGGTTTCGGATCAAATCGGTTCAAGTCATCGATCTTGCGACAGTGACGCGCTTTGTTCAAAGCAGTCACTGCAATTTACTACGATGCCAAGCGGCGAACGACGCCGTTCTGTGACCATGCGAATTTGGCCTCGCAGTACGAAGCGAACTGCGGCTCAAGAGCAACAGTCCGTTAAAATTCCGGAAGAATTTCGGACATTTTAAAACGTCATCAGCGTACTTTCATGTTCACTGGGCGACGAAGGCCTGTCCCAGCGAACTGTAATTGCCACTGATCTGCGCTATCTGATTCGAAGTTATGCCTTTCCTGATTTCATTACCGCACTTAATTTTCTGCTGTCCTCAACGGCGTTTCCTTTCCCCCAACAGCCACACTGTATTTCTAATGAAGCGCCGATTTTCTGCCCTTTGAATTACACCACCTGCCCTGCTCTTATTTTCCTCTTCAACTACCGCTACCCCCGTTTGCTCTCTGGTCCACACCGCTCTCTCCCTCTCACTTAGCGTTAGGCCTAACATTTTTTGTTCCATCCTTTGTTTTAGCGGTCCTTAACTTATTTTCAGGCTCCTTTGTTAACCTTCAAGTTTCAGCCCCTTATGCTACTGATTGAAGACTTCAACGAAGGCACTCTTTTCTTTTCAACGACAGTGGTGAGCTCCCGGTCACGGTTTGTCAACGGCGGCCGTATGCAATCCGATGCATTTTCATTCTGTAAATTTCCGCCTCATGGTCAGGGTTCGCGTGAGTAATTGACTTAGATAATCTTACTGCTCCGCATACTTTGCAGGCCGACTGCTGATCTTGCATTCTTGTTCGCTTGAGAGGCTAATCAACTTTACTTTTGTCTTATGCATATTATTCTTCTGCATATTTGTCTTCAGCCTACTGTTACACTTTGTCGGATAAGGTCATCAATAAATTGTTGCAATGTGTCCCCAGCGTTGCTGAACAAGACAGTACTACCGAAAAGCGCAACGTTGTTTAAATCTTCGCCATTGATCATCGCCCTTAATCCTTCCCAATGTAATAGCTCGAATAGTTCTAAGCATGTAGTGAATATAATTGTCAGGATTGCGTGCCCTTGTCAGGCCGTTTTCTCAATGAACATTTTGCCACATTTCGTGTGGATAATTAGAACATGTGAAGCCAGAACTATCACTCAGGCAGAGTCGAAGCCCGACAACTTGCGGATACGTGCGCTGTGGCTGAACGTAAATGTGGAAGTACCACATGAATGAAATAATTATCGAGTTGTCAACCGTACGCTGCAAGCACCACTACACTTGATGTGAAATGCGTTCGGTCTTTCAGCGCAATCCATATAATACGCGCTTACATAACCAATTGCACAAAAATGTCGTAGCTTCCTGCAAATGCACTTAATTACGTAATTGGATTGTGCGCCGCCTGGAGAGCGCACAAGGCAGCATCATTAGAGCGGCGCAAATGCTGATCTCGTTGATACAACGCGTTCTAGTGACAGCGCTTAGCGTCGTGCACGCTGCACTTTGTTCACATCGCGATACCAGGCCACTGTGGCCTGTATTTTCATGCCGTCATGGTGACCTGACTACAGCGCAGCAGGCGAGGATCGCCGCAAGACAGTCGCCAGCAGGAAAAAAGTTCTTGCACTGAATTCACAAACGACTTTGAATGGTTCTCATTAGACTTTTGCGTGCACAAAGACAGGACGTCCTGTCTTTGTGCGCGCGAAGTTCTAATAAGAAGCATGTACAACCAACTCGCGCAATACGTAACGCTTTTGGACATTGAATGGTTCCTTAAGCGAGAGGACGGAACTGTAGAAAGAACATAGCACGAAGCTATTCAAGGACGTGAGACACGTCATTTGCCCACGAGTGATGTTAGTCTGGGGTTCATAATAAGCATCTTCATATATACATATAATCCTGAGACAGCAATGGCTGTCGTCTGCTGTCCCTTTTCTTTGTCCTCTGGTCTCCTCATGGCTTGTTGTCGGTTACTGGCTTTGTGCTTGCAAAACAAAAGCCTAGTGATGTCTTTATGAGCGTATGCTGCGCGCTTTTTTTACCAAAAACAAAATGTCTGCAGTTCTACTCGTCAGTCAGTGTGGTTATATAAATATAAATATGTGTGCCCACGCGCGCACGTTTGTGTGTGTGTGCGTGCGTGCGTGCATGCGTGCGTGCGCGTGTGTGTGCGTGTGTGCGCGTGTGTGTGCGTGTGTGTTTTGCGCGCGCGCGCGTACTCACGCGACAATCTTTCTCTTTATTCGTCATATGTATTTTATTTCCCAGCATCACTCTTGTTCAAGCTGTCCAGATGAATTTCGATCAATTCCGGTACGGGATGTTTTTGCCAATTATATTTTTATATGTCATTGTATTGACGTCCCGCTCTTCACATTATAAAGAGGATTGGCCTCCCTCGTATGCATACGTTTGTTCACATCGCAGGCCACAGAACGAGCAAATCGTGAGCTGAGCACTACGTCGCTTCGTCATAGCGTGAATTGAAACTACGCGGTATAAATAGAAGGCTGGACGCTAACAGCAAGGAAGACGACCGCGAATTGCACAGCAACCAGTTTTGATGATTAGAAACGTTTAGGTGTTCTTCATTGTTTGATCTCGCATGAAGAATTATAGCCTCAAAGCGTTGGAAAGAATAATCATCGGCAACCCTATGTGCAAAAGAAAGCTCAAACTGAAAAAAAAATTACGATTTACCTCAAAACAAATCGATGACAGATTTCGCTGTTCTCAGGCACGGACACGACACTTCTATTTTCTAACGCCCAATACAGTGTCATTAGGAGTATGAACATTCAGGCTATTAAGCGCATACAGGCACACAGCCTATATGACATTATGCAGAAGTTAGCCACTCGCGATAATGTTAATTCCTTCCACAGCAGCGGACGCCCAATAGAATTATGTACTAAAACTGCCCAATGCATTCTGAGATGACAAATGAGAGCGTGCCACAAAGATATAAGCCCGTGCCATCCTATAGCTTGTCAGCTATGGCCTCTGGCGAATTAGCCGCCACAGCGCGTTCCTCGTCCTCCTCCTACAACGCATAGCCGCCTAAGCTCGAGATGCGCAGGTAGAAAATTACGTTCGTAACATTGCTACACGCATATCGCAGACATTTCTTCTTAAGCAATCATCTGCGATGGCAGTTTAGGTTTTGTGAATAAATTTACGCTTACTATTGGCCGACGTAGCGAACTTCGCACCGGTGCCAACCTTACATATACGTATTTTTTCGACTACAGTGCACGCCATTGCAGCGGCGGACGTCTCAAGCTTGTTAAGCTTGCGAACAGTTTCAACTTTGTGAATACGCATTTTTCGTAAAATTTTACTTACACCAAAATGTATTATTAAATTCTCTTAGTGAATTCCGCCGCTGAAGCCGAGGTGTAGCGCTGTCATACCTGCTTACCAGAAAATCTAATCTGGCACCGCCACCAAGCTCCGTTAAGCGCGTGCCGTATTTGCCACCCATGGTGATTATTTCTCTTAGAATTCCCTTTAATATGGCGCAAGGACAGTCACTGTAAAATATGGCAGACCCCTCGTCAGGCAGGTACCCAGGAGAGGGGAGTCCCGAGCCCCCCCCCCCCCCCCCCCGAAGGCAAGCGCCATACCCTCCTCCTCTCCGCCCATGCCACCACTCCTCACACATTCCTCTAAAGCGCCGCCAGAACAATGTTGAGACTAGGCAGCTATTCAGCGGTCAACATTTTGCTTTCTTTTCACTCCTTTTGGATGGCGGTAGTTATCGGCATCTCGCGAGGTGTGCCGGCCCGTTCTCTCATGGATTTGGCGCCCGCGCGAAGCTCGAGATGCGTTCAGCTCTCGCCACTTGTTCAACGGTCACGCGCATCGCTGTTGCTTCGTTAGTTCAATCTTCCTTGTTTAGGCTGATCCTGGGACCAGGAAAAGGATTCGCTTCTTAGTCTGCTGGTTCGTATGCTCGTGGAACGAGCTGCGGCCGGAGAAAACGCCATTGGCGTCTAACTTTTCCTTTTGCTTCATTATTTCCTCGAGTGACGGCTCGCGGCGACGCTGGAAGATCCCCGGAGTCACATACACGTGATATGGATTAGATAAGGTGGGAAATAAGATAACGCGAAACAGCGTCCACCATGAAACCCTGCAATAACCCATAAAACCATAAGCAATATGACTGTCACCTGTTACCTCGTCTGGTTTTCCCTAATTGTACAGCACTTTTCGTGCAAAATTGGCAACTGTAAACAAAAATCGCGAGGAGATGAGAAATTAAGCGATCTACTAAGAGACAGAGCCAAGGTAACACCCAAACTGAAAAGAAAAGCAAAAAATAACAAATTTACCCGTTGTTTATGAAAATATATTTGGATCAACTTCTTTTTATTTAAGAAGGAAGAAGAGAAAACGCCGCCGGAAGTGAAGAACAATTACGGATGTTTTCAATGACGCTTCCACAGTTATCACTCGAACCGCCTCACGTAGCCACTTCTCTGCTGTGCTTATGTGGCTGCTTTTCTAACCTTTCGCGGTGGGCGCGGTATGTCTAGAATCGCAGCGTCCTGCGATTGTAAGGGAGTGTTGGCCACGCATCATTACGCAACTTCCCAAATAAACATACGAGTCGGTTTTGGCACTTCGTAGAGCAGTAAACGAGGAATCCAAAAGGTCTGTGATTGTTCCGCAAATATATATTTCTGTATAATTCTTCCCCAGCCAATTCAAAAAACGCTGCTATAGTCGTATACAACTTAAGTCTACAGTGAAGCTCTGCCTCCGCCCACATAACCGCCAGCAACTATTCCTCCGCGAGGCTGCAAATAAATCGTACTTCGAACTTTTCCTTCTACCCACATAAGGGGGTAATCGCAAAAATAAAATTATTATCGCATCATCTTATACGTTTTCCCTGGCCTGTTACAGTGGAATGACGAAAGCGTAATTCTTTATTGAGCTCAAATAAAATGCTTGCTTCGTTGCAACTATTTATTGCCAAGTTTCGTTTCAGTTGGCAGTGAAGTTTGGTGAGTAAAACGGGCTCAGCAGCGAAATGAACTCTACCGCAGACTTTTAAAGAGTGAAATATACTCAGACTCCGTACACGTTGTCCATGTCTGTTGCACACCTCATTGCTTACCCGCCGTGGTTGCTCAGTGGCTATGGTGTTGCGCTGCTGAGCACGAGGTCGCGGGATCGAATCCCGGCCACGGCGGCCACATTTCGATGGGGGCGAAATGCGAAAATGACCGTGTGCTTAGATTTAGGAGAAAGTTAAAGAACCCCAGGTGGTCGAAATTTCTGTAGTCCTCCACTATGGCGTGCCTCATAAACAGAAAGTGGTTTGGGCACGTAAAACCTCATTATTTAATTTATTTTATTTAATTTAACCTCATTGCTTCCGGCGATGAAAACTCTTCAAGAACAGCGGACGCTGCGGAGCTATCAAGCACGACGCCGTTTTGAAAAGGCCGCATGGCGATGATTTTGTTTGCTTCTGTGATTCATGGGTGTATATAACACCACCCCGAGCGGTCAGTTTGCCTTGGTTGCTAAATGCTGTTTTTTTTTCTTTTTTCAAGTTGTATTCTATTGTAGAAATCTTTATTTTACACTTTCGCTTGTTTGCTTGTTCTGCGCTTCTTTCCTGCCTGAGTTCATTTGATGTGGTTCCTTGTTTGCCAAGAAAAGGAGAGGTGTATCTCCCAGGCCTATCTGAGATGCACCTTTGCGGCATTGCGCGTCTTTGTGGCGAATGGTGGACATTATTCATATTTGTGCTAGTACAGGTACCCCCCCCCCCCGTCATTCGCATAGAAAGTTACCTTGCGTTGCCCCTCCACCCCCCCCCCCATCCCCCACTGAAAGAAATCCTGGGTACGTGCCTGCCCCTAGTGGTGGTGTAATAACTTCGGCGTTTATCTGCTAAGGCCGATGGCTCAGAAACGAATTCTGGCCGTGGGGACCGCGTTTCGATAAGGGCATACTGCAAGAAACGCCCATGTACCATGCAGTCGGTGCATGTTAAAAAATCCTAGGTCGTGAAAAGTAATTAAGCGTCTCCCGTCTGTTGCGTACTCCACGGTAGCGTATCGTACTGCTGCCGAGTTGTAGCGACGCCTGCCTATCGAAGCTCGACCAACCTTAGTATCGGGTAGCGTGGCGTTGTCGGCGGGCTTCAGGCATCCGGTAGACCATGGCGACCGGGCAAGGACGAAACAATTTCTAGTGCGAAACTTGCACAGTTTATTCAAAGGTTGATGAAAGATGATGAGAAGAGAATTAAGCGATTAAAAGTACATTTCGGAACCCCTTAAATAGGTTCTCTACAATCGTGGGAGGGATCTTGCTTCCGTCAACGTCACGTGACCGGCACAGAGTCGGATTTGCAAAAAGAGGGCTCCGCCTCAGGTTACACCACGCCTCTGGTGGCACCGAGCCTCCTGGAATTGTAGACGCTTGGCCGTCTCTTTTGCGCGTTGCAGGTTCGCGGAAGTTCTCCTGTAGAGTTTGGTCGTTCGAGGAAAGGGTCCCTCTAAAGTCGCACACACAAACACACAAAAGAGGCCTGTAAACACTGCGGGGCTTCCGCCAGACCGGCAGACACTCGAAATGGTCATGGCGAACTAAGAAGTCACGCTTCATTACGACGAGGCCTGGTGGGTGAAGGTACGGTGAGAGAAAGTCCTTTCTGCACGAGGTGAGGGACGCCAACCATAGCAGGAGAAGTCACGCCTCATTTCGACGAGGCATGCTGAGAGAAAGTCGAGTAAAATTCCTTTCTACGTGTGGTGCCAGACGCCAACCGAAACAGCATCTCAAGCAGGGGAGGAAGATCCCGACGCGTAGAGGCCAGCAGCCGCTGTGCGAGGGATGGACGTTTCAGTAGCGGAATTCCCCTCAGAGGTGACTAACCCTTAGTTCGTAGCTGGTAGATTCCTAGACGTTGTCATCAGTCCTCGTGGCACTCTTGTGACTTTTCTCCCTGGTTCGGTCCGGTGAAATTGGTCTTGTAAGCAGGTCTCGAAACTTTTCGACTCCTGCGTGGGCAAGCAATCACTCCTGAACAGTGCCGGATCCACAACCACAAAGCAGCGAGCACAAGGCCACCCTCCTCCAAGACACATCCGGCTTTTAAAAAAAAAAGAAAACCCGCTACACCTTTGCCATTTCTTACGCCCGTCCTCCCCCTCTGAACAGTAAAAACAGCCATTTCTTGAAAGCGTTAAGACGTGGTTATTAAAATTAGTTAACAATCGACTGCACTTCGGAAAAAAAACGTATGAACAAACGTAAGAATGCCACGGAAACCCTGGTGAGCATGAGGCTTTCGTTACTCTAGGGGCATTGCAACTACTCAGACTGTCGGCATTGCCGTTACGCTTACCCTTTTTGTAGCGAATATCGAAGGTGCACTGTTGAAGAACCAAGCTAAACCGCAAAAGACGACCGTTTTTCGTAGACATGGACTGCAGCCATGTGAGGGGACAGTGGTCAGTCTCTGTGGTGAACTTTGAACGAGCGATATAGTAAGCTAGCTTCTGCACCGCCCATACTACGCAGGCACATTCTTTTTCCGATGCACTGTATGCTTCCTCTCGAACTGAAAGCTTTCTACTGGCGTACAGTACAGGGTGTTCGTTCTCGTCATCTCTATTTTACACAGCACGACCCCCATACCCCTGTCAATGGCAGCGCACTGAACTATGAATGGCTTAGAGTAGTGGGGCACGTTCAACACTGGCTGACTCGCTAATGCTTTCTTCAGCATACTAAAAGCCTTTTATTTGGCCTCATCCCACTTTACCGTTTGTGGTTCGGTTTTTCTGAGAGCGTCCCTTAAAGAGCTCTAAATCTCGGAATAACGAGGGATATATCCTTGATAATAACCTGCCAAGCCAAGAAATGACCTTATGTTCCGCTTGGTGCGTGGTTGCAAGAAGTTGTCAATTGCGGTCAGTTTAACCTCGCAAGGCCGGCGATGGGCTTGCCGTATTACATGACCTAGATAAGCTACCTACGCCTGCCCTAATTGGTATTTAGGTGCCTTAACAGTTAAGTTGGCCTCTCATAGACGACACAGCACGGTTCGCAGGTGTTGCATATGGTACGCCGAAGATAAAGAAAAGATTTCTACGTCATCAAGATACGGAAGTGCAAAGTCGTCCATTCCTCGTAGCACTTGGTCCATAAGGCTAGAGAAGCAATATGGCGCATTCTTCAATCCAAAGCTCAGGGCTTTCGGACGAAAGGTTCCCATCGGGGAAATAAACGCTGCAAGCCTGCTTGCCCTCTCGGTCCACGGAACTTGCCAGTACCCTCTGACTAAATCGAGCGTAGAGATGAAATTAGCACTGCTCACTTTCTAAAGCCTTTCCTCGATGTGGGGTATTGGATAAGTCTGGTCCTTCGTGATTAAATTGAGCCTGCGGTAGTCGATACTTGGTCGCGGCTCCTTTCCTGGCACCTCAACTAAGAGGCGAGGTATAATCACTCTCTCCTGGCTCTATTACACCTAGCTCTAACATCTTGTTTATTTCAACGGCCATGCCTTCACGTTGACGAGGTGAAACGCGATAAGCTTTAGAACGAGCTGGGACCGACAAGGTTAACTCGATATCGTGAACGATCGCGGTGGTCCTGCCCGGTATGTCTGAAAATACGTCTTTAAATTCAAACACGAGTTCCCTCAGTTCGGCCCTTCGATTGGGTTTCAACTCCGCCTGTTCTACTAACTTGTCAATGGTCTCGTGAGTGTCTTTTGCCTCCGTCATTGCTGTTATCTCTGGAAAGTCGACAGGAATCTCCTCAGGTTGGTAAAGGAACATGTTGACAATGGCTTCCCTTTGCCGGTAGGGTTTAAGTAGATTGCTATGGTACACTTGTGGTGTCCTTCGTTTTCCCGGTACCATGATTACGTAGTTTGTTTCAGATAATTTCTGAATTATGCCAACCGGTCCTCCCCGTTGAACCTCTAGTTTGTTTTTCAACGAGGGTTTCAGGATCATTACCTTCTCCCCAACTTCAAAGCGTCACGTGCGAGCCGTCCTGTCATAGTAATGCTTAGCATTGCTTTGTGCCTTACGCATTTCCAGGCCTGCTAATTCTGGAGAAGTGTGCAGACGGTCCAACACCTCTAGCACGTATGCCACAACCGAAGGATCGTCTGCCCGGCCTTCCCAGGCTTCTCGAATAATGCGAAGAGGGAAGCAAAGGCAGCGCGTAAACGAGCTCTGAGGGTGAAAAACCTGTTGATTCGTGCGGTGCAGTTCGAAGTGTGAACTTCGCTGCAGGCAAGCAACTCTCCCAATCGGCTCTGTGCTCATAATAAAGGGCTCGCAAAAGCAGTTTCATGACTGAGTGGACTTTCTCTACCGCGTTTGACTGCGGGTGGTACACTGAGCTATGAATGATTTTATTACCGCACCTTTCCAGAAACGTTGAGGTCAGTGCGCTCGTAAAGACGGATCATGGATCTGATTGGATTTCTGCGGGAAACCCTACTCGCGCGAAGATAGACAAAAGCGCGTTGGCGATCTCCACCTAGCTTAGTTCTTTGAGAGGCACTGCCTCGGGAAATTTCGTTGCGGGGCATAGTGCAGTAAGAATATGTCGATATCCAGAATGAGTAGCGGGTAGCGGTCCCACTGCGTCTATTATGAGCCTGCGAAATGGCTCCGTGATAATGGTAACAAGCCTCATTGGCGGTTTAGCCTTATCTCCGGGCATGCCTATGCGTTGACATGTGTCGCAGCTTCTTACAAGTGCTTCTACTTCTCGAAAGCAGCCGGACCAGTAAGATTCCTGCATTAAGCGGTCCTTTGTTTTGCGAATGCCCAGATGCCCTGTCCAAAAGCCCGCGTGAACCAGGTGCAGGAGCTGCTCGCGATAGGGATGCGGCACTACGAGTTGGTCGAATCGCACTCCCTTTCGACTGGTGTACTTCCTATAGAGAACGCATGCCCTCTTGAGGAACTTTACGTTCTGTTTGGCCACACCTTCTTTAGCGTCTGGCCTTAGGTTACGCTGGGTGGAATCTTTATCCTGCATAGCAATCAATGTGGCAGGGCTTACATTCAATAACTTTTGTCTGCATCCTGTCTCGCGAGACATTTCATGCTCCGCTGCTTTCGTGACCTTTTCGTTAGCTGGTGTACTTTCCGCATTATCTCCTATACGGCTGTCCTGATGGGTACTGGTTGACGAATCCTCCGTCAAACCTGTTTCCTCCACCACTGGACACTCATACACTGCCTTGGCCGCGAGCTCCCTTGCTTCGGAACGAGTTAAGGCTTGCACTATCCCTTCACTAAACCCGATTCCTTTGGGTTGTAGCAAATCCTCAGATTTCTGAGAAAACAAATATGGATACTGAGGCGGGAGATGTGCACAGACGGCAGCTTCAGTGTCCAGTACTCCAACAAGGCCTTCGATAGTAATCTTGGCCACAGGGAGACAAACACTGGAGGTTTCCACGGCTTGCTTTATCCAAGCACATTCTCCCGTGAACTGGCCTTCCTCTCATACGACGGATGCACTGCGTCCATTGTGGCTGGCGAGTCGCGAAGCACTCTACACGGTTTGCTGTTTACCACGAGGTCTCGAATGTATGGTTCTCGGAAGTTCAGATTTTCTACTTAGTGACATCAACACTAGTTTGGTATTTCTGCACCCCACAGAGATATGCCGCGTTTGCTGGCTGTTGTAGAAAACTACTGGTTTCTTTGCCTCGATAGCCTTTTTTTCTTGCCTTTCTGCCCTCCGTTCGAGCAACTCCTCCTTTCCTTCGCTGTCCTCGTCACTAGTTTTCACCGAATCTGACCTTTCCATTGTTTTATACCGACTCGACTTTGACCATCGCTCTGGATTGTCGGGTCTGTATTTATTCATCTCCTTCTTAGGAGCTTCGTTGCCTTCGTCCGCACGGCGAGTTACGTACTCCTCAGCGAGATTGGCCGCTCTCGTGTTAGTGTCCACGCCTGGCCTATCCTGAACCCAATGCTTGATGTTTACTGGCAGCCGGCGGTAGAACTGTTATAAAGCAACGCACTGCATTGTCTTTTCGGCGTCGCCGAGTGCACCCTCTTCTCTGAGCCATTCCTTCAGGTTTACCTCCAAGGTGTATGCAAAATCTGAGTATGACTCGCTTTTGGTCTTCTCGACTTCCCTGAATTTTCGCCTGAATGCTTCCGCTGATAATCTATACTTCTTAAGCAGATTTGCTTTGACTTCATCGAAGTCCTGTGCTTCTTTTTTCCCCATGTGGGCAATTATATCAGCTACGTCACATGGCAGTAACGTAAACAAGCGTTGCGGCCACGTGTTTCTCGCGAATTTTGCCTTCTCACACGTGCGCTCAAACTGTGCCAGAAAAAGACCTATGTCCCCTCCTACTGCGTAGGATGCCATCAAGTCTCTCATTCTGCGCTCGCTTTCACGTGCCTCTGTACTAGGCTTTCATTATTTGGAGCTTTCAGGAGCTCAATCTCTAGGCGCGTCATTTCGAGGTCGCGCTCTTCTTTGGCCTCACGTGCTGCGCGCTTGCGCTCTTCTTTGGCCTCACGTGCTGCCCGCCCGCGCTCTGCTTTTTCCTCTCGGCGTTTACGCTCTTTTTTCCCTCTTTCTCTAGGCGCTTAGGCGCTTTCTCTGCAATGCTCTCTAGGCATTCCTTTAGTTCGTCGCCATCTGCCCCGATCGCTTCGATCGCCTCAATGATCTCCGGCTTTCTCTTGGATTCGGCAATTTGGAGGCCCAAATCTCTGGCCAAGCTCAACAATTCCGGCTTCTTTAGTGCCTTCATGTTCTTCTTTAGTGACTTCTTTAGTGACTTCAAACATATCGACATATGCTATGGATGCGGAAGAACAGGGCACAGGGCTGAAGTGTGCCCCAACCCTGAAGACAAGATTTGCCGGGGGTGTGGGCGCAAGAATCCACAGCAGGATCACAACTGTGACGCGGAGTGCCAACTGTGCGGCAAAGACCACCTCACGGGAGACAAGAAGTGCCAGGCAAGATACAAGATACCGTACATGGTCAGGAGACGCCGCTGGGAGCGACGGAGGAAGGAAGAAGAAGAGGCCGAAGATGAAGAGTACTACTACCACAACTACAAAGGAACCAGAGGGAGCAACAACAATAATCATAAGACTGTAGCGAGCAAGCAGCTCTCAACCGACAGAGAAGAAACAAGCAGGGAGAACTAGGAAAGACACAGCTCCGGTTCCTTCCCGAGACTACCAGGGGAAGGCGGTCGCGGACGCTCCAGGTCCAGGTCCAGGACCAGATCGTGGACGAGATCAAGGTCGAGCTCCGGTTCGAGAACTAATCGAGGAGGTGACAGGAGCAAAGCACAGGTGAGCTGGGCAAACGCGGTCTCCGGCACTGCTACTCAATGCCTAAAGTTAAAGGGTGCGCCCTAGAGCAGGAATTGAGACAGATTAGAAACACGTTAGAACAGATTACCCGAGAGAATGCAACGCTTAAAGACGAGATCAAGCAGCTTAGGGTAGAAAACGCGAAGCTTCAGCAACAAAAGAATGGCAACGCACCCTCCGCCAGTACGACGTCGATGCATAGTCGGGCTCCGACGCCCGTTCCCACGCAAGCGAAAGGAGAAGCACTACCACAGGAAAGAAGGGCGCAAGAAACGGTTGAAGAAAAGAATGTCTTTGCAATCAGCGAGGTTGTGGAAACGTTTAAAGGAATGTTCGATGGGTTACAGCAACAAATCACAAACATGTATGTATAGATTAAACAACGATTCGATGGATTACAAAATAGAGTAGCGGCGCTAGAAAGCACACCAAAGGATATTAGGTCGGCAGGCGCAGGACCGGTTAAAAGCAAACCGTATAGGAGACCGAATGCGGTCTGCTATAGGCATATAGCAGACCGCATAGCAAGGCCACCGGGGAAGAACAGACAAATCAACATGGCACCGCGTAAGCAATACGCCATTTGGCAATGGAACTGCCCTGGGTATCGTCGCAAGCGAGGAAACCTGCAGCAGGTCGTAACAACCAAGGAAGCGCCAGATGTCATCGCCCTGCAGGAGACCGGGGGGATCGCAAAATTATCGGAGTATAAATCTAAAGGCAACCGTCACTACGCTGATACACAGAAACCTCCCTGCTGTCGAGCACGATACCGGTGTGCGCGGCAAAGACCACGTCCTGATTGAAATAATCCCCTCCCGTAAAGAAGTGGGAAGTCTATTTATTCTCAACATATACAGTCCACCCCGACACAAGCCCAAATTCGGCCCACTGTGTGTTGAGCGTAGCGCACAAGCAGGCATTAGTCGTGGTCGGCGATTTTAACGCGCCACACGCGGCTTGGGGATACAGCATAGAGAACATTAAGGGCCGAAGCCTATGGGCAGACGCTCAGCACGAAGGACTAACGCTCATAACTGACCCTCAGGCACCAACCAGAATAGGAAACAACGTAACCAACGACACGACACCAGATCACACATTTACGAAGAATGTAGCAGTTTCTCAATGGACAAACATGCAGAAAAGCTTAGGTAGTAACCACTACATCGTCGTCACAACGGTACAAGCAGGCCCAAGGAAAAAGAGGGGGAGAGAACTGAAGCTAGTAGAATGGGACTCTTTCCGCAAAATCTGACAAGATGACGCGGAAGACACTATAACGGACATTGAGAAATGGGCAGCGAAACTGCAAGAAAACATTAAACGAGCCACCAAAACTGTTCCAGAGGAGGCAGGTATGAGGAAATGGATAGCAGATTATTGCACATTGGGAAGCGAAAGGTAGCATGCTGAAAAGATGGAAAAAGCAAAAACATAACCGGAAATTAAGGAACAGAACTGTGGAATTAAACAAGGAAATCGAGACATATGCAAATAGGTTAACCCAACAAAAGCGGGAAGCCACGTGCGACTTGATAAAAAGGCAGATAGGAATGTCCAAGACCTGAAATATTCTCCGATGCCTCTTGGGCCCCGGAAGTACAAAAACCATACAAAGACACAGTCTACAGAAGGTTATAGACAGCTACAACGGTAGAGAAGAAGAGCTCTTTCGAGAGCTCCAAAAGGTGTACGTTGCAGATGCGGATAGAGAACTACTTCCGGATTACCTAGGTAACGAGAATCCTGATCTTGATACCCCTATTATGAACGCAGAAGTCAGATATGAACTTACCAGGCTCAACTCGAAATCTGCTCCAGGACCTGATGGGATAAGCAACAAAACACTGAGGAACCTCGACGATGTATCCATCCGAGCTCTCACGCACTACATGAATAACTGCTGGGAGCAAGGCAGCATTGCAAGTCAATGAAAATCAGCCCAAATCATTTTATACCAAAGCCTGGAAAGAAAGCACAACTGACGAACTTAAGGCCCATATCGCTGACATCTTGCGTCGGTAAACTAATGGAACATGTGGTTCTCACGCGTCTCACGAGATACTTGGATGATGGAGGACTTTACCCACATACCATGGTTGGATTTCCACCAACGTTATCGACGCAGGATATTAGGCGCAAACTTAAACATCAGATCATAGATGAGGGTGAGAGAAGTCTAGACACTAAGGCAATACTAGGTCTCGATCTAACTAAGGCCTTTGACGCCGTCACGCACAAGCCCATACTACAATATCTCCAAAAGCTAGATGTAGGACGTCAATCATACGCGTACATCAAAGATTTCTTGACAGATCGTACCGCAAAGATTTCAATTGGAGAATCCAAATCGGACGCGCTCAAACTAGGTAATAGGGGTACCCCGCAGGGTTCAGTCCTATCTCCCTTTCTATTCAGCGTGGCAATGATCGATCTTCCTGCGAGACTCGAAAAGATAGAAGGACTCGGACACAGCCTCTACGCGCACGACATCACCCTTTGGGTGGCGGGTGGAAGCGATGGGCATGTGGAAGAGATCCTTCAAACACCAGTAAACACGGTGGAAGACTACATCAAAGGCAAGGGACTGAGATGCTCCTCGCAAAAATCAGGACTTCTGCTCTGTAGACCCACATGCCGGGGTTGAAAAAGCGTTAGGGAAAGGCCGGGCATTGTGGTCACAGTAGAAGGCACCACAATACTGGGACTCCGCATATCTCCGCATATTGGACTCCGCATATTGGGACTCCGCATATCCGAAAACGGCCATAATGGAGAAACCATTAGGCTACTTGACAATAGTGTTCAACAAACAATCAGACTAATAAAGCGGATATCCAACAGGCACTATGACATGAAAGAGCAAAATCTCATCCGAATAATAGAAACATTCGTAATTAGTCGTATTGTATATGTGGTTCCTTACCTCAAGCTCTACGCTGCGGAGAAAGCCAAGATAGACTGCATTATTAGAAGGGCGTATAAGCAAGCCTTGGGACTTCCGGCAAATACGTCAAACGAGAAATTCTTGGCGCTCGGCGTGCACAACACATTAGACGAACTTATTGAGGCCCAGAGAGTAGCGCAGTATGAAAGGCTTACACAGAGTTTGACGGGGAGACACATCTTAGATGACATCGGGATAACCTACGAAGCACAGCACGGAGTGCGGAGAGACATCCCAAAGAAAATAATGGAACATCTATCAATACCCCCCTCCCCAGAAACATGCACCCGGAGTTTCACCAAGATCAAAGAAACGCAAGAGCGAAAGCTCTCCACAAAATATTCCGTAGTGCCACGGACGTGGTCTATGTGGACGCGGCGGAGTACGCAAATGGACCGAGTATGTCGACAGTTGCTACGAGTCTAAAGGGTGACTGCAGAGTTAGCGGGACGGTAAAAACATGGAAGGCAGAGGTGGCGGAGGGAGCTGCCTTAGCACTGGCAATAGCCTCCACGGAAGCTAACATCGTAGTAAGCGACTGCAAGACAGCCGTCAAGAACTATGCAAAAGGAAGAAACTTGCCGGAAGCACTGAGAATTTTAAACAACTTTCGTGAAGGTCACGACATTCACATTTTATGGGCACCCTCACACTCCTCCCTTCCCTGGAACGAAATAGCGCACAACCTGGCTCGAGAACTGACAGGCCGAGCAGGTGACACGCAACAAATACTGGGAACGAAGAGAGACTGGATGACCAGCTTTAACGAGATCACCAGACACTATAAATTGGGAAGGGCCCATTCCCCCTCGGCACACTCCTCGTTTAGTAGACGGCAAGCGACGGCATGGCGCCTGTTACAAACAGATACATATCCGAACCCGGTGGCCTACAACCGCTACTACCCGGACCTTTACACGGATATGTAGATTCTGTCAAGAAAGGGCGGACCTAGAACATATGGTTTGGGCTTGTCCTCATACACCTATAGAGAATAAAATAAATAAGACCAGAGACCAGGGGGAGACCGCGTTGCTCAGCTGTGCACCGGAAGACCAACTCAAGGCAATCCAGCAGGCCGAAGATGCCTCCAGGGCCCAAGGGCTCGAGGCCGTCATTTAGGTTGAGAGGCCTAGGTCTCAAATCTGTTGTGCACAAATAAAGTTTATTCTTCCTCTTCCTCCTCCTCACCATATGCAGTCATGAATCCAGACACCTTCCTTCCGAACATTGTCACGAGGACGAAGAGGCTACGATCTCGTAGTTGTCCAACTTAGGGTCTCCAGGGTTCCGTATCCCAATCGCTGCCAGTCAGTTTGTTGCGTACTCCACGGTAGCATATCGTACTGCTGCCTAGTTGTTGCGACGCCTGTCTATAGAAGCTCGACCAACGTTACTATTGGGTAGCGTGGCGTTGTCGGTGGGCTGCAGGCATCCGGTAGACCATGGCGACCGGGCAAGAACGAGACGATTTCTAGTGCCAAATTCCACGGTTTATTCAATGATGAAAGATGATGAGAAGTAAATAAAGTGATTAAAAGTATATTTCGGAGCCCCTCAAATAGGCTCTCTACAATCGTGGGAGGGATCTTGCTTCAGCCGACGTCACGTGACTGGCACAGGGTCGGATTGGCGGAAAGAGGGCCCCGCCTCCGGTTATACCACGCCTCTGGTGGTACCAAGCCTCCTGGAATTGTAGACGCTTGTCCGTCTCTTTTGCGAAAGGGTCCCTCTAAAGTCGCCCACAAACACACACAAAAGAGGCCTGTAAACACTGCGGGGCTTCCGCCAAACCGGCAGACACTCGAAATGGTCATGGCGAATTAGGAAGTCACGCTTCATTACGACTAGGCCTGGTGGGTGAAAGTCGAGTGAAAGAAAGTCCTTTCTGCACGAGGTGCCGGACGCCAACCGTAGCAGAAGTCACGCCTCATTTCGACGAGGAAGGTCGGGTGAGAAAAAGTTTTTTCTGCACGAGGTGCGGGACGCCAACCGCAGCAGAAGTCACGGCTCATTTTGACGAAGAAGGGCAGGTGAGGGAAAGTCCTTTCTGCACGAGGTGCGGGATGCCAACCGTAGCAAGAGAAGTCACGCCTCATTTCGACGAGGCATGGTGAGAGAAGGTTGGGAGAAATTCCTTTGTGCGCGTGGTGCCAGACACCAACCGTAACACGTCCCACCGGGCCTCATAATAACGTGGTTTTGGCATGTAAGTCCTAGCAATTTGTTTAATAGTGCACAAATAATTTTTTTATTGCGACAACAATTACATGGACACCCCAGGTGCATTCCTGCCTTTATCGTCGCATTGCCGTTTCGTTACGGGAGATAAAATCGTCCCTATGAGCCGTATGCTGTACGTGCATGTGCGAGGGTGAGCCGGCGCCCGCGGCTCAATCTCGCGCACGCAACGGCGGAAGGCGGCTAGGAAGCGCGCCGCCTTCCGTCGCACGCATGTCTTCGGGGGGAGGGTAGCGAGAGGGGCGCGTGCTGCTCCGGGTCGGCCCGATGGGCCGCGCGCCCCTGGCCGGGCCGCTGCATCTGGAAAGTCATCTGCGACTGTAGAGAGTCCGCGCTGCTCGGTGTTTTCAAGACGTAGTTCGCGCTGATGCGAGTGGCTTCACGAAGGTCGATTCGCTCGCTGCTGCTGCCATATTTCCTCACTGCAGCGTTTTGACACCGAGTTTCCGCGCTCATCGAATGAGATGTGTTCATGCTGGCTTGTGAAATCTTGGGCCTGTGCGTGCGTGGCGCCAAGCTGGTTAATTTAGTTGGGCGCGCGGACAACTTTCTGTCGCTATGAAGAGAAACTTACGGAAGCAAAGGGCGCGCAAGTGCCAGCGCTTCTGAAAATAGTCCCGCGTTTTATTCCACGCTTTAGATTTATGTAGTTGTAGTTTAGGCTGGGGAATTTCTTCATAGCTGCATAAAGCTGTCCACGAGTATAGTATGGCCATGTATACAAATTTACACGGCCGATAGAGGTACTATCCTTACTTCTTATAGCTGCCCCTTCATTTGCTATCGCAATGGATATTTCGCCTTTCGGACGAAACCGCGACTGAAGCGAAACATTTTTTGTCTACCATTCCATGGTTTTTCCTGCGTAGGTCAGTTTGTCTGTCTGTCTTTCTGTCTGTGGCTCGGCTTCTCACCGGGTAGATTCCTCCTCGTCCTTATAAGGAAGGTCTGGTGGAGGGATTCAAACCCTGGCCCCCCAGTGAACCAGCCGTACGCTCAATCCTTTTTTTACCTGTTTACGCTTTATTATTTCTATGTCCATATATACCATGTAATAACGGCGCAAGCTGGGCTACGCTTGTTTCAGCGAGACCCAGATGTCTGCACCAGCTTCATTTATATAGGCTTCCAGCTGTCCATGCGAGATGGACGCTTGGCTTCAACTAGCATGCCATTATGCCGCACTCGTAAGAGACCCACACGCAATAAGACTTCGCAGCAACAGCTATTATGCCTGATGTCACCAAACAGCGTTTACAGACATTCCAGTCCGGATAGAATTCATTATGTAGCACGACGCTCAGCCACGGTCATAAAGGTGTGCACTAGAAGAATAGAAAAACACACGGAGCAAACTTTCTACCAGAAGACAGAACCAAGTAAGAAGAACTCCTTTACGCCCCTCCCAAGTACTAATCAGTAGAACTTCACTTCACTTCACTTTATTACCTTAAAAACCCCATTATAGGGGTATTACATAAGGGGTGGTTAATAATATAAACTGAAAAAACTGAAACTGAAAGGGAGCTGAAAAAAAATGAGCGGAAGAGAGAGAGGGTGGCAACCTCTCGACGGAAAGAAAGCGCTTCCAAGCCAGATTGCGCTTTCATCGATGAAATGCTGATATCGTATGAATATGTAGATTGAATGAACCTAGTAGCACGATTTTGCACAGCCTCAAGTGCATTTATGATATAAATCTGATGCGGATTCCAGATGGGAGATGCATATTCAAGTTTTGATCTTACAAATGATTTATAGGCCAACGCTTTTACTTGTTGTGGGGTATGACGCAGATGTCGCCTAAGAAATCCCAGTGATCTATTAGCAGCTGAGATTATGTTAGTAGCGTGCAAGCGCCAGGACAGATCACAAGATAGGATGACACCGAGGTATTTGAATGATTGGACTGATTCTATAGGAACATCAGCAATGGAATAGGTAAATGTGAGGGGGTTACGGCTGCGAGTGAAAGACACGAGTTTACATTTGTTAGGATTTAGGTTCATTAGCCAGCGATTACACCATTCTTGTACATTATTTAGATCGTTCTGGATGAGTGTGTGGTCAGATGTGTTAGTAAAATTGCGGTAGATTCCACAATCATCTGCAAACATGCGAATGTTACATAATACATGCGTTGGTAGATCGTTAATGTAAATTAAAAAAAGAAGTGGTCCCAAGACGGATCCCTGGGGGACGCCTGATGTTACGGGGAGTCTGCTAGAATAATGGTTATGAACACAAACAAACTGAGAGCGGTTAGTCAAGAATGCCTCTATCCATTTTAGTACGTCGGGGTGTAAATTTAACTGAGTCAATTTTAGCAGCAAACGTTTATGGGGAACTGTGTCAAATGCTTTTGCAAAATCCAGGAATATGGCGTCAGTCTGAAGGTTACTGCCAAGGTTAACGTGCAGGTCGTGAAGGCAAATTGCCAGCTGTGTTTCGCAAGAGTAGCCTTTTCGAAATCCGTGCTGACAAGGGTGAAAAAAACAGATTGAGTCTAAAAAGTTCATGATATGCGAGTATATGACGCGTTCCATGATTTTGCAGGGGACACTAGTTAGCGATATAGGACGATAATTTAATGGGGTGTCTCTGTTGCCTGATTTGAAGACTGGAACGACCTTGCCCAATTTCCAGTCGGATGGTAAGATGCCTGTAGAGAGTGACTGCGAAAACAACAAAGGTAGGTACGCAGCAGATACATGGTTAATATTTTTTAAGAGTTTGGAATTAATATCATCTACACCTGCTGACGATGAAAGCTTGATGTTATCAATAATCGAAGTGATTCCGTCTGCCGAGAATATAATTGGCGACATACGCGCAGTTATGTTAGTAGAAGTGGGAAGATCTGGAGTTGAAGTCTCGTTAGTAAATACAGAGAAAAAGGCTGCGTTAAATATGTCAGCACACTCGCTGTCGCTGACCACTTCACCATGTGCATTTAACACGCTGATCATGCTTGCCTCCTCAGGGTTTATTATTTGCCAAAATTGACGAGGGCTGTTCGTAAGCATTTTAGGCAGTTTATCGTGGAAAAAGGAGAATTTAGCTTTCCGTATAGCCCTCAGATAATCGTCCTCGGCCACAAAATATTCCTCCCAAGCAGAGGGGTGTCCGTTTAGTTTGGCTGAGCGGAAAAGACGTTTCTTTTTGTTTTAAAGTCGCTTAAGCGTTTCAGTGAACCATGGCTTGTTACCATTTCCACGGAACGTTATTCTCGGTATGAACTTATCAGCGAGATCACCTAGTTTGTTTTTAAATATTGACCAGTTTTCATTAATAGAGCGCGTAGAACATAACCTCATGAACGTAGGAAGAAAGGTGCTCACATCACTATTAATTGCATCATAATCACCTTTATTGTACAGGCGGATTGTTTTGCTGACTAAATGGCGTTTCACGGGTTGAAACGAAAATGTGGCGTGAATTACTTTATGGTCGCTGACTTCAGGTAGATATGCTATTGATGATGAGCTTTCCGGATTACTGGTTAGGATGAGATCTAAGATGCTGGAAGTGCTCAGTGCAACGCGTGTAGGTTCTGATACAAGTTGGGTTAAATGGAAATTAAGGCAGAAATCCACAAAATCTCTGGCAGGCTCACTGCCCATGCTTATGGGGATGTCATTGCTCCAGTCTATTTGAGGAAAGCTAAAATCACCAAAAAGGAGGACTTCTGCTTGCGGGTGTTGATTACTAAGGTCACTCAAACTGTTATTAAGTTTAAATGAGAAATCTGGAATATTATTCGGAGGCCTGCAGAAAACACCTAGAATGATAGTATGGGGGGAAGCATGAATAATTAGCCATAATACTTCACTATCAGAAGTGATGTTTTTGGCAACGGAGCACGATAACTGCTGCTGCACAGCAATCAGTACACCGCCCCCCCGCATGCCTTTGCGACCCTTTTGGTAGACATGAAATTCCGGTTGGTCGGCTAGTACTTCTGTGTCTGTTATATCTTCTGTTAGCCACGTTTCGGTTATCACCATTATATTACTGTTGGATGATAAAACAAGGTTGGAAAAAGCGTCACGTTTGGGAAAGAAACTGCGTGCGCTGGCAAAGATTACAGACAATGATATGTTAGATTTGGGCTTGACAGTGTAGCAGAAATGTTTACGACGGGGCAATTGCTATATTATTTCTTTGACAGACTGTGTTTGCTCGTTGTAGGCGTAGAGCTTATGGCCCATATGTAGTGTTTTGAATCGCAAAGAAAAAGGTAATGATTTGCTTTTCGCGAAAGTTATGAGGTGCCTGCGAGCGTTTTCTACGGAACGAGTGAAATCCTCTCCAACGCTGAAGCTGGTTCCTTTGAACTTGCGGCCGTTAGAAAGAATCAATTCTTTTGTTTTATGGAAGGTGAATTTTGCTATGACAAGACGGTGGCGGTTAGTACCTGTGCGATGACCCAGACGATGTGCGCGCTCAATTTCCTTCAGCTTGCTACTAATATTCAGATGATCGTGGCAGTGCTTGATTATAAGTTGCTCGGTCTTGGCAAACGCCTCCGATTCAGTTGATTCAGGGAGGCCATAAAAAATAAGATTATTGCGTCGTGACTGGTTCTCGGCGTCATCAATACGCGTTTCAAGCCTGTGTACCACGGTGGCCACTTGAGCGGTAGACGTTTTGACGGTTTCAAAGTCAGAGCGCAGGGAGACAAGATTTTGATAATGCCCCTCTACATCAGTCATGCGTTTGCCCATATCAGCAATAGCTTTGGCTGTCGACAATAAATGAACTTTCAGGTCTTGAACCTGACTGATTAATTGCGGCTGCCCAGCAGACAACTTGTTCAATTCAACTAGTAAAGCGTTGGAGTCCGGCCCCGGGTTGCTTTCAATATCGCCCGACATCATCAACAAGGCACGAATTACATGAGAGCACTCAAGAGCAACAAGAAGGCAGCACTGCGGGCTCGGCAGCTGAAGCAGGAAATAATTGCTAGACTACTTACAAAAAAGACTGTAAGCTTTACCAACCTGCATGACAAGAGTGAATGGTTTAGCGATCTGCGTCTGTGCACAGCCGCCGAGCCCACAAGTCGCCACCGGTAGTGCCTGCTCTTTTGTAGTTGACCGTAAGGTTGATGTCGATGACGACAGGTTCGTCCATGCTGCATCGAGCACCACCGTCTTCAGTAGCGGTGTCATCGAAAACGCAGATCCGCCGTTCCCGACGAAATCCAGGGGCTTGAAGGGCGGTGCAGTTGAAAAACCGGGAGCGCACATCAGGGAGGGGTGACAGGCAATCCTGTCAGTTTCACCTGACGAAGCGCGATATTGCAGCGGGGCTGCCAGGGAAGCCGTCACTAGGGCTGGAAGCAACAGGCGCACGAGTGCGCGCTGAAACACCTGCATGACAAGAGGGAATGGTTTAGCGATCTGCGCCTGTGCACAGCCGCCGAGCCCACAAGTCGCCACCGGTAGTGCCTGCTCTTTTGTAGTTTACCGTAAGGTTGATGTCGATGACGACAGGTTCGTCCATGCTGCATCGAGTACCACCGTCTTCAGTAGCGGTGTCATCGACAACGCAGATCCGCCGCTCCCAACGAAATCCAGGGGCTTGAAGGGCGGTGCAGTTGAAAAACCAGGGGCGCACATCAGGGAGGGGTGACAGGCAATCCTGTCAGTTTCACCTGACGAAGCACGATATTGCAGCGGGGCTGTCAGGGAAGCCGTCACTAGGGCTGGAAGCAACAGGCGCACGAGTGCGCGCTGAAACACCTGCATGACAAGAGTGAATGGTTTAGCGATCTGCATCTGTGCACAGCCGCCGAGCCCACCTCTGTGGGCTCTGCGGCTGTATTTGAAAAGAAAAAAATAAATCTTTGTGGTGGCACACATTGGCAACTTTCGGACATGGCTAAACGCACAAGAACTCCTCGCTCCTAGAAGAATCGGCGATATAACGGAACAGGAGACATTAGATCTATACAGTCCCAGCAAATATGTTTTTGCCTCACTGAAAATAAATATTATGCAGAAAGTGCTCATGAAAAAACTTCAATGCCGTTAGGCCACAATCGCTTGTATTTCATTCATGGTATTCATTCTTTCATGGTATTTAATAAATATTAAATGTGCGTGCATCAGTCTGTCATATATAGCGACGAAACAGCCACTGCAGCATCTACAAACACAACGCATAGTATAATAGTACAATTGTACTTGATAGTCAATTGATTGACAATTGAAAAACAACTAGTAGGACGTGTACCTCTTGGAAACGTGCCGATAGTTAATACTCCTTTTAAGCGGGTTGCGATTGATATTATCGGTCTAGTATCCCCTACTTCTGCTCATGGTAACTGATTTCTTCTAGCCATGGTCGACTTCACAGCACGGTACCCAGGCACAGTTTATTTGCCCAGCATCGGCCCGGAAAGGATTGCCGAGCCATTGCTTGCGATGTTTTCCCTCATTGGAATTTCAAAGGAAATATTTACTGACCGAGGTACACAATTCAGCTCACTTCTCATTAAAGAGTTGAGCCAGCTGCTTTCGTCCATACAATTACCGACTGCGCCGTACTACGCAATGGGAAATGATTTAGCGGAGTGTTTCAGCCAAACGTTGAAACAAATGATTCGGTAATGTGTCGAGAAAGCGCCAAAATTGGGAGCGATACTTGGCGCCACTGTTATTCTCATAGAGAGAAGTCCCATAGACAAGCTTAGGCTTCTCGCCTTCTGACCTTTTTTATGGCCGTTATATACGAGGACCGATGACCATCCTGAAGGAGCTGTGGTCAAGGAAACATGCGGATGAACGGAGCGAAACGACGAGCGTCTACGTAGTTTAGTTGCAAGACCGGCTCCTGCAGACATGTCAACTCGCCAACGAGGTACTTTGAAAATCGAAAGTTACACAAAAAGTATATTGTGATCGTAAGGCAAAGGCGCACTACATTGCCGTGGGAGACAAAGTATTACTGCTGCTACAATTCGAAAACAAGTCTAACGCTGAAGGGTCTGTTCACCATCCTTAAGACGAGAAGCGACCTTGATTACGCCGAGTTGGGCACGTGAATAAGTGTTTTTCATATAAACTTGCTTAAAAAGTAAGAACAAAGATGTCTCTTCGCGTCGGCTGATCACCAAGCTGCTGTAGCTGTCAACTCCTGTGAAGATTAAGTGAACTACCCGCCATCTATTGTACGGAAGCACAAAGAAAATTTCCAGGGTATAAATACTCCCACTAATTGTTTGCTGAGCAAGCCGGAGAAGCAAAGAAAACATTGTTTACGTTCCAAGACATATTCTCGGACCTAGCTCAAAAAAACCCATCTCGTGAAATGCCAGTGAAGAACGACATCGGACACACTGGTGATTGTCCGGCAATATCGGGTGCACATTGGAAACGAAGAGGCTGTCGAAGATAAAGGCCAAAAAGTGCTACAGCAAGGAATTGTTGAACCATCGCACTCTGCCTACCAGTCGCCTGTGGTGGTAGTAAAGAGATAAGACGGCAGTATGTGCCTGTGCATTGATCTTAAAAAACTAAATTGAGTGGTCATAATTCACAAATAACCAATACCACGAGTAGACATGATGTTCGCCAACCTGGGAAAGAGTCGGTACATTACCTAGTTCCACTTTACAAAGGGTATTGGCAAGTGCCCATGCATTCCGGTTCCAAGCGCACGACAGTCTGCCAATGTTCATCGGGCCTCTATCACTTCCAATTTATGCCGTTTGGTATTAAGACAGCTCCAGCTGTTTTCACCAGGCTTGTGAGAAAAGTCGTGGACGGTGTCGCAACCACAATTTCGACGACGTCTTAACTGCCACCGAAATATGGGAACATGTTCACACTCTTAGGCGTTTTTATGAGCAAGTCAAAAACGCCTCCCTAACAATCAAACCCTCCAAACGTGAAGTTTGCTTTAGCTCTGTGAAATGGTTAGGACATATTGTAGGCCACGGTGCCCTACGCCTACAGATCGATACCCTCGAGAAAATTGAAGCTGCTAAGCAGCCAGCTACTAAAAAAGAAGTACGTTCATTTTAGGGCCTTAACGGATACTATAGAGGCTCCGTGGCAAATTATTCGAAGGCATCGGCGCCCCACATAGAACTCACCCGCAAGCGTGTTGCCCAGTAAGCTGGTCTGGGAGCCGCCTCACCAAGAAGCCTTCGATGGACTACGGCGCTTACTAGCCGATCAGCCCATTTTACGGTCGCCAGATTTAGCACAGCAGTTTGTCCTATGTACAGATGCATGATGTACAAGACTCGGAGCTGTCCCCCTGCAACGTCACGAAGGTGTCCTGCACCCGGTTGCGTACGCAAGTAGGGAACTGCTGCACAGAGAAGCACGCTACGCTACCGTAGAAAGAAAACGCCTCACCATTATCTGGGTCATCCATATGCTTCGTGTTTCCTCTATGGCAAGCGCTTCATCCTGCGAACGGACCATGAACCGCTCTCGTACATTAACTCCGCCAAACATGTGAACAACAGTATAGCTCAAGCATTATTGCGCACACAAAAAAAAAACATAAGAGAAGAAGAACACACACCAAGCGCTTGGTGTGTGTTGTTTTGTTACGTCCATGTCTTTCTTGTTGCGCAATAATGCTTGAGTAATGGATTACCAATTTGCCAGGAATGCTGCTCTCAAAAGTATAGCCTTGTAATTTATTAATTATGGCATGTGACTTCACTGTCAAATACATCAAAAGCAGTGAAAATAATAGAGCGGACTACCCAACCAGAGTTCCTTAGTTCTTGAAGGTTATATGTGTTTATACATATCTTCTGTTACTGCTTATATACAAGTGCGTGTTCTGTTTTAATACTGTGTGAACTGCACGCAATCCGTGATATGTCTACTGTGAACCTCTGAACTGTGGGTGCTTTTTGCCAGTGCAAGAAGCCCTCCTGCTGCAAGCCCACTCTGCATGGCAAAGATCTTTAAACTGACGCAACTTCCTTGTCGGAGGGTTAATGTGGTGAAACACGACGGCGGTAGATGCGGCATGACGCGGGAAATAAGAAGACAGAGGGTTGACGAAAGACAAAAAAGAAGCGAAAGACACGAGTGCGCGGGAAGCTGCGGGCACGAAGGCCGATCGAACGGACCGAGGAGGTTCGTGCAACGAGTCCCGAGAAGGCTACCCGGGGTATACCGCTGGGCAGCCTCGTGACTGGGTACCGAGCCAAGATCCTGCCGTGTTTTGTGCCTGGCTGGTTCCGGTGGTCCCAGGGTTCCTGTGCTGTCAGACTTCCGGCACTACAAGGGATCCTGCGTGACCACTCCAGCACTTGTCGTGTCAACGGCACTGATTACCCAACCTAAGCCGTCTCCACCACGTACGGCGTTCTAACGAAGATTACAACCACACGTGAGAGAACTCAGTTGGCCCGTATGCTGTGACGCCCGAACTTCGCGTGTTAGTGGAGGAGGGACGGGAACTATGCAGTGTGTCCCGTAGTAGAATCCCGCACATTAGAAGACAATCATAATTTGTACTGAGAAATATTGTTTGTGGCTGTGTAAGAGTGCAGTGTTGTTGATTATATGTCCACCTGTGCAACGCGTCCGATTATCGCCTTCGAGTTCTTCCTCACAGCACCTCGCGTCAACAAACGTGACGGTCCGCATCATTACCCTACACATGCACTTTTACATTACCATAACTTGCACTTGGAAAACTGCGGAGCACAACCACGCATGCGTCATCATTCTGCTGTGTTATTGTTTGCCAATATTATTAATCGATATTAATATATAACCCTCCAGTTCATTGTGAAGTCTTTTTGGTGTGTCCTCTTTCTGTCTGCCTTCGCTATTTGTGCTGGTTCCGTCGCAAGTTATGTACGTGTGCACTTACTGACCTTCTATGCGGGCCCGCATGTTTATTGTTTTTAGATTTAGGCGCACGGCATCAAATCCTAGGTGGCCAAATTAACCGGAGCCTCCAAATCCGGCGTGTCGCGTAATCACGTCGTGGTTCTTTAAAACCCCGTAATCTATTTCTAATTCAGAACACTGGTATATGTACGCACTTTTCTAGTTATAGAGAAGCTTTAAAGAGCACTCTAGCGATTTTTGCCGCGGGGGATTTTTGGCACTGTGAATATCTGTGCCAAATGGTACGATTGAAACTTCGTTAGGCTAGAATGTGCTTTCTGATGTCAGGACTAGAGTGTGCAGGAACTTATATCACTCACGGAGTGTTAACCGGGAGGGTGCAATACGAACACTGGACGCTCGATTGTAGAAGGTATATGTGAAGCTACCATGAATGGATTGGTCAAAAACCAGGATCTGGTTATGAGGCACACCGTACTTGGGGACTACGAGTATTTGGACCACTTGGGGTTCTTTAACGGCAACGTAAACCTAAGTACAAGGGCGTTTTCGCCTTTTGCCACAATCGAAATGCGGCCGCGCTTGCCGCGATCCGATCCCACGACCTCGTGCTTAGAGCCCAATACCATAGCTACTACGAAACCGTGACGGGTCGACTTTTGTCGTGACTCTTAGACTAAAACAACCGCGAAGTCATGACACGGTATCCAATGAGAAGAACTCAAAATGAATTCTTATCTTATTGGAGGCAGCAGCGAATGGCAGGTAAGAAAAATGCATAGCACAGTTAAGCCCGTGCACTGACAATGGTATGCTGTGCATTGACAATATGATCTTTTGACCACTGGCATAATTTTATTATTTACGCCATGAGTCAAGATTGCCTTTGCTTATGTCTGACTATTGGCTGCACGAGCATCGCTGAGCCCATCCGCACTAACGCGGCGACGGTGCCGCCACCTGTGCAGGGCACCGGTGTTTTTACTTCATTAAGTTGTGATCACTATAATAATATACACCCTAGACCGGCGTCGCGGCTAATACGTGTGTTTATACTTAACTAATGTAAGCTCACAACAGCGCTCACTGTGCCGAAGCCTACGAACGCCACTCTGCAACTCAGGCACACTAATTCTCATTTTCCATTGCATAGAAGGAGGATAGTGTGAGCGCTGTCCCCAACTACCCAAAGTTGCATGCCCCATCTGTCCCAGTTTTGGGTAGTGGCAGGGGTGAGCACGGGCGCCGTGCAGTACCCGTACCTCTCCCTGCAGATACCGCCTGGCTGCTAAAGAGAAGTTTATTTCAACAATCTCAGAGGGGGCACAAAAATCCATGACAACTTGATTTGATGTGCAGCAATACATCGAAATGACGAAAAATCAAACATTAAGGTAGGTACAAGTCGGGCAGGTGTTATTGCCTACCAGAAATTAAGGTGGGTGTACTCTGGCAGGTGCGCAGTGATGCGCCCATTGCGAAGCTCTGTAAAATGTGTCAAACATTTTCGGAGGGATAGGCCTTCATTTAGATTAATCTGGTCCACGCAAGCCAGTTGGTCCATGTGCATGCGTCCGCAGCGTAGTACCGGGTACATAGCTCCCCTTGATTAGGGGCAATCAAGTCGAGCTATGTGCCCGCAGAGCCTCGGTCTGACCGATACACAATTCCTAACAATGTGTTACAGATAATATTGCACGCAGACTGCCTGCCAGTTCTTGTGTCGCTAGAAAGAAGAAATAATTCACCACCTTAGTGTTCTCTACACTTCTTTATTGCACCTCATGTTAAAAAAATTCGGTTTTTGTGGATACCTGGGCATTGTGATTGTAACATTTTGAATGATATTACAGACCGCTTCGGAACAGCAACGGTTGATGCGTCAGTAGGTTTCTTGATACCTAACATTACTCTGCGGGCGGTGACAAGACTCCGAAGACGGCAAGTCCTAGGTATAAAAAATGAGCCCCTTCTTGCTGCACCAGTGACGGGCTTTCAGCTTTTAGGTGGAATGTGAGATCGTGGCTTCTAGGCAATGCGTAGTTTTCATTAACCTATTACCATGTCGAATACCGAAATTAAATCTAGACATGAGTAGGTGTGGGTTCGCAGCATCCAAGCCTTGCGCGTCATACGGGGATATAAATCTGTATAGCGACCGTCCGTCACTATACGTTGCCCCCGTTTCGGCGAAATACACTTTACCTCGCCTTCCCTCCAAGTGGCGTTCATTGCCCCTTTCTCTTTCATGCGAGTGAGGTGGCTGCCCGACTGCGTCGCCACCGCAGCTACTCCGTAATGTTGCCTTTACTTTAGAATAAAGGCAGTTGACTCTCCGTTCTCAACCTGTCAAAATGTGTACTACCTGCCTCTGCTAGACCGAATTCCCAACAAGAGTGACCCAGGATATTTACGTTTTTTTTTTTTGAACACTAGTCATGCTCCTACTCCTGGTGACAGACGATGGAAGCATTAAGTTTTCGGTCATCACCGCATAGCTTCACCTTACCGTCTTTTGGCCTAAGAATCTTCGAGTTTGGGTTATGCATTAGGGCGCGTTTTCAACTCCGCCCGCATCACTTAACAGACAGCAAGCTACCTGCAGGTCATCGCCGCGCTACCCTCCGTCATCGCCGATGCCATAGACGACTTGAGAGCGGGCACAGCTTCGGCCGCAGCATACGACTACCGGAAACCCATGGTCCTGCACCGCCTCGAGCGCTCCAACAGGTTCTCTCCGAGGAATTCGGGAACTAACGACCGTCACAACACCTGCACCGGTTGCGTCAGTTGCTGGGTGGCCACTCCGCAAACGAGAGCCAGTTTCCAGTTTTGTGTGAGCTGTTCTTGCGGCGCCTCCTACAGTCCACATGCACGATGTTGATGGGTTCCGACGAGACGAGTCTCGATCGGTTAGCTGCACTCACTCACCGCATATGCAATTGTTCGTCTGCGGCACAGCCACCTATTGCCGCTGCGAGAGTCTCAGAACCGGGAGACTGACTCTCGCTCCTGGAGTCAACAGTCGACGGCCTTAACAATGCACTGGAGAAGCTGACGACGAGTGGCAACATTGGCGACCAACTTCGGCGCAACCATTTGTCTTCATAGTCTCGCTGCGCACCTTGAGGCTCGCCGCGGCAGTTGTGCTGTTACCACCTTCGCTTTCACGAACAAGCAAGTTGCTGCACCCTTTATGTTCATGGACGGCAAACGCACCGCCCAGTCGCCAACGGCGACACGCCAGATCGGCCCTCGCGCAAGCCCCCCTCTCCTATTCTTCGTATTCCACCGCATCACCGGCACTCGTCTCTTCGTCGACACCGGAGCTTAGCTGTCTATCGTTCCCGCCACGTCGCACATCTCCAACACGGCTAGTCCACACCCATGCCCCATGCAGTGAACAACACTGGCATCGCGCCGTACGGGCTCCGGTCAGTAACGCTGCGTGCTCACGTTCCTCACGCTTTTTTTTTCTGTTCGTTACGTTCTCGTTCCCGTACCTCACGCTCCTACTCTTACTTCACGTACTCGTTCTTCACGTTCCCATTGTTCACGCTCTTCTACCTGACTTTTTCCAGTCTACCTCTCTTTAATAACATCCAGGCATTACGTAAGTCCCTCATCCCCAGAATAGCCTCGATCAAATGTGGTTTTTGGAGTGCGTCTGTGGCATCCAGTTGCAACTCCTTCACTAGCTCCAACAACTTCGGTTTACACAATGACTTCGAATTCATGGCTCTTTTCAGTGCTACTTTCTCTACTGTACACAATTACATTTCGGCAGCCTAACTAGACGACAAAAATAGCTCGAATTACCCGTTCTCTTCTAAACTTGAAACGAAGCCTGGGAATACTTAGCAGAGAAAGCCCCAGACTAAACCACCTTGCAGCCAAGAATCCATCGCTGACCATCGCAAACGCTACATTCAGCTGCGACTTGGTAGACAAGGCTTGTAAATCCATATCCTTCGGCTATTTACCATTTGTTAGGGCTGCCGCCGCTTGTTACGAGCTGGTACCTCCAGTTGTTAGGGGCACGGGGTTTCGGCAACCTTCAACAGGGTTTGCTTAGAGCTCGCACCAGACTAACCATAGGAGAGGCACCGGCAGGGAAGACGAGAAGGTGTAAAAACAAACAGTTGCTTAAGACATCGTTATGGATGAGCCGTGCGCTTCACGACAAGAAATACAGAAACGTTCAGCGTGCGTGGTCCTGCAAGCAAGGGCAGCGAAGATCTGTCGTGGCATCTCGCTGGCCTTCTTATACCCTCCACCATCCGAACAACCTCATTCTGTCGTGTTCCCTGGTAGAGGGCCTTTTCAGCACACTCGTCAGCGCATACAAAGGTATACGGAGAAGCACCACTCTCTGGTGTAGAGCTGGGCCGCGTACGTCACGTCAACACACTGGTAAACTCGCACACATGCATTTGGAGAAAGACACAGCCTGGCGTATAGAGGGTGAACGTAGGACAAAGGAGAGCACGATTTCGATTGGTGTATAATCCCGTCGCACACACCTGACGGACAACTCTTCGCATGTTAACGAGCGTGACGATTAGGCACATCGTGCCTCAGGCGCTTGGCATCGGTTCTGTTCATAGCCGCACAGAGTGAGTGGCAAGAGTGGGAAGTCTACATCGCCCCGACGCCACGTCACCCTTGCTCTCCGAAGGTTGTGTTAACTGGGCGTTTTTTCTCCACATAAGCTCTCGCTTGTGTTCTAACTTTGCCTCGGTAATCGCGTTAAGGAAATTAATGTACAAAAAACAGAATAAATTCGAAAGGAAAAACGCTGGCAGTAGTGAACCTACCACCCCACACTCAGAAGCTGAGTGTCTTACCCGTTGGTCTAAATGGGTGCCTCCTACGTAGAATGACTTTGAACTCTGCTTTATGAAATCATGCTTCTTGGGCCAAAATTTCCTTCGCGAAGCCCGGTGTGATGAAAGCGGTGACGTCAAAATCATTGCGGCTTACTTGTGAGCGTCCCCCGTTATACTCTATGCCAGTCGGGCAAGGTAGCATGACATCACGGATCGAAGTGCACCGGCCTTGTGCTATCTAGGAGGCGTTGAGCAAGCGTCTCAGCGCGCTCGCGTGCGCCTGAGGAATGCATAGACTGCTTAGCCGCGGTCGGTTGGTCATTAATGCTTTTGCATTGACAAATCATAAAAAGTGCTTATTTGTCTACGGATTTTCAGTCTGAGTGTAGTGGTAGCGCCTTCGGCTCTCCTTCGTAGTGGCCACATTTTATTTAAAGATGGCTACGGCAAAGTTAGTCTACAAAAGTACCGTTGCATGATAACGATTTCCAGGTACAGATAACGTTGATCCGCTTAGCACTGGACCAATCCATTTCCTAGCACTCAACTGCAGCTTTGGAACGGTAACGTACGCCTGTCTTGCAAACGCTGTGAAATGCGCGCGACGATTTGCAGGCGGCAATGTATATACAGGGTGTTTCAGCGGAGGAGGAGGAATAAACTTTTATTGTGGAACCAGCACTTTATGATGGCCGGGCCTAAGCCTCCCACGAAGGGACGTCGAGGGCTTGCCTCGCCGCCGCCTCGCGGGCGTGCTGGGTCGCCCAGGTTTGGTCGTCCAGGGCGGAGCTCCGCAGAGCCTCATGCAACCTCGACGAGAGAGTCGTGGTGTTAGTCTGGGTGTACTGTGCTGGGCACTCCCATAGCATATGCGGAAGTGTAGCCGGGTGAATTCCACAGCACCGGCAGTTGGGGGTAGTGTAGACGTCCGGAAATATAAGGTTGAGGCGGGCGGGTGAAGGGTACGTGTTTGTTTGTAGTAGACGCAGGGTGGTAGCCTGCGCCCTGCTGAACTTTGGGTGAGGCGGGGGGAAGATTCGGCGACTGAGGTAAAATGCCTTAACGAGATCGTTATAAGTTGTCAGACTGTCCCTGGTGCCCAACTCATCTCCAGTGACTCCGGCGCGGTTGACTAGGCCTCGCGCAATGGAGTGGGTGACCTCGTTGAGATTGGGGAGGTGTGGGTGGACAGGGCCGGCATGGGCCGGGATCCATGTTAGGGAGATTATGCTGTCTTTAGAGTGTGGTGCCTGGCAGAGGATGCGAAGAGCTTGGGGAGAAATACGGCCTTTGCTGAAGTTAGTAACGGCTGAGCGAGAGTCACAAACTATGGTGTGACAGGTGGGATCTAATGTGGCCAGGGCGATGGCCACTTCTTCAGCCGTCTCCGCAGCGGGGGTAGGGACGCTGCAGGCGTGGTGTAGGACTCCATCGCGTGTGGCGACGGCCACAAATCGTGTGCCATGGGAGTATTGGGCTGCATCAACAAATGTGACGCCAGGTACGTGGGCAAGGGCTTTTATGATAGCTCCGGCCCGAGCTTGGCGCCAGGCCCTCTTATATTCAGGGTGCATATTTCTAGGAATCGGGTCTATGTAGATCCAGCTACGGATGTCGTTCGGGATCGGTTGTTTGGGGCCCTGTTGCTGATGGTAGGTGAAGCCAAGCGTGGACAGAATAAAGCGCCCCGTTTCAGTAAGGGTGAGCCGTTCAAGCTGGGAGCGTTGTTGGGCTTCAATGAGTTCGGAAAGGTTGTTGTGAACTCCCAGTTGGTTGAAGAGTTCAGTGCTGGTGCAATGTGGGAGACCAAGTGCTTGCGTGTAGACCCCTCGTATGAGGGTGTCGAGCTTGTTTTGCTCAGCCCGGTACCAGGTGAGGTACGCAGCAACGTAGGTAATGTGGCATATGACAAAGGATTGGACGAGTCGGAGAGGGCTTTCTTCTTTGAGTCCTCCGCGTCGGTTAGATATACGTTTAAGAAGTCGTAGGGTGTTTTGAGATTGGGCAGAGATCTTGTTGAGAGCCAAGGCGTTGGAGCCGTTGGTAGAGATGGTGAGACCGAGAACCCGGATACTAGGGACGTGTGGGATAGGACTGCCATCTTGAAGGCGTAGGGTGATGGCGTCACAGGGTCTGTGATCAGATTGGTGCTTGGGAGGGCGACCCCGCTGAATGGGCTTGTATAGCAGAAGCTCCGATTTAGCCGGCGAACAGCGCAGTCCGGTCCCTTGGAGATAGGCTTCAACCGTGTCAATCGCCGTTTGGAGGGCTGATTCCACTTGACCATCACTGCTTCGGTACGACCAGATGGTGATGTCGTCGGCGTAGATGGTATGGTTGATATTGTCGACTTGCTGTAGTTGCTTGGCAAGGCCAATCATCACTAAGTTAAAGAGCATGGGAGAGATAACTGAACCTTGCGGGGTGCCTTTGCTGCCAAGGGGAAGCTGGTCTGATCATAAATCCCCGGCCGAGAGGGTAGCCGTGCGATTGGAGAGAAAGTCACGGATGTAATTGTAGGCTCGCTCTCCCAGGTGGAGGTTGGAGACCTGGTCAAGGATAGCTGCATGGGAAATGTTATCAAAGGCTTGAGTGAGGTCGAGTCCGAGAATGGCTTTCATGTTACGGGAACGATCGTTTAGCACTTGATGTTTGAGCTGCAACATAGCGTCAACATAGCGAGTAGAAAGGTGAGGGCGAAATCCAATGATGGTGTGGGGATAGAGAGAGTTGTCCTCGAGGTGACTGTTGATGCGTGCTAAGAAGGCGTGTTCCATCACCTTGCCTACGCATGAAGTGAGGGAGATGGGCCTTAAGTTATTGAGGCTAGATGGTTTGCCAGGCTTTGGGATTAGGATAACGTTGGCAGTCTTCCAGGCGGCTGGAAGGGCACCACTGCGCCAGCAATCGTTGATGTAGTCAGTCAGATGGGACACGGACTCGTCATCGAGATTGCGAAGGCTTTTGTTAGAGACCCCGTCTGGCCCTGGAGCAGAACGGTTAAGCTTGCGTAGAGCTGCATGTATTTCAGATACGCTAAAATCGGCGTCTAGTGTAGGGTTGGGGCTACCGATGTAATTGCTGTGTGGACTGACTTGTCCCCTGGAGATATATCTGGTGCAGAGGTAGTCAAGCACCTGTTGTGGACCTTGCTTAAGGGTCTCCGTATAAAGGAGCTTCTGCAGCCCATCCTGTTGGGTGGTGCGGGTGGTGGTATTATCAAGCAGATGTTTGAGGAGTTTCCACGAGGAAGGGCGATGAAGTTGTCCATCCACCGTGTTACACAGCTCAGTCCATTGTTGCCAGCTGAGGGTTTGACAATGCTCCTCTATGGCTGTGTTCAGTTTGGAAATCTTACTTCTGAGGCGACGGTTTAGGCGCTGCCCCTTCCATCGAGCTAGGATGGAGGTTTTAGCCTCCAGAAGATGGGCGAGGCGGCTATCCATGCGTTCAACTGAGGCATCTGTAGTTACCACCCGAGTGGCCGTTTGAACATCAGTGCGTAGCGCTTGCATCCAGGTGTTAATGTCGGTAATGCCTTCTGCTGAGGTAGAACCTATGCGTATTTTTCGAAAAACATCCCAGTCGGTAATGGCGAATTCTTTAGTGGGGGCAGGGGCGGCAGCGAGTTGGGGTAAAGAGAGAGCAAGGATATAATGGTCGCTTCCCAGGTCTTGCTGGGTATTGGTCCAGTGTGCATTGTTGATATGTTTGATGAAGGTGAGGTCGGGGGTAGAGTCCCGGGTAGTGGAAGTACCGAGGCGTGTAGGAAAGGAGGGATCCGTGATGAGCGTAAGGCCTAAGTCGTGGTAATCTTGCCAGAGGTTGCGAGCTGCAGCTTCCGTGCGAACGTAGCCCCAGCCTGTATGGGCGAGGTTGAAATCACCGCCAATGAGTAGGGGGTGCGTTCCAGCTACGTGAAGAGCCTTCTTAAAGAGGGTGAGGAAGCGACACCTTGCTTTATCCTTGGGGCTATTGTAAATGTTCAGAAGGAAGATGCATTCTTTCCGTTTACGATTGGGAATTAATTCGAGGAATAGATGTTCGATGTGAGGACTATTGAGATCATGTTCAATAACAGGAATACGACGCCGTACTAGGGTGGAGACCCGGCGAAGAGGGTGGGTGGTATGGAAGGTTTGATAACCGGGGAGCGTGGTCGGGGCGTTATTGGTTTCTTGAAGTAGGATAGCATCCGGGCGGCGGGTATGTTGGCGTAGGTATTGATTGAGTACCGGTTGTTTATGGTGAAAGCCTCGGCAGTTCCACTGCCAAATGAGGGCGTCTTGATTAGTGTGAGCCATGATAGGAGATGGTGGATGTCGCCATCGGCGTCCCGGAAGGGTCGCAGACGGGGGCGGCACGGCTAGGAGGCGTGAGAATATGAGTTTCCAGGTTGGTCACGCGTTGGACAATACCAATGAAGGCTTGCTGAATGGAGTACAGTGCATGTTGGAAAGTGCTAATAGTTGTTTGAAGTGAGATGAGCATGTCTTTAACTTCAGAGCGGACCTGGCCCGTGGCTCCATCTTGCAGGGCTCTCTTCTTGGGGGCGGGAGTCGAGGGGGCCTCCTGGCTAGGGGCAGGGACGTTCTGTGCGATAGGTGTAGGGGCTGGTGTTTGGGACTGTTTGAGGTCTCTAACCTCCTGCGAGAGTTTAGTTAGGAGATCGCGTAGGATGGCGTTCTCGCGCTTAAGCTGAGCTATTTCTGGGTTTTCTGGTGAAAGAGGAGGGTAGGTGGCTTGTGTGTTGGTGATCTTACGACCCTCTCGCGAGGTGCCCATGAGAGCGTCTGCGAAGCTCAACTTGCTGTTGTTGGTAGATGAGATGCGTGAAGCCGATGCAGACCGGGATCTTGAGCGTTGTTGCCTGGATCGAGATGGAGTTCTGGAGCGGAAACGGCTCCCCCTTGACGGTGTGCGGGAGCGTGGCCTGGTTCTGGTGTTGAGGGTGGAGGGGCCGGCTTGTTTATAGGTGGCTTGGCTGGTTGTTCGTCGTTCTCCGATACGCTTGCGGATGACGTACGGGGTTTTATATCGAGCGGCACAGCTTTTGTCCGCGGTGAGATGGGGACCACCACAGAGCGAGCACTTAGGGTTACAGCTATGGTCGGCGGGGGGGTTGCGGACACCGCAGCCCCGGCATATCTTGTTATTTGGGTAAGGACAAACGTCCATACGGTGTCCGAGGCGGCCACACTGGTAACAAATGTCAATTTGCTTCCGATATAGCGAACATGGGAGCAACGTGGAGCCGTAGCGGACCTGGTAAGGCACATCCAGTCCGTCAAAAGCGATGATCACTGTTGTAGTAGATGCGATGCGCTTGGCTGCCAAGGCTGTCGGGTTTCGGGCAGTGACAATTTTGTTGTGGATCTGCTGGGGAGGCTCCGTGAGTGGGATCCCACGGATGACCCCCTTTGTCGTGTGCTCAGCTGCGGTCTCGTATGCATTGACCTCGTGGTTGACGCCGTTCACATGGATAGAGCGGATGCGAGCGTACCGGTCTGCATGGTGCGGGTGAGGTGTGCTGACGACAACGATGTTTTGTTGCGTATTCGGGCAGACAGTGTCTTCTGAGCTTTCTTCGTCCGTGAGGTTGGCTGCTTCGAGAATGGCGGCGGTTACCACGGGACTGCCGATCTTGGCTATATGAAGGGCGCCCTTGGGGCGGATGACTATCTTAATATCCTCCGTCGGAAGCGGCGGCATGCGGCCCGCCTTCAAAACTTGAGCTTTAACGGGCTGCCTCGCCCGAGAGCGGGGCCGGCTACTTGGGGCTTGACATGATTCATCTGTCGGGGTCACGTTGTCCGTGCCCCGTTTTGAGTGGCGGGATCGTGCAGTGAGCCAGCCAGACTGGGCGGTCACTTCTTCTGGCGAAATATCCTGGCCGGCGACCTGGATCTCCATAGCGAAGGCAGAGGTGCGGGATCACTCTGGTGGAAGATGTAAACGCCGCGCGCCGAGTCGCGACACGCCGCTGAGACCCAGCCGGTGCAGTCGGAGGCTGAACGACCGGCCAGCTAGGCTTAGCGCGGCGGCGACGTGGCGGGTGGACAAAAGGTGCGGTTCCCAGGAAAATGGAAAGTCCCACCTGAAAGCGAGGTGTACACAGAGTCCGGAGAACTTCAAGAATCGTTTGGTGAAAACTTTAGCTCGCTAATCACAGAGAAATATGCGATAACATTTGAGAAAGCCGGAGCCGACATAAAAACATCCGCACTCCTCCTTTCAGCGGACACTCAAAATTTTTTAAAGGTTGCCTGTGGCACATAGCTCAATGTGTTGGCGTTCCAGTTACTTGTGTGCTTGAGTGCATGAAACGACGTTCTGTTAACAAATTAACTGGAACACCAATGCATTTCTCCGCAAAGTTCCGGAATTTATATCTCGAAACTGGTGTCGTGCTGCGAATTCGTTCCAAGTGCCTTGCAAATTCCATGGCTATAATTTGCAAATTGCAATATCGGCGATACTGTAATTAGTTAAGAACTGAATTAGTGAATTTTTATTATTTAGTCAATTTTGCATCTCAATCTCTTGTGCAAGTATTGTCCGCCGCTTCGAGTAGACCGGCTCATGAACAAGAATTGTGATATCTACAACAGGCAACTTTTAGAGATTTTTTAGTGTTTGCTTAAACACCCTGTATATTGTCATGTAGTAGTGATGGTGAACAAGGCAGCAAAACATGTCAGCAACTGTGAATGACGAAACTAGCGTGTTATTGGACGAACCTGTGCCCTAAAAAATAAGCTACACCCAATGCACAACGATAGCGTCAAACACAGTCGGCGATTGTCGAAAATATTGTTATGTGTAGCTGATGCCCAATGCTATTTACAATTTATTTACAGGGAAGCTAACGGAGGCCAAAATGGCGACGCTATATCAAGCAGGCACACACGTCGTCTTCTTCCTCCGCAGTGCAGCCACACTGTGGCGGCTGTTCCGTAGCACCAGCGCCGGCGGTAGAAGCACCGTCCCGGTGCTTAATCTACACATCCGCGGTGAAATGTGTGTGGTATGGCTTTAGTCTCGCCACATGAACGATGTGACTTGCAGCTAACGATGACGCTGAGAGGTCGGCGGGGAGGATTTCATACGTGACATCGGTCACTTGTCGCACCACACTGTAAGGGCCAGTGTACCGCGACAGCAGCTTTTCGCAAAGGCCCACACGTCGAATGGATGATCAGAGAAGCACCAGAGAGCCCGGAGAAAAGTTCACGTCACGATGGTGGCAATCATTGAGGCGCCTCTGATGCTCCTGTGAGGCCTCGAGACGGGTGCGGGCGAGCTGGCGCGCGTGGGCGGCGTCTGCGATCGCGTCGCGGGCGTATTCAGTGGCTGAACGTGTGCCCGATGGCAGCAAAGTGTCCAGGGGGCAACGCGGATTCTCAGCCATATAGGATATAGAATGGTGAGTAGTAGGCGGTGTCGTGACGCGATGAAATATACGCGAACGTCACATATGGTAAGTGAAGATCCCAGTCGTGGTGGTCGGTCGCAACGTACTTCGAAAGTATGTCCGTGATGGTCCGGTTGAGGCGCTCCGTGAGGCCGTTGGTCTGTGGGTGGTAAGACGTGCTGAACTTGTGCTTTGTCGAGCAGGAGTGGATGATGTCCTCGAGGACTGCCGAGAGAAAGCTGCGGCCACGGTCAGTGAGCAATTGGCGCGGAGCACCGTGCACTCAAATGATGTCATAGAGCGGAAAGTCAGTAACGTCAGTAGCGCAACTTGTCGGGAGGGCTCTGGTGATTGCGTACCGCGTAGCATAATCGGTAGCTACGGCGATCCATTTATTTCTGGAGCCCGAGAGAGGAAATGGTCCAAGAAGGTCTAGACCAACACAGAAAAAGGGTTCAGGTGAGAGGTCGATCGGCTGAAGACATCCAGCTGGAGTTGTGGAGGGCTTCTTCCGGCGCTGACAGGGCTCACAAGTGGCGACGTAGCGCCGCACGGAGCGTGCGAGACCAGGCCAAAAGAATCGATGGCGTACACGGTAGTATGTGCGGGTGACGCCCAAGTGTCCAGCTAAGGGAGCGTCGTGAAGTTGGTGGAGGACAGTCGAACGCAGGTGCGATGAAATGACGAGCAGAAGGTCGAGGCCGTGTGGATCGAAGTTGCGGCGGTATAATGTCCCCTCCTTAAGGAGAAACATCCGTAGAGAGGCGTCGTGGGGCGTTCACTTCAGACGGTTGATGAGGGCTCGTAATTAAGGATCGCGGCGTTTCTCGTTGCCGATTTGAAGCAACTGGGACACAGAGAAAACGCAAGCGACGGCGTCCGCATCAGCCGGTTCGTCGATGCAGCCTCAAGTGGCCTCGATCGCTGACATCGTCAAAGATTAGGTTCAGCGATCGCTTGGAGCTTCTCAGGAGCGACCTCAGTTACCGCAGCCCCAGCCAGAAGCAGTGACCTACGCCGCCGTCGTACGCCCTCAAGGTCCCCCTCCGCGACCGCGCCAGGACGTCACGGTAATCTACAACTCCGGTAGAAAAAACTCTGACGCCGACTACCTATCACGCGCCCCCATCGATCCTCCGCCGCAAGACGACGAAGACGACGACGCGTTCCTTGGAATAATAAGCGCGGAAGATTTCAATAAACAGCAACGAGCAGACCCGGAGCTAAAAGGCCTCGTCGAGTATTTGGAAGGGAACACCGACGTTGTTTCTAGGGCATTTAAGCGCGGATTTTCTTCGTTCACGCTACAAAACAACCTGTTTGTGAAGAACTTCTCGCCAGTTCGCGCCAACTACTTTCTTGTTGTTCCGTTAGCGCTGCGTCCGGAAGTACTGTACACCCTACATGACGATCCCACCGCTGGGCACTTCAGATTCTCCCGGACGCTGTCGAGAATACAGGAAAGGCATTGCTGGTCGCGTCTGACCACCGACGCCGCCCGTTACGCCAAGACATGCCGATACTGTCAGTGACGTAAGGCACCACCGACAAGGCCAGCAGGATTACTTCAGCAGATCGGGATGGATTTGTTGGGGCCGTTCTCGACGTCAACATCTGGAAATAAGTGAATCATTGTGGCGACAGACTATCTCACCCGCTACACTGAAAGTAAAGCTCTACCAAAAGGAAGCGCAGCCGAAGTGGCGAAATTTTTCGTCGAGAACATCCTGCTGCAACATGGTGCCCCAGAAGTCCTCATCGCCGACAGAGGAACGGCTTTTACAGCAGAGCTCACCCAACCCATTCTGCAATACAGCCAGACAAGCCACCACCCACTGCCTACCACCCGCAGACGAATGGTCTCACGGAGCGCCTGAACAAAACCCTCGTCCACATGCTAGCAAAGTACGTCGACGTCCAGCACAAGATGAGCACAAAACGCGGTCCTGCCGTACGTAAGCTTTGCTTACAACACGGCGTTGCAAGAGACAACACAGATCACGCCGTTCAAGCTGGTTTACGGCAGGAATCCGACGACTACTCTAGACGCCATGCTGCCGCACGTCTGCGACGAAGAGAATCTTGACGTAACCACCAGGGCGTCGAAGAAGCCCGACAGCTCGCCCGCCTGCGGATGAAGAACCAACAGAAGACCGACAGCCGACACTACAGCCTTCAACGACGCTACGTGGAGTACAAGCCCGGCGACCGTATTTGGACCCCTCTACGCCGACGAGGACTAAGCGAGAAGCTTTTACGCCGCTATTTCTGACCATACAAGATCATCCGACGCATTCGTGTACTCGACTATGAGTTCGTGCCAGACAGCATTTCACTATCACAGCGGCGCCGCTCATGACCTGAAGTAGTTCATGTTGTGCGACTTCAGCCGTTCCACCAGCGCTAATGAACTTTGGGGACGACGCATAGCTGAACCGCGGACTTTTAACGCGACAGCGTTAAGGAGCTCGTGTCACAGAAAAGCCGGTGTCGTCGGTGTCGGCGTCCGCGGCGCTGGCCGTGTGCGAAAAATCCCGGCACACAATTCGTAAATTAAAACAACTTGCAACATGGGCTGCGTGGGAATCGAACCAGCGTCTCCGGAGTGTGAGGCGGAGACGCCACCACTCAGCCACGAGTTCGATGCTTAAAAGCGGTACAAAAGCGCCTCTAGTGAATGCGGTGTTGTCTTAGAAACGTGCCGTAGAAAGTTATACTGCGGTGTATATCGGTAATTATGAGCATGTAACTTACAGAAGTTGCAGTTACACGAGTAGCGAAGTACGTTTCCGCTACATTTCTTGTGCGCTTTCCGCACACGCAGAGCCATCTTGCGGCAAACACAAGACCCCCTCCTCTCAATGTACGGCGCTGCCCCGACAGGTGGCGCGCCGCGCGCGCATTGGGGCTGTGCGGGGACTGGTGCGAGGCGCGTCGCGGCCCCGACACCCTCTCCCCTGACGACGCTTCGCCGTGCTCCCTCACCGGTTGCAGAATCAAGCGTCCTTCCTTTCTTTAGATCACTATATATCTCTCTGCCCGTACCGATCACGACGTTTGGCTGGCGTAGATCGTGTCCCCCTCCAAGACAGCGAGTTCTTTGGTTCGTTCCGCTTGCTCAGGCGCACGCTTCGTTGCCGCGCCGAACGCTGCGTTGCTCGACGCTCATCGCGTGATTGGTGGGTGCAAAGTCCGATGCGGGGCGCCTCGTAAGTGATCGTTGCGCCGTAGCGCATTGTAATACACCCCTTGGCGGGTCGACGGGAACGCTGTCGCGTTTCACTCTTGAAGGCGAAGCTTAAGCATCCTCCAATTTTTTTCTTGGGCTTTGTCACCTTGGGGGGGGGGGGGTTTGTTGTTTTCTTACTTTGTTTAACAAGTGACCTTTTGTGTTTCACTCTCCTGTTATGTTTGTAGAATCGGGACGATGCCTTTTGAGAGGGGGGAATTGACACGCGAACTCGTTTATGTTTTACGGGTGAGCGCCTTAACGTCTAAGAAATGTTATCGCTCAGCGCAGGACGCGTCTACATGTATCGCAAGTTTCTAGAATGTTATCGATGCTTCTATCCGCTGCCTGTTGTCGCCGAACCTTGTGTAATCTGATTGCATGTATGCGCGACGCGAATGCTGTAGAACTTTGTGGAAGGCACGTGGGTCTCAGCGGTTACTCTGGAACATTCGACGACTGATGTAAAAAGCCGACGCGCTTCACCCGCTGATTAGATTTTGACGATCGCCAACTGCGTTCGCCGTTGTCGCCGTTCTTAAGTGTAACCTGTTTTTGTGGGCGCAGGTTTACCCAATAAAAGTTAGTTTCGCCTTTCACAGTATTGCTACGGTGTTCTTCATACGTCACTCCACGTGACAATATTTCAATTAAACTTCATCATTCAAAAACCTTGTTTAGATTTTGTACGTGTGTAACGGCCAGGGAACTTTCACTGACGCTGTCCTTTGTTCCAATCTATTGCTCAGGAGCAGCTGCCACCGGTCGTGTATTGTGAGCAATTGCATCGAAATTGTAGTCGCAACAGAGAGCACATATAAAAGCAGTTCTGCGAAATGTACGAGGACGAGCCAAGTGAAACAGCGCCAATGCGAATATGGGACAAACGGGATACATTATTTAAAGTCTCCATGAGCATTTCGATATTTGTCCCGCTGACTAACGAGTCGAGTGATTCCCGTCTCATAACGATCCTTGGTTTGCTGCCTCGAAAAATCTGTAACTGCCTCTTTCACGTCATCGTCCAACACGAGTCTGGTTCGCTTGAGCTGTGGAAGTCGCGAGGCGGCATGCCTGGGCTGTATGACAGATGTTGCAGCGTTTCCCACATGAACTTTGCCAGTTTTGTGTTAACCTCAACGACGTGGGGACGGGCATCGTCATTGAGCAAGATGACCCCATTCGGCAGTTTGTTAGATCGTTTGTTCTTGTTTGCGACACGCAGCTGACCCGGCATTTCACAATATCGGAAACGATTGATAATCTCGCCAGGTTTAGCACATTCGCTCAATAATGGCCCCTGACGATCGACAACTAAAGTCAACTCCTTTGCGGCGGAAATGACGGCCTTTGATTTCTTTGGGGTTGGTGAATTCAAATGTTTCAGCTGTAAGCATTGCCGTCGTGTTTCAGGCTCGTAATACTGGCACCATACAATGGCATACAACGGCATACAAGAAGTCGTCACCCTCATTGTGATACCGCATCAGAAGAGTCAAGGCAGCGCCGAGACTCTCCGTCTTCTGACGGTGGTTCAAAATCTTGGGCATACATTGCGCACACTGGAGGCGACAACCGAGATGTGTATAAATTATGGTGTGAACTAAACCGCGACTAATGTTGATACGCTCTGCCAGTTAATCGAAACTTTTCCTCCGTTAATATCTAACCTGCTCATCAACCTTCTCAAACGTGCTCGGGGTGATAGCACGTAGGCTTTGACCCGGTTTTGGATCGTCTTTCAAACTTTCACGTCCTTCTTTTAACCATTTGCTCCAACGCTTCACAGTGGCCAATAAAATGCAATGATGAACGTACACGGCAGCCATAGGGCGACTAATTGCTTTTTTGGGAAACATCATCAGCTGTAAGAAACCTCACGGCAAGACAGTATTGAACTTCTGAAGCATCCAGTATGTCACGCAACAATGTTCAAACCAGCGCATATGATCAATGAAGAACATTTATCCTCACACCTCCGTGTCACTTTTGTACATGAGAGATGCCTGTGTGATACGCGCATGCCTCGCAGATAATGAACAGAACCATTATTGCGCGAGGTGGGTTGCCTGAATAACATTTGACTCACCCTCGTACATTATAAATGGAACATGCAATGTTATATACAAATACGAAGATACAGCTTGATAATGGGCGAGAAAGTATTATAGGAAAGAAAGTTCTATGCACGTATACACAGAACTTCCCCAACAAGATATCTATATATACGTAGGCTTCCAAGAAATCAACATATCCACGAAAAGATTTCCTGCATATAATGCGCCAAGCAAGGCAAATAAACGTGTTGGGCAATTACAGATTCACAGAATCCTAAGGCCCACCCCCACTCCCTCCAATGTACTGCGCGCGCAACAGAAGGCGGAGCGTTTCATCCGCGTTTTTTCCCTTGCGCGCGCAAGACTAAGCCACCATCGTCGGCTCCGTTATGCTTATAACAACATTAAACCCAGAAAGTTCCGGAATTGAAAGTCTAAAGCACGACCTTGGGAAAATCAAGGCAGCTTTCGAGTCAAAATTTTATGAGAACTTTATGCCCTTAAAGTTTCGGGATTTAAATCCATGCGCTCCGTAGATTCCGCGGCCTCCGCGAGATGCCAGGACGAGCCCGCTCGCCATCAAATTGTCCTTGAAACTTTGTGCTTGGATGGGGCTCCTTGCCTTACGTGACTCTCGGTGCATGGGCGTTCCAGCTCGAGTTTGCAATGTTCGCGCTGAAATGCCTCTTTGAGCGTGAAAAACACCTTCTAGACGAAATCGAGAATGATTTTCAGCGCCAGGGGTTGTCTTGGTCGGCGGTGCAGGACAGCACAAAAAAAAGCATATTTAGCGCCAGCAAACAAGGACGGAAGTGAGACGACACCACAATGCGCTATTCACACTGACTATTGACACATTGACGGAAGGGAGACGACACCGCAAGCGCATTCTGGTGTCGTTTTGTTTGCTGGCGTTAAATATGCTGTCAGTTTACCAACACGCCCAACAAATGGCAATACGAAAAAAGCCCCACAAGGCCCCCCTCCTCCTCCCCCTGGCTACGCCCCTGGTAACGAACTACTACTTGCAATTGAAAAAGCAAACGGGCCCTGCTATATAATTGATTTTTTTACTTCTGCCGTATTCATGACAATTCAAAGGTGATGAAGTAATTAGAAAAAACAGGTCACCGGAATACTGTCCAACATAACCATTTTGTGCAGCAAGCATTCAAATACCTTCGGTAGATATAACTTGAATGTTTCCACTCATGGGAAAAATGAAAAGCAACCGTTAACATATGCCGAAGAGAAATTTACATCTGCGCATCACCTAGTATCAACCGCCCAAGTAGCTTCAGTTTCTTACAACGCCGCAGGAACGTGTGGCGCGCCAAACCAAAAAATATTCACTTGAGAACTAGCGCGGAAGATCTTTTGTGATAGCTGTTTTGATAAGCACAGCGCTTGTTTCTTCATAATGACTGCAGAAAAAGTGAGGGTACCTCTCGTTCGCTGGGATATGGAAAAATTTCCCCCTTGTGTTGCTCCCCGAGTTGCCACACCACACAGCGGCGAAGCAAGCCTTGTATCCGCTCCTCAGTTTTTCCAACATTGCGGGACATTGGCAGGCACAGAAAGAAAGTTTTAAACTGCAAAGCATACGAAACTTCCACATGCATAAAAACCGGAAGGAGCAGACGAAGATAATGGCAGCCGATGCGATAAGAGCGACATCGCCGCTCGTTGGCGCAACAAATGAAGTGATCAGGTAAAGATATAAGACGCCGAAAAATATAGCCAAAATCAGTTTATTTCTACACATGATTGCATCGCTTTACTTTATTGTTATGTAGGTTGAAAAGATACAGCCACATTAGCAGGGGTTAGTGAATTTTCCTTTGGCTACCAGTGTCATGGAGACGCTTTATTGAAATATCGAAACTAGCCCCTCTGTTCACCCACTGCTTGCAGCATTGAGGGGCCGCGGAGGAGGACCCTGGCGGCGTGTGACAGCGGCGTGTGTCATCGCGCTTGGCTGAGGCTGCGGGGATTTTGGTTGCATCTCAGGAACTGCAAGTGATCTCTGAACCCCTTGTTTAAAGATGTGGGCGATTGAAGCCAGTTGAGGCTGCGGCCTTGGAAAAAGATTCTGCAGTCCCTCGGGAACGACCGCTCTGATGATCTCTCGCAGGTCGTCGCTACCGAGTGTTTGAAGATCGGTGCAATTTGGGGTCAGCGTTCGGCACTTATATTGCCCTGTCCGCATATGGAGCGTCTTCTCAATGGTTGTAGCCTCGAAAGCGAATTCAGCAACGGTCTTCGGCGGGTTGTGTATCAATCCGGCGAAGAGCTCTTGCTTAACATCCCTGATCAGGAAGCGAACGTTTTTCTCGTTTGGCATGTCGGAGTTGGTGTGCCTGAACAGGCGACTCATCTCCTCCGTGGAAATCGCGATGTTATCGTTGTGGAATTGCACTTGGGATTCTAGCAGAGCTTTGGCGCTTTCCTTGCGCTCGACGCTCAAAGATCCGCAGGAAGGCGTTACGGAACAGGTCCCATGTTGTCAGGGTTGACTCCCGGTTCTCAAAGGAGGTTCTGGCGGCACCTTGTAAGGTGAAGTATAGGTGCTGCAGCTTGTCGTCGGAGTTAAAATGCTGAAATAGCGACTTGTTCGTAGGCCTTTATCAGGTTTCTGGGTCCTCAGCCGATGATCCACGGAAGGTGGTGGCTCCCTGGGCTTTTGCAGCACGATGGCGGACGCTGAGGCTGCCATTGGGGTCGCAGACTTGGCCACAAGCTTCTTCATTGTTTCAAGCAGAAATCCGTGTTGCGTCGGTAATTGTTTTAGCCTGCGGCTTGCTCGATGGTTCTCGACGACGTTGATGTTTTTTTTGCGGTCTGGGATTTATCATGGCTAGAAGGGGGCGTCCGATGCATGAACGCAAAGCACCTCCAGCCACTGTGACGTAGTAGTGACGGTGAAGAAAGCAGCAAAATTGTGGATGACGAAAGTAGCGTTTTATTGGGCAAACCTGTGCCCTCAAAAACAAGCTACTCAACGAACAACGATTGCGGAGAGCACAGTCGGTGATCGCCGAAAATCTGACCTACCGGTCAAGCACGTCGGCTTTTATACACGAGTCATCGAAGGTTCGAGAGTAATCACTGGTGCTTGCCTGTCTTCCAGAAAGTTGTACACAATTCGAGTCGCACATGCAATCAGATTATACAAGCTGCAGTGACAATAGACAGCAGATAGAACCATCGATAGCATACGAGTAACTTCCAATACATGCAGGCAGATCACGCGCTGAGCGATAACATTTGTTACTGAAGTGACCGGCGCAAGAGTAGACACGGGGCACAAAAGGGCGACAAGGACAAGCGCATAATTTTGTGTCCCTGACTACTCTTGCGCTAAACACGGGCTTTCGCGCTAGTCGCTTCAGCAATGGAACACCAACTAGCCCGGTCTTACACCCTGGTTCAGAACATTTGTTATGCTGTAAAAAGGGGTTACCCGAGAAAGGTAAGTACACCTGTAAATATATAGATATATATATTCATTTTCTGTCAATGGATAAAGGCTGGTATGAGAGCTCTTGACGGCGTTTGCGCAAACGACCACTAATATACTCGTGTCAGTGATATTCTCACATTTCGGCCGGTTACCTGTGTGGCCACGTCAAAAATTCGTGCCTCGAGCACAATCTACACAGTTTTAGAAATGTTCTATGCCACTCCTACGGTCAAGCAATATGTCGCAGGGCACCATGGAAGCTCTGTAATAGTGCGGTTTGCTCGTCAAAATTTAAGGGAGGGGGGGATAGACCTGGGGTCGAAGAGTGCAATTCTTCGCAATATGTGGCTTTGGTAGTGGGACGATTGTTCAACGGCAATCCCGCTCCGCGGTCTCATGACATGTTCGGTCACATGCATTTCAACTGGCAAATTTTTCTCGGAAACTGCAAAGGAGTCACGCCATATAAAAACTGGTGGGGTTCCATAAGGGTTCGTCCAGATTAATGCTGTCCAGGTAGACCTTGCACTCGTGACGGAAAGGTGGTATCCAGCTTCTTTCGTATGCTGTCCCGGTGCTTGAAAAGTCTCGCTGACGAATTATTTCCGGAGATATCGTGGGAATCCCTCAGTTGAAGCTTGTACGGAGAAGCTTTGGTCCATTGCGTCGAAGTGCTGCTAGCGTGAAGGAATGCTGCCCTGCATACTTTTTCCAATTGTCATGCGACTCCGCCTAGGATGACAAAAAATAGCGAACAGTGAACGGCACCAGGCACTGTACACAGATATAGACTCTCACTAACTGCAATCCTAATGCGAAAATCAGCCTTATACTATGATGGTTACTAAGAAAATTACTATAAAAACTTCTAATGCCGGTACACACGAAACTGGCCTGCATGGCGCTTAAACAGCATGGGGATAATAGGAGTATACGACTGTAAACTTTGTCTTTGTGGGTTCAAAGGATCTTGAAACTTTTCAAAATGATAATTTGACATAAAATATTGCCTTATAGCAAACAATTCTTTGTTATCCACCACCGCATAAACTTATTGCCTCCATGCGTTTAAGAAAGCGAGTACTTCTAAGAGATTTAGGTAACTAAAGTGAGGTAAATAAAAACGCAAGGACATCTCAACCAAAAGGGCAGATATTGGAGAAATTTATGTGCTCCACGTCATTCCCACGTGAGGTGAAGGATCGAAGGACGAATTTTCTCTCTAGTAATTGCAGTAGCAATATATTTACCGCTATACAGTGGAAGTGCCGCGCATGCTCTTGCGGCGGGAAACAGGGCTATGTTCATTCTTCGCGTGCTCGGGGCGAACAAAAAACTTACGTCAGCAGTTGACATTAGAACGTCACGTATATGCTGAATCTGTGGAACGTTCGCCCATAAAATGCAGTCAGAAAACGAGGCAGCTTCGCCAGAAGGTCCAAGCATTGAAAGCAATAGCAGGGTTTAGCGTTCCGTTGAAGGTTCTCGGACACGGGGGCGACATGCTGGCGCCACCAAGAAAGCGAGAAAACCCTATCTTTGCCCTTTGGCTATTATTTATTGCTTTTGGTGTAAAAGCTATGTCAAATTATGCACGCGCCTTTTGCGAAATGAGACTCGGAAGATATTTCAGAACACCAGGAAATACGCGATCTCCTGTACAGAACATGCCAACTGTGGCAGAAACTATGCCTGCTCCAGTATTTTAGCGTTTAGCTAAATCGCTTTAATAATTGAGAAAAGAAAACGATGTGACAGCCGGGCCTCAGGTTAAGAACATAACTGTAATTCCAGATGTATTTAGGTCTTAGTGCGACTGTCACCATAAAAATTACCACAAAGGTGCTTCTCATTATTTTTGCGTAGCTGACAACGGACAGTCGACGATGGTTCTTCACTTCAGATTAACTTGTGGTTGTAGTTGGAGATCATGCAATGCCTACAGACGATCTCCTTTGAATGATCATCGAAGAAATGAAGGTGGCAACTGATCAGATATCGAGCGGCACAAGGCTATTTGTTTGGCTATAAGCTGGGTTCGGCTAAAGCAGGATAGATGAAATGAGAGGCCTATATACTCGTGCGTAAGCACAAACAGGATGTTGATGCTAATAAGTATAAAAGCTCACCGATTTCTTGGAAAGGAATTCGTTTTTTTATCTATATCAACACGGCTTTAGAAAAACTTTCTCATGTGATACTCAACTCCTTAATTTCACTAACGATTTGTTCGCTGCCTTAGATCAAGGATTCGATATTGACTCTTTTTCTCTAGATTTTTCCAAAGCTTTCGACATTGTATGTCATGACCTATTTAACTATAAATTTAATCAGCTTAATACTTACCCATATGTGTTGTCTTAGATTAAGGGGTTCCGTTCCCATCGAACTCACTAAGGCACGACCAATAACTCATCATCTGCTTTGTCACCATTTATATTCGGAGTGCAACAAGGTTCCATCATGGGGCCTTCACTCTTCTTGATTTATGATAATGATCTCCATAACTGTGCAACATCATCATCAATTATTCTGTTCGCCGACGATTGTGTAATATACCGTAAGATTACTAACACTGACGATTCACATAAACAAAGGCTATCTTTACAATGTGTCACTCCAGTCTGACAAATGGTTTAGGAAACCTTACGCTAGTAAGTGACGCGCGTGGCAATCATTGCAGATATTTGCTGAATGGCACTTTATTAGCATCTGTTGACGCTCACAAATATTGTGGTTTGCAGATTCTAATTATCTTTCAGGAAATATGCGTACTAAATATACCACTCCTAATGCTAAGCCCATGTTGGATATCTTTGTCGTAATTTTGCTACTGTTCCCACTTCTGTAAAGCTGACACTACAAAAGACTGCTTTGCTCAAAACTAGCATACGCATCTTTCATTTCGGATAGCATTCAAGCATCACTAACCCTTACCCATGAAACTATTCGAAATCGAGCAGCTCACTTTAACTATTCCCGCCATTCGAGTATAGCATGCATTTAAGGAAACCCTGAATCTGCCAGATCTTTCATTATGCCACAAATGTGCTCGCCCTTCCCTATCCCACAAACTTTATTACTCTAACCACGTGCTCAAGAATCAAATTATCACGCACTCTTTCTACATTTCATCCCGATCTGGCCACAGATGGAAAGTTGCCGGCCCATCCTGACGAACGAAAAAGTACGACGATTCTTTTCTACCCCTCACGAGTGTTGACCGGAAGCACCTTTCTGCGTCTATCATTCGCCTCGCAGGTACATCTTCATTCAAAAAAGCAGTCTACCATGCTATCGCTTAACATTTTTCCCTTTATATATTTGTCTGAATATTATTTTTGCCTTTATACCATTCCTTTCAGTAATGCATTTGGGCCTTGAAAGTATGTAAAGTAAATAAATAAAAACGGTAAGCTTTACTTACCGCAGTGCCTGCCTTGCGGTTTTGCCCGATTCTCTTCGTGAGCCAGAACTCTCGATAATCTGTTTTGCGGAACCTTAATCACCACCTAGTAGTAACGTGCTCGGAATGCGGCATTTAGGCGAGCCACAGAGAACGTTGAAACGGGGTCTCTGTAGGTACCATGTAGAAGTTCCACTACGTCGCCGCCCAGGACCCTTTGCAGGGCGACCGCGAGTCGGTGCGCAATGTCGGTTCGAGCAGCGTGCGCGGCCGCGAAGCACTGGCCCCTCCAGAGTATCAAGCACACCACTTCGTGATCGCGTGCGCGCAAATACGGGCCACTGTTTATCATGCAAGCATAGTACGTCCCTTCGCTGTGGTCCACGCGCATCATCCTGCGGTAGCCGGGGAGCGGCAGTCTGCGCGTCAAGCGCCGGAGAAGCGTCGGATAGTCGACCTGCAGCGCAGAGCGGCCGAGGCGGTACAGCAGCCACGATTCAATCTTGTTCCTGGGCATGAGCCAGCAGTGGAGCCAGGCTACGCGCTCCAGGCATTGAGGCACGCTGCAGCTGCCTTCCAGAACGCGCCGTATTTCTCGGATGGCAATTTCCCGTGGCAGGACTCCGAGTCGCGGGAGCCAAGGTACGTCCTCAGCGTCCAGGGATTGCAGCTCCTGCTCTGACAATCGCTCGATGTGGGTGAAGAGCGCCGCCAGGACAGTGTCCATCGTCCTGTAGAACGAGGCAGAGGGCCGAGGTATCTGTCCTAATAGTAGGCGTCACTCTGCGGACACCGAGGGCAGCATGAACGCTACTCGCACATCTGCTAGCGGCTCGCGACGTGAAGGTTGACGGCCCATTCACTGCGTGGCTGTAGTAAGCATGTTTGAGGTGTTTCGACGCATAGGCAGCATTTACGCCGAAGGAGCAGCTAGTCCCGCCAAAAGGTTGACTAGTGAAGACGAATGTCTTTAATATAGCGGTGCAGGTTCTTACTGCAGTGTAGCTAACATGACACACTATCTGAGATTGTTCGAAACGCGCGTTCAGTTCGTGATCACTTTCACCTCACGTGACTGACCTGGGCTGCGCCGAGTCGTCAGCCCCTGGGCGTGGATGATGACACACCGCTGCCTAGGCCAATCGCGTGAGGCGAAACTGAGCACAAACGAAACACCCGTTTCGAACTAAGATCTTCGATTGTGCCCCATGTTCACCATTCTTTTCCAAAGCCTACAAGATGGCCGCTACAGATGCGCATGCTCCGAAAGAGCACTTCGACAGTCGTTCATTCGGGTAAAAAAGCGTAGTAAATGAACTTGAACACAAGCGATAGTGTTCTTGATCCACCACCCGATAACAAAGACGCGCAAGCGGAAGCTAAAAAAAAGAACTAAAGGAAAATCAGACCCCAATGCTTCGTGAATTCTCAGTGTAAGCGAAAATTCGGTGAGCCTGCAAGATGAAGCAATGGATATGGAATTGACGTATAAGGGGAGCATCGATCCGCTTTGAAATGGGGTGATCACGAATGCGACTCTACTTCGTATTTTTTTTTTCTTTCTTTGGCGATTATTATCAACCCTTCTTAAGACTCAGCTTTCGCGCTGGCATCGCGCCTTATAGAAGTTTATTGCCTTGAAACATATTAAGTCGTAAGCCTTGAGTGGCTCGTGAGTGTCCGGGCGCAGTCCGTGGTGGAAGCAGGAAAGCGGTGATCACCAACGAGGGGAGCAAGGAGAGGAGGTGCCAGGCCAGTAGCGATGTGTGAGTGGGCGCGTCGGAGAGCGCGGACACATGGCTGTCATTGCATCCCATGCTCGCGAGGCGACGGCGACGTACGTTCGCAGAACAGTTCGCGCAACAGCTACAGCGGCATTCATAAATGGGAGTTCGTCTATCGCCGTTTACCTCAGCAAAGTGCCCATATATTCTTTTTATGCTTACAGAAAGTAAACGGCGCATAGCCAAAAACAAAGACGAAGGCAATGACGACACCGCGCTTAACTTACAGCTTTTCTGGAAAGCACAATATATATACACATGTTGCTGTGAAATATTCAATCGCGCATGTCTGCACCCTAATAGTTTATCATCAGCGCCTGACGTCTGATCGCAAAAAACTCTCGGTGCTTTATTACATAATAAAACGGACGTTCAGTGAGCACTCTGGTCGCCTAATCTATGAATAATTTCGGCTTCTCTTGATGGACGTGTTTGCTTTTATGTCTGCTGATCAATTCTGCTTCCTTAGAAAAGTGGATCACATGCTTACATGAGACCAGAGGAATTCATTCCTTGTTTTGTGTGGCTTCGCATCATCAATACTCCAGTTGTACTTGCTGTTACCCTTTATACCTAAAACCCAAGGCCTCAGGCAGGGTTCCTCAGCATTGCGCCGCGGATATCGGCGGCAAGCCTACGAGCCATGGATGCAACGCCCAAGCAACCTAAATTTTTCAGTGCTACGTGGAAAGCTTTACTACAAGGTTCGTATTTGCCAATAAAACTGTCAAATTAAGGTCCAGCAAGTGTGGACGCGAAAAAATGGCGGTGCGGCTGAATGGCTTCGCTGGGTGTCTTAGAAAGCGCTCTGTCACATTGGTTTTGAAACCATGAAAGCGACAGCGTTAAACGCCACGTGTCGCAGAAAATCCGCTATCGGCGCACGGCGCCGGCGCCGACCGTCTTGCCAACGAAAGATCATTCCGAACCCTGCAGGGCCTTCGCGTAGCGCAGAGGCACTACTGAACTAATTGAACTTCTCAAAGTGAAAATGCGTCAGAGAAATCGTATAGTACGACTGACACACAACCTGCAGACACAATAGCGTCGGATTTTAATTTGAACATGTGACAAAACATAATTCGGTTACGCGGAAACTAAAACACAAACCCCTTTTCCAGCGTTTCTACCATTCATAGAGCGCCACGCGCCACTCAGTTCCTTGCAGCACCATCCAGATGGCGCTTACATCTGCTAAGAAAGCTCGCCTTCGTGCATAGCGTCCGCCGCCAATATTTGCCGGTAAATATCACGGTTACATAAGCTGTAGCTGCCGGGAAGCGTGAGACGCAGTCAGGGACCTCTGTATATTTGCGCGTTACACACGAAGTGGATCGAGGCAGTTTTCTTGTCACAGGCAAACTCACTTTGCAGAATCAATGCCTTCAGGACAATGTTTAGCTGTTTTGGCATACCACGCACTCTGATGTCGGACAATGGGACGTACGTGGTGATGAAACAGGTTAAACAACGTCTGTATATTAAACCCAAACTGTTCTTGATTGTTGCCAAATATAGAGTTAGTGTAACTTACGGACCCCCGGGACAGTCCGAAATACAGTTGTGTGACCATTTACGAGCAAGCTTTAACTCGGGCCCATTTCCAATGCAGCCTATACAAATCATCATCATCATCATCGCCATCATCATCATCATCATCATCAGCCTGGTTACGCCCACTGCAGGGCAAAGGCCTCTCTACGCCACCGCTGCAGCGGTGGCGTAGAGGTAGACCACCCGCCTCGCGTGCAAGAGGTCCGTGGCTCGAATCCCGGTGCCGCGCAATTTTCCGCCGGATTAAAAAAAAAGGAAAAAAAAATCCGCGAGTTGATAAAATTGCATAAACAGGCCTGGAGTGTGGCCTGACCCGGTGAGCAGAACCGGCAACGCACTCCCTCACCAGAGCAGGATTGGCCACCCTGGTGCAGTACTTGGCCACAACCTCCTATATGAACACAACAGTCAAGCCTATACAAATGCATGTAAAACGCGGAATCGCTTCTCTGAGATAACCACTGGGTCGAATTTAATGAAATTATTCACATTTGAAAGAAAAAGATAAATTCTAATTAGTGTTGGAAGGGAATTTTTATTTAGTCCTTGGTTTTTAAAAAATGAGTTCTCAAAAGTAGGTAAGACCTAAAAAGGTAGAAGCACAAAGCTCAGCAGTTTGTAATTCCGCAGCAACATGAGATAGCGTAGTTCTCTAAGCTGCAGCCGTTAGGTCATCCAGTGGACAAATTTAATGTATCAATTCTTACGTGAACTTGCAATATTGTTTGCAAAGGCTTTCTAAAAGTCCTACTCGAATATTTGTAGTAAATCAGAGAGCTACGTATAACAAATCAATTTTGTTCGCTTTAGATGTGCTGTTAGATTCAATTGACAAAATTGTGATGTCATTCGTCATTGTTCAGTTACACAGCTGCAAGCTTGATAGTTTTCTTTCCTAAATATTTGTAATTTCCATCAATTTTCTAAAATAAAATAATGATCTAAACAAAAAAATTCACTTGCTACAAACGCTTGATGATAACTTTTTCTTTTAAATGCTACAATCATCAAATTTGGCGCAGTCGTTGCCGACAAAACTGATTTATCCTTTTCTATGCATTTAGATGGGAACCCCTGAGTGAAAGCTTCCTCTCCCTGCTTTTAGACACTTGCTAATGTCATTTCTTAAAAAATATGCCTGATTTACGCAAGTTTTCTTTCGGATAGAGATATATCATAGCTTGTCCCACATATTTGCTGAGTTTAACCTTGCTGGAATTTGTATCCATGCCCAGGCACTGGACATGATTTTGCCCCTTTGTAATGCTGGGGTGATCCTATTTACTAACGTAATCGCAAATAGAATCAGGAACACCTTAGACTCCTGTCAACCACAGAACCAGGCAGGATTCCGTAAAGGCTACTCAACAATAGACCATATTCACACTATCAATCAGGTGATAAAGAAATGCGCGGATATAACCCACCCTTATATATAGCTTTCATTGATTACGAGAAAGTGTTTGATTCAGTCGAAACCTCAGCAGTCATGGAGGCATTACGGAATCAGGGTGTAGACGAGCCGTATGTAAAAATGCTGAAAGATATCTATAGCGGCTACACAGCCACCCTACTCCTCCATAAAGAAAGCAACAAAATCCCAATAAAGAAAGGCGTCAGTAAGGGAGATACGATCTCTCCAATGCTATTCACAGCGTGTTTACAGGAGGTATTCAGAGACCTGGATTGGGAAGAATTGGGGATAAGACATAATGGAGTATAGCTTAGTAACATGCGATTCGCTGATGATATTGCCTTGCTTAGTAACTCAAGGGACCAATTGCAATGCATGCTCACTGACCTGGAGAGGCAAAGCAGAAGGGTGGGTCTAAAAATTAATCTGCAGAAAACTAAAATAGTTTAACAGTCTCGGAAGAGAACAGCAGTTTACGATAGGTAGCGAGGCACTGGAAGTGTTAAGGGAATACATCTACTTAGGGCAGGTAGTGACCGCAGATCCGTATCGTGAGACAGAAATAACCAGATGAATAAGAATGGGCTGGGGGCGTTTGGCAGGCATTCTGAGATCATGAACAGCAGGTTGTCATTATCCCTCAAAAGAAAAGTGTATAACAGCTGTGTCTTACCAGTACTCACGTAAGGGGCAGAAACCTGGAGGCGTAGGGAAAGGGTTCTACTTAAAGGGACCCTGAAGCGATTTTGACGATTTTCTGCAAATGTACTGAGTCGTTAGAGTAGGTTCTTCTGATCATTAGTTGACGCATCTAAGTGCTCTGCGTAAAGCGTGAAATTTATTAAAAGGTTTTGAAAATGCACATCTGTGCCGATCGCAGCGCACTGCGCGGCGGAATTTTCAGCCGCCCCTACCCACATGACGCAAATCACCCATATGACGTCAGTGGGGCGAGCTATCCGATTGGCTGACCAGGGCGCGTGATCGATAATTTTTCCAACTTTATGGCAAACATGCGATGCTCGTAATAGTTGAAATGTTAGTTAATTTGTTTTTATAAAAGTAACATAAAGGGAATGCACAAGACAAATGTCTCAGCACACTTAAGCACTTCCGGCACACAGCAAGTGTCGTCTGCATGTGTTATAACGTGCGCCGTCTTTGACGAGAACTCCGCCGTCAGTGTCGGTCTGTCTTTTCGCGAGTGCTATGATTCGACTTTGTTGCATTGTGGACTGCAAACGTAGCGACTGGCAATATGTTAAGCTGCGACATCGTGTCCCTCTGCAAGCCAGTAGGCGAGCGGACTGGCTGCAGCGCATCGGACTGCCGCTATCCGATCGGCGCCAGGATTTGCGCGATTGTGGCCGTCACTTTACACCACAAGATTACTAACGCAATAGCGTTTCGTGAGTCCGGTATTAGGGTAAACGCAAGTGCAAAGGGGAGAGGGCCTGGCCGTGTCCCCTTGCGTGTCGTTTCGTGGGACGAACAGAAGCGCAAATGTGAATGGTCTGCACGGTGGAGCCACCTGGTGGCATAGAGCGCAACCAGACAGAGTAGCAGTAAAAAAATGTATTCTTTGCTGCTGGTGTAAATTTTTCGCAGGAGTGAAATCGTTAACACGTTGTTTTTGTAAATGTTTAAAATGTTTTACATTTGGTTAAAGCATTAATAGCTCTTTCTTTGGCTGGGTAAGCGCTGCGCCAACGGGTGGATAGACCGTGGAGACCGATCAGGCAGCTCACGTACGTCTATGCTAAAGTTCCTTCATCAGCTTGAATTTATGCTTCCACCGTTCAGTCGAAACGATCCGCTAGTGTGTGGTTAGCGGAATACAAGACACATTCGGCTCTGTGACAGGCTCGCAACCCACGTTGCTTCGATAGCTCTCGCTCGCGGTCGACGGCCAAGCGGCTGGCGGAGAGGTTTCGCGCGGGCGGGGGCGGGCTCCAAAACAACCGGAAGCGGACGATGTGAGGTCGCATCGTGACGCAGAACCAGTGAAGGCGTAGCTCAGCCCCGCTGGCTCGGCGAACGAGTTGAGGAGGAAAAGCATGTCTAGGGTGGAGGGTAACTTGTAATCGCTTGTAGCTGCATTAATACGTAACGCTTCACTTAGATTGTGGTGCGAATTTTCTACTTCAGTTGTACCCTACGCGTCTACAAAATTTGTCCGAACCGTTTCAGGGGCCCTTTAAATTGAGGACGACGCAGAGAGCTATGGAAAGAAGAATGATGGGTGTAACGTTAAGGGATAAGAAAAGAGCAGATTGGGTGAGGGAACAAACACGAAATAATGTCATCTCAGTTGAAATCAAGAAAAAGAAATGGGCATGGGCAGGACATGTAATCAAGAGGGAAGATAACCGATGGTCATTGAGGGTTACGGTCTGGATTCCAATAGAAGGGAAACGTGGCAGGGGTCGGCAGAAAGTTAGGTGGGCGGATGAGATTAAGAAGTTTGCAGGGACAACATGGCCACAATTAGTACATGACCGGGGTAGTTGGAGAAGTATGAGAGAGGCCTTTACCCTGTAGTGGGCGTAACCAGGCTGATGATGATGATGATTATGATGAATACTGGGGAGCGCATGAATGTATAATTGATTGAAAAAGCTGCAATTGCCACAAATGCTATGACCTTTTGTACACATCACCCCATAACGTGTCCCCTTTATTTCACCAAATATGAACAAGCTGTCCAGTTTACTCCACCGAGGAGACCGCGGAAACAATCCACCAACCCCGTGCAATGGATGTAAAGAAAGAAAAAACGAAGGTACATTAACAGTACGCATTGCTTCAAATTAGTTCAGAAAAGAGAAATCTTCAGCATACAATATAAAGAACTGTCTCCGTTTTTTACTGATATTGGAGTTTGTGCGTTGTGCAATTGTTTACCTGATTGGGAAACATTTCGAATAGGGATAGTTTGACACTCTTGAATGCTTGAATGGAATATTTTCTAAAACAGCTATAACCAACCTTCAGAAACTAAACAGTTATCGCTTGTTACTTGCCAGCGTTCTTACTACTTCAACAAAATATCAACAACGTGCCTAACATGGTTAACCGGTGCGATAAAAACAAAACTAAATTATACAAGCTTCATACATTGAATGAAGATACGGAGATAACGAGTCTTGAGTCAACATTTTCAACGCAGTACACGTTGTCCATAAAGCGGCCTCCATTTCTTTCATGTATCAAATCGCTGTCCTTTTTGTCCCTCCCAGGGAAACAACGAAACTCTGTAAGCGTTTCATATAACTCTTGAAAGCAGGTTGACAACAATGCTATAGAAAATTTTATTTAACCCCTAAAGAAAAAAAGGTAACTTAAAGATACACATTATATTGCCACTAATATTTCTCGCATTTCCTCAAAATTTAACTTCGTGATTGATCGAGCTTTTTTGGAAAGCAAAGAACAGCACGCGCAAAGTTTTTTTCAGCTCTCCAAGTCACACCCGCAGACTTGCTGTAAAAAGGTGTCGATGGCTATTAGGCTCGAATCTTTCTGTCTGTAATTGTTCGAGGTAGAGAAGCCACAGTTCATCAGTACCAATAGAAAGGCTCAATTCCTTACTTTCCGTCTGGAATTCAAAGTTCTCGAGGCTTGCCATTTGTTTTTGTACTTCACCAAGAGAACATCAACAAAGCTATTCGTGAATATGTAATGAACAATATGCGGTATATTGAAGGCATCTAAAGTAAACTGCGAGTTGTTGCAATTGCTTTATCTGATGACAAATGTAATACAATGTAAAATACAATAACATACATAAGTATTTGTTGTATGGACGTATGTATGTATAAATAAGTATGTATTTCCCCGTTTCGTCCTTCACAATAATTTGACTAGCGTGAGCCGCCGAGTGGATTTTCTTATCTCCATGTTATAAAGGCCAACTTTAATATGTTTACATCATACCGCGTCCCAAAATACCGTGTTCTCCACCTTCCTATTGAAAAAAAATGCTGTATCTGTTAACGCATTTTTTTGAATTACCTGTTTCACCATTAACACACAAGGATGACGGCACCTATGTTGTGAATAAGGTCTTTGTATTGAGTCTTTTAACTGTGCGTTGGAACGTCGCCTTCAACCAGTGCAATTCCGCGGTCGCGCTGCTCTCCTCCTGGCACTAGCAAGTGATGACCACCGTTTATTCTAGCGGCAGCGGGGACGAATAGCGGTGTCATTGTGAATTACTCCGATTCTGATGAGTTTCGTGTGTAACTTCTGTAATGTCAGATGATCAGGGGAGTGGACTTCCACGGGGCTGTATTCGCCTTCCTGGATTCATATTGTTCCTCTATAGGCGCACATTTTGCAGATAAGCGTCGGCCGTTGGGATGCCAGCATAAACAGAAATTACTTGAGGCCATTAGTTATGTCGTGCGTATGTTCTTTATGTTCAGTCTCCGATGAGCTCACGGCGACCAACTCTGTACCCATCATTTACCTGGGATATGACTGAAACATGCGTATTCGAGTCAGTAAGCCAGTGCCAATGAACCTAGTAATCTATTTCTTCGTGCACGGCGAATAAAGTTAACCTGTTCCAGCCGGTGCTAGGAACGAAAGCTGTGATGGAATTCAGCCAGCGATGTATTATGATAACAGGCTACGCATCGACGAAGAAAATGAACGTGTGCTCGTTTCCCTTTCGTTATCAAAGTCATGCCTACCGTGTGCCGCCCAACTCGTGTTCACTTGCGCTCTTCCGTGCTTCTAAATCTCACGGGCGAGCCAACTCACAGACACCGCGCATCGCATGCGGTATTGCCAAGTAAAACTTCCCAAAGGAAAGCTGCGGTTGCAGCAAGTGGTTTTCTTTTCAGCTCTCCTGATTGGCTGATGTTTCCTTGTGCAGGCACCTATCGCGACTTAAAAGTGCATAAATTTAACGCGATAGCGTTAAAGGCCCCGTGTTGCCGAAAATCCGGTGTCGGTGTCCGGTGCCGGAATCCCGCGATCGAAAATTCCTGTATATATTTAGGTATATATATATGCCACGCCTTGCTATATTACATGCGGTATATGCGGGTTATTATGCCGCACCATTGTATCACAGAAATTGCTCATAATCACCATTACATTACATTCGTGTCAAAGTTATTCCTCGGAATTTTGAGAATTACGGACCACAAACAAATGGCATGAAACCAAACACCCAAAAAGCAGGCATGTTATGTTAAATCATCCTAAACATAAATATTAGAAGTGCGAAACACTACCAGAAAACTGAAAATGATGCAATTCTTTTAGCACGGCTGCGAACTACCTCCCGGATTGGCCCACCAAGAGACTGAATTCCCACTAGAAATCCAGCCTTCGAGCATAGCCTTCGTCACGCGCTGACATTCCCCGGTAAACATTCGGGTTGCAAAGACCGCAGTTTCTGGGAATGCTATCACGTGCCACTCTTAAAGGCGAACCTAAAAAAGGCATGACATCCAATTTTTGATCATAATCTTTTTTTGTGTGAGGTAATCCTTGTGCGTTCAAGAAAAAAGACATGAAGAACAACATAGGGGAAATAACGCGTATTTAATAATAAAATTAAGGAAATGATAAATAAATGGCAAGGAAAGTGCATGAAGAAGCAACTTCCCACGGGTGGGCAACGAGCCCACGTTTTCGCATTACGTGTGCGATGCGTAATGCGAAGACGTGGGATCGATCCGCACCTGCAGGAGATTGTTTTTTCATCCACTTTCATTGCCATTAATTTATCATTTCTTTAATTGAATTATTAAGCACGTGTAATTTCCCCCATGTTGTCCTTGGTGTCTTGCCTTCTCATGATATGAATAATAAAAATCAGGCCCCTCGCCTAACCCCTTTTTCTCGTTCAACCATAGAGAAAGAAATTCAACAAGAGGGGACGCTCGGCGACATCTTGCAGCAGCAAACACGTCAGCCCTCGTTATCGCCCCATCCATAAGCTGATGCGAGCATCGGAAAAAGAGAATGTGAAATGAATTTACGGGTGTTTTATTTTTTTTTAATCTCTCCCCGCTCAAACTAAAAAAGTTCTGCGTATAAATGAACTTAGACTTTACAATTCATTTTTCTTTCGTTACCCAGCAACAAGCTAACAGCATCATCACCGCACGCCAGGCGCACCAGACGCAAGCGCCATGCGCCTTACCAACGCACCTAGATAGCACAAGGCCTGTTCACTCCGATCCATGACGTCACGATACCTGGCCCGAAATTTCCATTGACAAGGCTGGCGTGATGAAAGCGGTGACGTCAAAATCACTGTTGCCTACTCGGGAGCATCCCCATTATATTCTATGGCAATCGGGCCAAGTAACATGACGTCATGGATTGGAGTGAAAAGGCCTTGTGCTATCAAGTTGGCGTTGGCCTTACCCGCCACCGAAGAGAGCAAGGCCGGCTGCGCATGTGAAGTTCAACTGTTCGGCTGCCCGTCTCTTTTGGATGTAACCTGTTTGTTCGGCTCCCGGCATCTTCTCGCGTTCCTTCTGAGTTTCGACACGGCACCACTGCACTATTTGATTACGACAAAATGAGCAATTTTGTTTGACACTCTACGACGCACTTCAAGCAATTTATAAGCTTATTTGACGGAACCGAGACCTGTGACGCAGTTAGCGGATAACAATTCGGCCGTCCTGGCGCAGTTAATTTGATATAACGACTCTTACTGGAACATGTTTTCGACGCTTTCAAGTAGCCCCAATATTATTACAACTTATTTCGGTAGTTTTCCGGCACGCTCGCCGCACCAGGCTTGTGACACAGCGAAAAGCAGCTCAGCCGTGTGACGCACTTTCGCGCGTACCGATTCTTACTGGGGCACGTTTAAGCGCTTTCCCTGACCCCCATTACTGCAACTAATTTCGTTAGTTTTTAGGGTATTGTGAAGCACAGTGGCCACGCCCGGCGTTGTGACGCAGTTAGCGAAAAGCAGCTCGGCCATGTGACGCAGTTTATTTCGCGTGTAGTGAATCTTACTAGGACAAGTTCTCACGCTTTCTCTCACGCTGAATAACATTGTAAATAATCTTGTTGCTTTTCGGGCTACTTTTGAAGCACAGTGGGCGCGGCCGGCGTTGTGACGCGGTCAGTTTCACGTATCCTGAATCTTTCTGGGACAAGTTCGTGACGCATTCTCTGACCCCCAACATTATTGGAAGTAATTGTGTTACTTTATCGGATAGTTTTGACGCACGCTCGCCACGCCTGGTGTTCTGACACAGCAAGCAAAAAAGCAGCTCGGCCGTGGTGACAGTTTGGCATTTACTGAATCTTATAGCATCCTCGATCACCTTGCCCCGGGGTTGCGCCGAAACCAGAATGGTGCGCTTTGCACCGCGGTGGTGACGCACTGCGGAGGGCCAACATCGAGGACAAAACTGCACCCCGTGCAGGGTGCTTGCATGCAGCGCTGCTTTGCCCCTGGCGCGCAAAACGTGCGCGAACACGCGCGCGCGCACGTTTTATTGTTTGCAGGTGCTGAGCATCCGCGGCAAGCGCTCGAACCTTGTCAAATTGCGTGCTCCGACATACCTGGTAGCAAGCAAACACCAATGTATGTTATAATTAATCCTGAAGACCCGTTCCCGATGACCCGTTCAACGAATCTGTCCACTTTCGGCCGCTCTTCACTACATTGTTTTTGGACGAGAACGATCAGCATGTCGTTTTCGCTGTCAGACGAACTTGACAAAAGCTCATCGATTGCGGCAACTATCAGGGCGTCCTTTTTCATTGCCGACATCTCAGCTAGCTAACTCCGTTGCAACCGCAGCTATCGGGCCAGAGCGTCCGCGGTTCTACAATCAGCAGTGCGCGCGCGCGTCTCGCGTCCCGCGGTGCTTGCTGGAATTGCACCCCGGCGCACCGCCGATTTTCTCGGTGCGAGACGGGGCAACGTAGAACCGCTCCAAGAGGGTGCGCTTCCGGTGATCGAGGATGGTCGGTGCGCACTGGTGCTCACCAAGGCGCCCGGGTGCGGGTGATCGATGACGCTAATAGTGACAGAAGTTTGTGACGCTTTCTATGGCCATGAAACATATACCTTCTTTTTGTACTCACGCTTGTCGAAGACGCGACGAACGATTGCCAAGAGTGATAACACTGCAGTGTCTCGCTTGCGCCGGCAGAACGCACAAAAGATAACTCAGGGGAGCTCAAAGACTAAAGGCCCGTTCACGTTAAGGCCGATCCACACGACGGACCAAGTCTGCGGGCCGATCAGTCACGTGATGCGACGTCACGGCCCGCCGCGGTCCGGTCCGGCGCAGAGCACATCCACACGGCGGACCGCCATAGCAGACGGCAGAGCAGACCAACCAGGGGCGCTATTCTGGACATTCCGCCATTTTCTTCAGTCCGTGACGTAGGCGCGACGCAAACAAAATGGCGCTGGTGGCCCAGTTTTGCTTACGTAACGTGACGCCAACTTGACGTTTCGCCTAAGAAACTGAAAAGATGGCACTGAATGTAGCGTTACCAGTAAAGCAAAACAGTTTTCCTCCGCAGTAAAAATAAAGCAGCTATCTCAAAGCATATGATTATTCCGTCGAAAACGCTCCTCGCTTCCGTCGTCTGCTGCGTACAAGCCGTCGTCTGCTTCAATAGCTGGGATGCGTGTCCCCGGAAAATGGAATGAGTCATCGCATGGTTGGCGCCAACGCGCTTGTTTTCTTGCTTGAGACAACATACGCGACCTACCAGTGGTGATGCGCGCACGTTCTAGTCCACGTCATCGCTATCTCGTGAAACGCAAGTGACTCAGCCCGACTCGGCTGGCTGAGAAACGGCCGAGTATCACCGATAGCGTTGCGCGCGCCAGAGATATCCACTAGCGCGACGGAAGCGCCGGCGCTGCCATCTCTTGTTCATTTTTCATTTCGCTGGTTACTCGCACCGCGGGAGGAAACTTCAAGGCGCCGCCTTGCGTACATTTCCTTTTATAAATTAGAAAGAGGCCGTTGTCATAACTTTTGATTGTGCGAAAAGGCATTAATCTTGATTACAATACAAATGCAGCAGTGAAAAGTAGACAACATTGCCGAAAGTTTGCTATGTTCAACCAATATTATTTCGTGTAAACGCGTTCTTTTAAAAAATGATGGCCTCAAACACAAATGCCAACACTACCCGAGAGCGATGCAAATAATATGCGCACGCGTTATCAACAAAAGATTTTCGTGGCGCCAAACGGCGGGGAAAATGTGGCGATACGCATTCCTCTCGGCTGTCATTGCATATGGCTGCTCATTTGCATAATTCGCGCGGCTCGTCGCAGCAAAAATTATGGCGGAAAATCTCAGCAATGGCGGCCCAGCGCAACGTCACGCATCGTCAAAATGACGTTTACGAAACAGCCCTTCCTGTGACGCTCCTGACGAGATATTCCTTCAGCCAATCAGCAAGCTGGCATGGCGCATATCTTGGATCGCCACCACATATTCGCGCAATTGCACATGCATTGCACTGGTTGTTCATGCTACCGCTCACATTCTTTTTGAAGCGCTAACATCGCAATATAGCTGCCAAGGACCAAAAAAATGTATTAGTCCATAAAATTTATGCGGATAATGGCGGCCGTGCGCCGCCATGCGTGTCCAGAATAGCGCCCTAGCTACACTCTCGGCCAGAGTGTTATCATTGTTATCATTCCGGCTCGAGTCCCACAAAGCCGGGAACTGCTCAACGATGGATACAAAAGAAAAAACCTCGTCGTCCCTCCAGGAGGACACGGCGTTGAAAAAATATATCTGCTGCACGCACGTGTAGGCGGCACGGTGGGCATGAAACGACTGGCTTGACTGGCTTTTGCTGAGCCGAAAACTAGATTGGATTTGGCTGAAGACACTCTGTTGCCGGACAACATTCGTTGGCTGAGCCAAAATCGCTGCTGTTTGCATGCGGTCCGCCGCCTAAACTGAAGCGGGAAAAGCCTCGGTGATTTGTTGGACCGCGAGGGCCGCGGTCTTGCGCGGGCCAACGGCGGTACGCACGAACTGGTGACGCCCTATCACGTGATGCGCGGACCGCGGTCCAAAAGAGCAATTTGGTCCGTCGTGTGGATCGGCCTTTACCGGCACGGCCACTCTCCGCATGCCGTTTGCCGTTCGCGGACCGCAATTCGACGGTGGTTTTGCTAGCGAACAGCAATATTTCTTTGCCGCAGAGAGAATAGATCCGGAACCCATTTGTGCAGCAGCCGTACGGCGAAGTGGCCAATCAGCGACCGGCTCTGGGACCGACGGCAGCGTCACCGCGGCTGATCGGTCGGCGGCGCCGATATCGTCGCTAGGGATTCTCCTCTTCACTTCAATGCTAAAGCTGACAGTGCTTCGGAATGAATCACCGACACTTACAAGCTGCAATAAAACGTCAAAATTCTGTCTTCTGAATGACTGAAAGCAAGCTTTGCACCAAGGGATATATCTTGATTGCGAGTAGAAAGCATTGTGCGAGCGTCTAGCATGTTCTGGCTGAGAGCCTTGTGTTGTGGCCACCTATATGTATGTAGCGTACTGTCTCGTCGCTAAGTTACTTTGAAAACGCGCAGTCGCCCGTGTATTTATGCTCCTAAGTGCAGGAAATCATGCCCGGGAATGGGGGCATGCTTAGAAATCAGATATGTTCGTTATATTTTACGGTATTGTTTGGGATGAGTCACGTATTGTCTGCGTCATGTACGTCAGAACGAATTGCTTTTCTTTGTAATGGCGCCCATTCAACACTTTCGCATGTTTCCACTCTGCACGCAGTATTCCTGTAATGGCTAAATACCAAAATTGCACATGCTCGTAATTTACTTTTTTCAGCTGATGCCGTCCGGTGGAGCTTCATGCGGGAACAACTGCTGCGCACCTGGTGCCACAACGTTGGATGAATGCACAAAAAGCCCAGAACGAGAATTTATATAGAGTGAAATAAACATCTCCTCATTTAAAAGACGTCTTGATATCAAGCCTGAAGTGGCTGATGGCTTTATCTTCCAAGACGTCTACTCACCCAGCCATACAATCCTCGGCAAGACTACGTCGGCAGTCATCGTCTACGCCCGCCAGAAAGTTCCATTCACGGTCAACTACGGGTGGTCAGAGCGCCGCTGCTGCATCTACCGGAAAACGAGGGCGACTTGCATCAACTGTGGAATGCCAGGTCACCGAGCGGACGTCTGCCCGAAATCCAAGGGGGCTGCTTGCCAGAACTGTGGAACGCCCAGTCCAAATGCGACGCACGAGTGCGCACCCGTTTGCGCGCTAAGCAAGGGTCCGCGCAAGACTTATTCCAGGGACTGCAAGGAGAAATTCCACAGACCGCTGAACAAGAACGCTAGTGCTACATCATCAAACGCGGCATCAACAACGGAACTTGAAGATGAAGAAGGTAGGAGCAGGCCGAGGCAGAAGAGGCAGCCTAAACAGCGATGGCGAGGAGCGTCGTCATCAGTCTCCCACTCTCTTTCCACCTCTCGCGGCCGTTCGAGCTCAAGACGCCGGGCAACCGGCTCCAACCAGAACGCCAGTCACGTGGAGGCGGGTAAAAACAAAGGAAAGAGAACCTCACGAAGACCACCGGGGCGATGAAGAAGACGTCCTCGGGTCAGCTCTCAGATTCAAAAGTGAGCCTTGCAGAGTGGCCTCCCCTCCCCTCGTCCTCCCCACAGAATAACATGCAGTTGGCAGCACTCAAAAAAGAGATAGAAAGTCTTAAAAAACAAGTCAGCGCTTTAACAATCCAAAACCAAGAGCTTAAGCGAGCCACTACTAATGCAATAACGCCGCTAACTCAGCTGACTCCTCAAAACCAAACACAGCAGGTACCTAGCTCCCAGCCTGCCTTAGGCGAGGTCTACCAACAAATTATCCAAGAACTCCGGTCCTTCAAGGAGGAGTTTCGAGCCTTTCCAATTTACGTGAATGCCCAATTCCAAGAAATTCGAGAGCAGATTGTAAACAATAGACAATACACGGACACCGCAATTTCTGCACTTCGGAAGGAACATGCGGATAAAGGTCACAAGTCCAAAGTCGCACGTACACTGCAAGTGGACGAGCCCTCCGATACGGACTCAACATGCCAGCCAAACCTAGAATAAAGATGTGACAGTGGAACTGCCGGGGCTACAGGAGAAAGCAGGCGGCTCTTAATCTCCTACTATCTCAGGAATTTGACCTACCGGCAGCTGTCCTAATTCAAGAAACCCAGCTAATACTTATCAAACTCCAAGACTATGTGACTTATCAGCAAGACCAGTTAACTGCCACGTTAGTGCACAAACTATACACTGCCATACTGTACGACCCTTTCGAGCGGGATATTGCGCACTGCTATATTACTATTCTTCCTTTCCAAAGAGGAGCGACAAGCACGCATGTATTGAATGTTTACAGCCCTCCCAAAGACAGGCACGCAAAATTGGGTTCCCTCAGGGGGCGACTTCAACCCACCACACCCTTCATGGGGCTAGACGGCGGCGACACCAAAAGGCAGAAAACTTGGAGAACTAGTGACGCAAGAAGAGCTATCGATCCTCACCGATCACACTTACCCTACGAGGCTGGGAAACAGTGTTAGTAGAGATATGTGTCCGGACCTGACGTTCACCAAGAACATAAACAGCGCGATTTGGAAGAATGCCAAACAGCACCTGGGAAGCGATCACTTCATCCTCTCTCTGGAGATAAGCACAAACGCGTGCAAATGCAGAATACGTATCGCAAGAATTATGAACTGGTACCGGTGGAGACAGGCCCGGGCATCTAGTGCAAACCCTACTGCAAACCTAGAGGAATAGGTTAAGGGTGAGGTGCAAACTTTGAAAGCCTTTACGAAAGAGGTCTGCACGACATAAGATTGCCCAGTGGTCGATCCGCACCTTCTACATCTATGGGAAGCAAGACACTCATTGAAAAAGAGATGGCGAAGACAACGGCTTAACCGCAAACTCAGGAAAAAAATAGAGGAGATAAACAAAAACAGAATCCTACGCCATATCCTTGGCCAGACAGAACTGGAATACACTCTGCGATGGTATTCAGGGGAAGCTAGGTGTGTCAAAGACTTGGAACCTCCTGCGTGTCCTAATCGAGCCAAGCAGCAGCAAGTCAGCCACTAACGACAGGCTCACGAAGATTGCACACACCATCCCGGGTACGGACACAGAGTTGATGGAAAAGTTCAAGACCAGGTATCTGTGCACGGCCCCAGTCGTGGAACAACCGGAGTATTCTGGGCTGCCGAGTGCGATGCTGGACATCCCACTCACGAAAGAAGAAATCACAGCAGAAATTGCGGCCATTTGAAAAAATGCAGCTCCAGGTCCAGATCAGATAACAGCAAAGCTCTTAGTTAACCTCAGCGATGACACCAGCACCTCGCTGATGGAATGCTTCAACGACCAGCATTCGGCTAAAGGAATGCTACCAATATCCTGGAAGACGGCCGAGGTTCGGTTCATTCCGAAGCCGAACAAACCCCTTAAACTGGATAATCTAAGACTGATATCGCTTACCTCGTGTTTGCGCAAGCTCATAGAGAGGGTCATCAACACGAGACTCAGTAGAAACTTAGAAGAGAACAACCTAGTACCTAACACTCAATTCGGCTTTCGCCCTCACCTATCGACTCAGGACGCCCTCTTGTACCTGTACAAGGACCTCCTTGAGACACCTCCCAAGTCACAGACAAGGGCCATCCTGGCACTTGATTTGAAAGGAGCGTTTGATAACGTTCTGCATAAAAATATTCTGCAAAGCCTCGCCGACACCAACTGTGGCGTCAGAACCTACAACTATATCAAAAACTTCTTATCAGCAAGGCAAGCCACTATAAACTTCGGTGGAATAAAATCAGATCCCATCACTCTAGGCCCGAGAGGAACTCCGCAAGGGGCGGTACTGTCACCCCTTTTGTTCAATTTGGCTATGAAAGATCTCCCAGGCCTTCTCTCCGAAATCCCGGGTATCAAACACACATTGTATGCGGATGATATCACTGTCTGGTGCAACTCGGGGAGTGACGCCGAGATCGAGATGCGTCTTCAAACAGTAGCGGACACGGTGGACAAGTACGCCAGGGAAAGAGGCCTCCAGTGTGCGCCGGAAAAGTCCGAGTTGCTCATCCTGAATAACACGAGGACACCCCTGGCGCAGAACATAACGGTGTATATAGGCAACCACTCAGTACCGAAACCCATGGAGATCAAGATCCTAGGGCTGTATATCCCGCTGGGGCGACAGAACACCACCACTATAAAGACGCTTACAACATCCACCGAGCAAATCCTCCGGGTGATACATCGCATCAGAAATAAGCCCCATGGCATGAAAGAAAGGGACGCCATCCGCTAAGTGCAGGCTTTCGTGATTTCTCGGATAATGTACGGGACGGCATTCCTTAACGTCTCCAAGTCTGAAATTGAAAAGTTGGAGACACTGATCCAGAAGGCCTACAAGACGGCACTGGGGCTACCAAACTCGACACCAACGGCAAAGCTCATGGCTCTAGGAGTACATAATATCCTCAAAGAGATGTGGGAAGCACAATGCCACTCTCAACTCAATAGGCTCGCACTCACAAAACCAGGTAGAAATCTGGTCGAAAAGATCCATAATAATCTGCCCTATACTATAGACCAAAGGGAAGAGGTACCACGTGATGTGAGGAGGCGCATCAGCGTGTACCCCATTCCGCGGAACATATATACCGCATATAACATGGAAAGGAAAAAAGCAAGAGGGGAAGCCCTGCAGAAGAATTGGGACGAGCAACCTAAGCCCCTCTATGTGGACCCCGCAGGGCCAAAGAATGGAGTGATGACTATCGTGGTCTCAACGTCTTCAGGATCGATAGTGAATTGCGCCTCGATGAAAACATCCAACCCCACTCACGCAGAGGAAGCAGCTATTGCATTAGCTATAGCATCTAACCCCAACGCCGATGTGCTTACTGACTCCCAGAACGCCTGTCGCAACTTCAATAATGGATTAATTCACAGGTCAGGGTTGTCATTGCTGACTAAGCATCCACCCAGCCAAGCCTCAGTCATATGGTTTTCCGGTCACCTGGAACTACCAGGAGGAAACGAAGCCGCTCACCGGCATGGCCGAGCTCTTCTATACCGGGCGGCTCCCCCTGATGAACGTGAAGGGTGCTGCGACGTAACTGCTTTTGCAGTGTATGCTGACAATCTCGCACCGTACAGAACAGCCAGGAAGCAGTACCCAAGACCACATAAATCCCTCAATAAGTTAGAAGAGAACACTCTTAGGAGACTACAAGCTGGTACCCTACACTATACTCCCCGCAATACCCGCACTCTGGAGAGGTAGCTAACCTCTACCACATGGTGTGGGCTTGCCAATTTAATCCCATAGTTGACCCCATTCCGAATCCCTCAGAAGAGCAGTGGGAGGCTATTTTGCTCAGCGATGATCCTGACCGTCAGCACTGGCTGGTGGGGAGGGCCAGCGCAGCAGCAATAACCAGTGGACTACCGGACTAGGCGGCCCACCCACGAGTTCTACGATTATCCTGCAAATAAATATGTTTTCAATCAATGCGTCTACTTTGTGTAATTGCACATGACACAGATTCGATGGAAGCTTATAAATATTGTTCCCAGTCATTTTTACTAAGTAAAACGATTCCGCACGAAGACCGTGTGGTTGAGCAGCAGAAGCAAAAAAAAAAAATGATACCGTGATTAGCGCAGCCGAAGTGACCCCTGCCAGCTAGCGTTCAAAATGCGCGCCCCCAAAACCAAAACCGGAAGGGGTTAAGTCCATCCGCTTGATGCGCTACAGTAAAGTCGGCCACTGGACTCTATTTGAATGTCCGCTCTTGTGGAATGTCGTTCTCCATCCTGTGAGCATGAAATAACAGTGCGGATATGCATCAGCACCATTTAGCGCAACACCAGTGTCGCGATCTCATATTAACCACGTTTACGTCACTAGAGAGATTTAGTGTAGAGTAAAATGCTTGCGTTAGCGTTACCGTGCTCTGCACGCTAACGCTTTGCGGCATGCTATTCGGTAGAGCTTTAGTATAGCGTAAAAAAAGATACGCCGTAAGCGCGAAACTTCGCTGCGCTATCTAGGTGTGAGTAATCAAACCTCTAAAGCTGATTGGCTCGCCATCTAGTTAAATGTAGTCGGAGCAGCAAGCAGCGGTGCGACAACAAAACTAGCCGTTTGGATTCACGCCGAGCCTTGGAAAGAGCCTGCGTAATGGCGCGTGGCGCTCACAGCTGGTTCTTTCTTGTGCGAGTACATTGTGTGATGAACGACGCCTTCGTCTGTGTTCTGCGACAGGCAATCATCTTGCAATTCTTGGATGGGACGACATTGAGGCGCTTATGACAAGACCACCAGAGGCGCAGCCCAGGATTTACGTCTCGCAGCATGGCTTATTGAACATTCAGGAATTGCCTCCCGATCTTTTTCGACGGCACTTTCGCTTTGATAAAGCTGACCTCTCTTCGTCAGCGGGCGCTGAAAATTCCAGAGGTAGTAACCAGCGCTAAAGGTGTTCACGTTCGTAGTTTGGAAGCGTTGTGTATTTGTTTGAAGCGGATGACGTACCGAAACCAACGCTTTGACCTGCAGCATTTCTTCGGCCGTCATTAGAGCGTTATTTTCAGTACGAGTAACAAAGTGTTTGATCACACAGAGACTACGTTCGGCCACCTTTTGAAAGACCTAACCAAGCACGTGTAGCTCTCACTTAAGGGACACTAAAGGGAAATGATATGTCGATGTGGACTGTTTAAATACCATTCCAGAAACCTCGCAACGCTTGTTTCGCGCTAAGAAAAGACTAAAATTATGGGGTTTTACGTGCCAAAACCACTTTCTGATTATGAGGCGCGCCGTAGTGGAGGACTCCGGAAATTTCGACCACCTGGGGTTCTTTAACGTGCACCTAAATCTAAGTACGCGGGTGTTTTCACATTTCGCTCCCACCGAAATGCGGCCGCCCTGTCCGGGACTCGATCCCGCGACCTCGTGCTCAGCAGCCCAACACCATAGCCACTGAGCAACCACGGCGGGTGCCAACAAAAGACTGTCTTTACGAGAAAATTGTATGCGAAGGGTCCAAATACCTTTTTCGAAATTCAAATCTCCCGCCTCCCAACCGGGGGAGGGGTGACGTTCCATACGCCATCACCGACCTTTGTTTCCGTCGGTGAGTAAAGCGGCGCCCGACAGACGGCGGCACCGAGCCAAGACAGAGCGGCGGATTCACCACTGCAGCTGCTTTTCGGTCAGGTGGCGTAGACCGTTCGGGCCTCCCGCGACATCACATGAAAGTTGAATTCTCTGCAACGTGCAGTTTGTGCGAGTTTCGCGAACGAGCAATACCAGCGCAGCACTACGCGATCAGCGAAATATTGAAACGCGAAAGCGTGGGCGACGCAGAGTCGAGCGAAAACATAACATTTCGACCACCCGCGTCGTTGCCAACGGAAATATCAAGGTGTTCTTTTTTCTAAATATGAAATGGAACTGGATAATTGGTTTTTTAACTTCATCTTACAATAAAATATAAGGGTGTTTTTTGCATTGGAGTACTAGTGACAGAATTTAACCGAGGAGTGCTTTCGTCAACGGGAAAGTGCTTGAACGTCCCGGGGAAGCCTCTAATCAGTTCCTGCATATACCTCGATTTCTCGATTATTAACGCACCGTTCACGCTAAGATTGACGCCTTAGAGATTCTGTAGCACTAATCTATCACTTTAGCTTGACTTAGTATTTGCCTTTAGTGTCCCTTGAACCACTTGTACGAGCTTTCTCAGGTAAGCCAACTGACACCGGGGAAATGTTTTGTATCGTCGCGAAGAAACCACGGAAAAAGAAATTTACCGCCCGCATGTCTATTTATCGGCGCTTTGGCGAATGACTACCTGCAAGGAGCTTCCAACAGCCTGATGCATAACTGAAAGTGCGAGGTGACTATAGTGTTACGAAAATAGAAACGCGTGCGCAGATGTATTGCGATGGTGATAGATATCACTCAACACTGTGCTAGTACACCTGTTGAAAGTTTGCATGAACGTGGTTATTACGACTTGGTAATGCAGGACGTAATATATAGAAAAATATACCAACACAAATGCGCGTGCGTTTTGTTTTATCTGTATTTCACGTAACTATTATTCACGTGCACTGCTATATCAGTGATTAAAGTCACCAGCATAGTGATGCCATGTGTCAAAAGCTTGCTTTGCTGAGTGCCATAGAGTCTGCAAGACTTCTGGTGACACCATCAGTATATGAATGCTGGGAACGTCTATCTAATGCAAGTTATTTAAGCTCACCGAGAAGTTCCTACACATATAACTAAATGCGGCATAAATGTATACGGATGAACCTGCTCTGTAGTTGACGCGAAGCAGAATAACTTGCCATGACATTTCAGGCTTTTAAGGACTGTTACATTTGCATTGACTAATGAGCCTGTGTATTCTTTTGTCTTTTAGGCAGTGAGCAGCAAGAAAGCTGATTTGCTAAACTGTTGACCATTTACTGCAGGCCCATCTGCAGGCCATCCGAGCACCAACGACAATATTTTTCTAGACACAAGCGTTTGCATGTCCTCAAGTATCAAGCCGTGATGTCTGGAAATAGGCTCGTTTGTGGGCTCCACAGCCAGTATCCAGGAAAGCGACATAATTCTGGTAAAACCACATGTCACTACATTGTTTGAATGCTAGCCACATTAAAGCTATATCACTACATATATACAATGGCAAAAAAGACACTTGCAATGAGAAGAGGTTTGGCGAAAATGTTTGGCTCAGATTTTGTATGATTTAGGCAAGCGGTATGTGCTTATTCTTTACCACTCCTTTAGAATGGCTACACTCGACTGTGACAAAAGAGTTTAGAAGAACTTGTTGTTGGGCGAGTTGGTACATATTAGCGAACATTGTTTAACTGCGCGAATAAACAGACCACAGAGACAGCATGGGACAAGGACGGGCGCAGACTTGCCACTAATGTTTATTCCACAACGACCACATATAAGTACACCCCAAGGGTGTACTTATAGGTACTTATATGTTATATATTTATATGTACAAGGCGAAGGACGTTTCTATGTGCAAGGAGATGGAACTGCACAAACTGGCTACCTTAGTCAACAAAAGCAAAGGTGATGGCTTGATCGTGTTTTTTACGGCCAAGACGCACAAAGAGGATATCCCTTTCCGCTGTATCGTGAGTGAAAGAGGAACTTGGCAGAACGAAGTAAGCAAGTTCTTGCAGAAATGTCTATCGCACCTGAAAGTTGACGTCCCGTTTGAAACTAAGAACTCGGAAGCTGTTACTAGGTTTATAGAGTGGAATGACGATATTGGCCATGCTTTTTCCATTGACATAGAAGATTTGTTTAATTCTATCCCTCACGCTGCATTGTTTCAGGCTGTTGAGAAATGTATTGAAGTTAATGGCGAAGTGTCTTTTCAGAATTCTGCCGGGTTGACTGTTGATAGGTTTTTAGCGTTGCTGGAGTTTTACCTCAAATTTACCTTCATCCAGTTTAAAGAAGACTATTACGTGCAGAAACAAGTTATATGTATAGGATCTTGCGTTGCTCCTATCTTGTGCTTTGTTTACTTATCGGAATTTGACAGAGCGGTAAACGAAGGGATCGATCGTGACCAGGTTGTTACCGTGTTTCGGGATGTTGACGATTTTCTTGTACTTTTAAAAAAAGCAAGCCAGTACCACATATGACGACGCCATCGCAGCTGTACTACACATTTTTCAGCGCCTTGGCAAAGGTTTGACATTCACCCATGAACTAACAAAGGATAATAATATTCAGTTTTTAGACAACGCTATAAGCTTCTTTGACGACCATGTATGCTGGAAATATAGCCCAAGATCCCAAAAGAAATTGTTGCCCTACGATTCGGCTCATTCGAGAACGGTAAAGCGGGCAATAGCCACTCAGTGTATCATATCAGGCTTAAGAAAGTCCGGCACTCACAAAATACAGGAAAGCTTTGACAGGCAGATTGTAAGGTTGGAAGAAGCAGGTTTCCCGCAATCAGTCATTTCAGCAGTAGTGGAGGCAGTGCTTAAGGAGATAAAGACGGAAGGCAATATTACTTAAGACGCAAGGGAGCGCAAAAATAAGAAACGTAAAGTTGTGCCTTATATTCACAAGACTTCCCAGAACTCAAAAAAAGTTGTGACACGATATCGAGTTGAGATAGCGTTCTCGGCTCCCGGCAAGCTCGCTGGGTTATGCTCGCGCACAGGAAGAAGTAAAGACAGCTTCCAAGGGTGCGGAACAAAGCACTCCATTTCCCGCGTAGATTGCAGTGTTGGAGTAGTTTATCAGATACCTCTATCATGCGGCAAAGTTTACATAGGCCAAACAGGAAGGTGCGACAATGTGCGGTTGCGTGAGCAGGAATTGTCAATTAGAAATAAAACGAATGGGCACCTGCCTGTCCACTCCTTGGCGTGCACGTGCAAGCCGATCATGAAGGAAGTAAAGATTTTGTGCCGCTGCCGAGATAGCCTAGCCAGAGAGCTACTCGAGGCGTACCATAATAGGAAGAAGGGACAAGAATGTGTCAGTGACACCTCTGTTTATTTACACAACAGTAAGATGAGGTTTATTGACGAGCGTAGGTAGGTCGCGTTTTGCTTCTACAAGGTTTTTCTTTTCTTTTATCTTGTCTCATTTCGCGCGCGCGCAGTGGTGTATGTCGGGGGTCTACTTATATGTGGTCGTTGTGGAATAAACATTAGTTGTAAGTCTGCACCCGTCCTTGTCCCATGCTGTCTCTGTGGTCCGTTTATTCGCGCAGTTAAACAATGTTCGCTAATGTGACACAAGAGTTGCAGCACCCTTGCATGTAGCTATATGTGTAATACTGCACTGTGCACGTGTCATTGCCTTTTTTCCTCAACATGCATAGAACCTCACCTTTTGTTACATTGCTGCGTGGACGTCTCACGCTATGCATCCACATTATTTGGTGTATATACATTGTAATGAAGCTTATAGTGGTGTAGTAAATAAACATTGCATGAGGCTGCCTGTCGCGCTGCTGACTTTCATTATGCAACATGTGAATGTGCCAGGACCTCAACATGGCAGCCACGATGTCATCAACGCGATCTGACTACAAGATTTTATTAACACTTAAATACACGTTTGCCTCACATAGATTGTAATATGGGCATTTGATAAGCATAATTGTTTACATGGCTCTAATGAGATGTTCTGTAGCATTTGCGCACATACAGGCCATTCGGTTGTTCCATAAATAATGGAAAAAAATTTTTTCTCTTCAGGCGTTTTGCGAGAGAGTGGCCTGTATGGCTATAGAGAGTGGCCTGTACAGCTTTCGTCCGCGTAACATTGCATGAGGACGACGGAAAGAAAGCAAACAGTGTTCTCCTTCCTTTCCTGCTGTACTCATGCGGCGCTATAGTAGCCAAACATGTTCACTGGCTGAATTGCAGAAGTTATGTACAAATGACGTTGTGCTCGAGCACTTCAAGCAAACATTGCTGGCAGGTACAAGCTGTAGTGATGTGCGTGCATGCAACAGTCTTGGCTTTCATGCACGCATTGCTCATAGCTTATGGTGCAAGCTGTAGTGATGTGCATGCATAACTGTGAGATTTGTTTTTGTCGTAACCGATTTATTTAGAGGCAACAGTCAATAACACATTATAATTATCATCAATTAGAGACACCCTAGCATAACTCTTAGTAATTGCACGACAGCGTGTCTCCTGATGGTGTGCTAGACAAGCAGTCAGGCAAGAACCCTTGAGAATGAGCTTCTGGTAACCTGAGTGCGCGAAATAAAAATAAAGGGGTTTACGCTCCGTGTCCTCTTCGAAGGTGGGCGGCAAGGCTGAAGATGCACCATCTCGTGCGAGTGACGCGTTTTGGCGCTCAGCCCGTGTGGCAACATTTCCCCTTCTCATTTTAAATTTGTATCCGACCTATCATACCAGTTGAAGCTCTGTCAGCAGCTGTTCTTTGCTGTGTATTCTTCTGCCCTGATCTGGAGTATCGGAGATCACAACACGTTAAATCATTCGCAGAGAAGAAATGCATTCGACGTGCTTAACGACGGAAGTTATCAAAAGGCAGAAAGGGAACAGGTGCTTGTAGGATTGCAAGGAATTATTTACTCACTTCCTTAGGTTGGTCGCGTCCACACTGCAGAACTGCGACAGCAGCAACTCAAGATGTTCGCACACCACACGCACAGTGAACGTTTTTCCTTGGCAACCTGCTATAGAGGTAAAACACAGACGGGAGGTAGCCTCCGGCCATTTGGAGAAGTCGCTCACGGCACCACAAGCAAACACTTCCCCAAGCAGGGCCAGGTCGTCAGATGTGGAGAATCGCAACCTAGCATTTCCATTTGCTTTCGATGCTGACATGTCGAGAAAGCGTCGCGCACGTGGTTTTGTAAACGATTCTCAAAAATCACGGCGCGTGCGAGGGGGTGCTCTTCGTAGACGCCGCCCGGTACCCCCGATACAGGGACGACAATGGTGGTGTCGGCGTTGACAAGGGTACCTCCCTCTTCGCAATGGCGGTCGCATGCAGGAAAGACCGTGACTGCGGGCTCCGTAAGCACCAGATCGTCGGAGGCAACGGAAGAAATGGCAATCGGATTGGTTGTAATCAACGGTCGGGAACAAGACAGAAGAATGATCAGCGACTGGAAGAGGGCCATTAGGAACTTCACAAAGGGCTGGGTCTCCACCGAGGCGGCCAAAATCCTGAACCGCAGAGCAGAAGACTTCAAGAACGGTGAAATCACACTCAAATACCTCAAATGGATGCCGGCACACACGGGAGAAGTGACCACGAATGCCCTTCCCAACCTCAACGAGAAGGCCCACCGAACCGCGCGTGAACTAACGCACCACGGCTTTGACTGTTTACTGCTCAACACTCCGGAACCCCCGGAGAAGGAGGGAGAACTGTAGCGGACGCGTTGGAGAACACGGAGTGGGTGACGATGACGAAGTAGTGATACAAGACGCCGACATACTGACACACTATATGAAACAAAGACATGCATACGCACAACCCCCAAACAACTCGGCGGGAACTTTGCGATGACAGCTGGCGGGTAAGGGCGGAATCGAGATTTGTGATGGCGTGGCCCAGGAACAGAAGCTCATCGTAGGCGAAGCGGCACTTTTCCAGCTTCAGAGTGAGCTTGGATGACTTGGTGACCTACAATACTGTCGTAAGCCGCCTTAGGTGATCGTCGAAATTTCTGGTGAAGACGACGACGTCATCCAAGTAACGAAGACAGGCCTGCTACTTCAATCTTGCTAACACCGTGTCTATGACGCGCTGGAACGTTGCAGGCGCCGACCACAGTCCGAATGAAATTACCTTGAACTCGTGGAGGCCGTCTGGCATGATGAAGGCAGTCTTTTCGCGATCTCTCTCGCCGGCTTCTCTTGGCCAGTAGCCAGACTTGAGATCCATCGACGAGAAGTACTTAGCGCTGCAGAGCCGATCCAATGCTTCGTCTAACCGCGGTAGAGGGCATACATTCTTGTTTGTGATCTTATTCACTCGATGGTAATCGACGCAGAAACGAAAGTTTCCTTCGTTTTACTTCACCAAGACCACAGGAGATGTCTACGGGCTTTTCCACGGCTGGATGATGTCGTCGCGCAGCATTTCGTCGACTTGTTGTCTTCCAGCTTCACGCCCTCGCATGGAAACTCGGTAAGGGCTCTGGTGGAGTCGTCGAGCGCACTCTTCGGTTATCATGCGATGCTTTGCGACTGGTGTTTGTCGAATCCTCGATGACGTCAAAAAGCAGTCTTTGTATCGTAGGAACAGACTTCTGAGCTGTTGCTGCTTAATCATGGGGAGACTTGGGTTTATGTCGATTTCTGGTTCTAGAACGGTCGTCGGGGTAGATGCGGCAGAATCCGAGAGGACAAACATGTCGCTGGTTTCTAGAATTTTCTCGATGTATGCGATCGTCGTGCCCTTGTTGATGTGCTTTACCTCCTGGCTGAAATTTGTCAGCATCGATTTCGCTTTCCCTCCGTGCAGTAGAGCGATCCCTCTTGCGACGCCAACGTCACGGTTGCGCAGTAGACGCTAGTCGCCCTCGATGACGCCTTCTACGTCTGCTGGTGTTTCGGTTACTGATGAAAATAACAATGCTGGAGCGACGCGGGATGCTCACTTGATCTTCAAGCATACTCAAGGCATGGTGACTACGGCAGCTCTCTGGTGGTATCGCTTGATCTTCCGACAGTGTTATCAACTTTGACTTTAGGTCGATGAATGCCCCGTGTTGGATCAGGAAGTCCATGCCGAGAATGACGTCTCGTGAACGATGTAGGAGGCTAACGAAGGTGGCAGGGTAGGTCCTGTCTTGAACCGTAATTCTTGCCGTGCAGATTCCAGTTGGCGTTATTAGGCGTCCTCCTGCTGTCCGATTTTGCTGGCCTTCCCACACAGTTTTAACTTTCTTCAACTTGGCGGTGAAGGGTTCGCTCATGACGGAGTAGTCGGCTCCTGTGTCTACTAATGTGGTGATTGCATGGCCATCGATAAGCACGTAGAGGTCGGTGGTTCTTTGTCTTGCGTGGTAGTTAGCTCTCGGCGTCGGATAGCAGCTGCGTCGCTTAATGTGTGGCTGCTACGTCGCGGGATCAGGTTCTCGGTCAGTGCGTTCTTTGCTTCCAGGCTTTGTCGGGATGGCGGCGTGTGGTTGTTATGTCGTCGAGATAGTATCTTCGGCGTCTTCTTTGGCGAACAGCAACCGCACCTCCATCGGTTGCTGCTTTTAATTTTCCGGATATGGGCTTGCAGGGCGGCCCCCGGCTTGGCCAGTGTATGGTCGGCGTTGCGGGGACAGCTAGCGGGCAAGTGACCGAGAACGGGATGACCGTCGAGAGTTTCACTGAGGGGCGGCTAAGTAATGGGCGATGTCATGTGGGCGCTCCCCCAGCTGTTGACGCGGCGCGTTGACGGCGAACCCTCTCAGTCCCAAGTCGCGGTATGGGCATCGACGGTACACATGGGTGGTTTCTCCGCAGTGATAGCACAGCGGGCTATGGTCGGGGGCTCGCCAAATGTCCGTCTTCCTAGCGTAGCTACGCTGGGCAACGAGTGGGAATGCTGGCAGTGGCGGCGGGGGACGACGGAATTGCGGCGTTGCAAGGCCCTGGCGTTGTCGTCGAGGGGGACCTTGACCGCTTGCGACCGCGGCGTAGGTCATCGGTTCCGGCTGGGGCTGCGGTAATTGTGGTAGCACCTCAGCAACTCCAAGCGATCACTGAACCTCTTCTTTCAGGATGTCGGTGATCGAGGCCACTTGAGGATGCGACGAAGGCAAGGCCTTGCGCAGTTCTTCGCGCACAATGACCCTGACGGTCTCTTGAAGGTCGTCGCAACCCAGTCCTTGGATGGCCCACATCGGCGTCAGCACTTGTCGGTTATACTGCCGAGTGCGCATTTCCGAAGTTTTCTCAATCGTCGATGACTTTGCAGGAAACTCAGCTACGGTCTTGGGCGGGTTGCGAATCAGCCCGGCACAAAGTTCTTACTTGACGCCCCGTATAAGGAAGCGGTCTTTCTTCTCCGCCGACATTTCCGGGCTGGCGTGACGGAAAAGGCGGACCATGTCCTCCGTGAAGATCGCTATGGTCTCAGTGGGAAGCTCTACTCGGGTTTCCAGTAGAGCTTGGGCACGCTCTTTACGCGCGACGCTTGTGAATGTTTGCAGGAAGCCGCTTCAGAACAGGTCCCACGGCGTTAAGGTGGCTTCTCGATTCTGGAACCACGTCCTGGCGGCGTCTTCCAATGCGAAATAGACATGTCGCAGTTTGTCGTCGCTGTTCCAGCTGTTAAACGTAGCGACCCTCTCATACGTCTCCAGCGAACTTTCCGGGTCCTCGAATGTGGAACCACAGAATGTCGTGCCTGCTTGGACTGCTGCAAAACTATTGGGGACACTGCGGCTGCAATTGGCACTGTCTTCGCCACGATCTTCTTGGTCGTCTCTGGTAGAAGTCCATGTTCCGGGGGCAGCTGCTGTAGCTCTCTGCTTGCTCGATGTTGCGGGATGACGTTGGTGTTGTCTTTGTGGTCAGGGCTTGGATCACGGCTTGTCGGGGGCGTCCGGTACATGAGCGTAAAGAACCTCCACGAGATGTCACGTAGTAGTGATGGAGAAGAAGGCAGCAAAACTGTGATCAACGAAACTAGCGTTTTATTGGACGAACTTGTGCCCTCAAAAGCTGTAGAGGCTGAAGAGGCTGAACAAGCTGAGGAGGCTCAAAGAACAACGACAGCGGCGAACATACTGGGCGATCATCGAAAATCTGATCAGCGGGTCAAGCACGTCACCATTTATTTATTCATGAGCTATCGAAGATTCCAGAGTAATCGCTGGTGCCCGCGTGTTTTCAAGGAAGTTTTACACCATTCCTTTTGTGCATACTTGCAGTCAGATTACACAGAGTTCAGCGACAATAGACAGCAGGTAGAACCATCGATAACATTCCAGAAACTTCTGATTCATGCAGGCGCGTTCTTTGCTGCGCGATGGCGTTTTAGACAGTGAAACGCGATCATTCTATTAACAAGTACACGTGTCACTATAGTTCACGAAATCGTTTCAGTGTAGCAAACCAATGGCATCATTATAAAGAACAAGGACTTTGTTTTCTTTTGTAGGGCTGTAGTGTACATAATTTTTTACTCCCTCTAGTGGCTAGAAAAACATTCATTTTATACAGCGCCAAAAACATTCACGGATAAGGAAGAGCACAGGACTAGCGCTGCTCTTCCTTATCGGTGTGTTCTTCTGGCGCTGTTTAAATGAACGATCCGTACCAACTAGCTCGCACTCAAACCATTCTATCAAAAACATCCATCGAGATCCATCTCAACTCGAAACGCTGTTCATGCAAGTGCCATACACACATAAAGTTTATGAACCGTACAACACTTATATCATTATTTAGTGTAGGTAGCATCAGTCTTTACTTGTGCAACAATGTTACCACGTCTGTTCATAAGGGATAGTAAATTTGCCTTAGATTTTGATTCCTCCTTCGGAAAACAACCACACAAGCATTTACTGTGTTTGATACAACAATACGGAGGAAGCACTCAACTGCACGCGACTATCTGAGGGATGTGTACTGTTTTAAGAACAAAAATTGGCGTTAAACAAGATATTCATTTTGTCCAACATTCACAAAATTTGTCAAAATGGTTCAATACAATTTATCTGATGTCGCTACACATATGAAAAGATTGCAGAAGCTGTTGACAGGATTGGATCTTTTGTGAGTAGACTTGGAGAGTGGACTTGGCCGCAAGGTGAGTTGTCAGACATTTGTTTCGTTCGTGTTAGAAGAGGATAAAAGGAAAAGCAAATCAAAGAACTTGTCTTCAACTTCCTAACAGCGTTTGCAAAACCATATTGAAAGTGACACTGACTTTCTTTGGACGATCATGACCAGCGGCGAAAGCTCGTGTTATGGTAAGACCCCAAAACCGTGGACATTTTGAGCCAATTCTAGATGCCTTCATCATCAATAAGAAAAATAATGTGAAAAAGCGCGGTCACGTGAAGGCGATGGTCATCGTTTCAATATTTCTCCTTTTGATTTTATCGAATACCTCAGTGGTGACATATTCCGCCTGGACCATTTATGCGGAGGTAGTGAAGCGAGTCCGCAATACCGAGCCAGGAAAACGGGAAACATTGTGCAATGCTAGTGTTTTGTTTCTGGATGCCAGCTTCAACAGCCTTCGCTGTAACATGGCACTTAAAATTAAATTATGGGGTTTAACCTGTCAAAACCGCTTTCTGATTATGAGGCACGCCGTAGTGGAGGACTCAGGTAATTTCGACCACCTGGGTTTCTTTAACGTGCGCCTAAATCTAAGGACACGGGCGTTTTCGCATTTCGCCCCCATAGAAATGCGGCCGCCGTGGCCGGGATTCGACCCCGCGACCTCGCGCTCAGCAGCCCAACACCATAGCCACTGAGCAACCACGGCAGGTAACGTGGCACTTAGCCTCTCAAGGGTGGGATGCCGTTCCAGGCCCAACTTTTTCATTGATTCGACCTCCATGTGAATATTTCATTGTTCAGGAAGAAAGCACAATAAAAAGTGATTCAATCGCTTCTCTGCACAAGGTGAAGACAAGTTATGAGGAGTCACTCAATATGGGTAAGATTAAAGAGCTCCATAGTTGTTCGGAACAGAGAGAGTAGTCGTTAAAATTTATTTTACTCTGATGGAGAATACTATGAAACCAAAGGGGTCCTCTTTTTTCTAGCCTTATATGAAATTCTTTTGGAGACAGTCTGTGCCTCAGAGGCAAACTGCTCAACCGAGAAATTCTTAGCATATGACATTGCCCATTACCTAGCAAGTCATCTTTCTACATATGAAGCTGCAACAAGACTGAAACAGAATTGATGAATAAAAAGGAAATTCACAACGCACCACAAGAGCGAGTGGTACTTGGGGAACACTTTGCACCTACTTCTTGAAATAAGGGTCCCTAAAGTTTATTCTATAACTGACGTGCGTGGTTGATTATTATGATACTATGGTCCACCTAGTCATAGTCGGCACTTGGCGAAATTTTTGTATAGGCTTGGAAATTTGTAAATGAAACGCAATGACAATAAGACAATGATTACCAGAGAGGAACCAGTCTCGTCGGGGCGTGTACCATTCTTTTCCAGTGGTCAAAAATAGGACGTGCGGTGAAAGACGCAAGTAAACGCCTGTTCGGTCAAACATCGACAACAACAAATGCCACGCTTTGTTTGACACGCAACAAAATTAACAAATGACACGCTTTTTATAGAAACAACCACTACTAAAACAAGGTATAAGTTAATATATATGATTAGTTACTGCCGTACTTTCTGGACCCATCACGATCGCCGAGCCCCGTCTGGACCCAGGCGAGTTCGACATGCTTCGAATCGCAATTATATGAGTCGTTGAATCGAATATGAATCGAATGTACATTATTGATATATGTGTTGGGGTAATAAACAACCATATTTATGTCACAGAGTATCAGACAACGCGCACCGCAGAACATGTTTACAGTTGCCGTGTATTCGCTTGCAAAATCGGTGCAGCAAAATTCTTTTCGGTGACTCACGAGCTGCCGGTATCGGCTGATAAGATTCGCAAAAAAACCAGCCGCGTTCGAGCTTTGCCGAATATACTGATGTACACGGGGCACGGATGGCCTTCAAGAGTAACCGAAGAAGCGCTCACGCCGTACTTTGCTAGGCGTCATGAGCTATCTGTTGACGATGACTATCACATTGCGCAGCCGGGTGCTCATACCAAATCCGCTGAAATGCTTGATACTGAAATTCTTGCACGAGGGGCACCCGGGAGAGGCTCGCATGAAAATGGTTGCGCGAAGTCATGTATGGTGGCGCAAGCAAACTAAGGACATTGAAAAAACAGTGGGGAATGCAAAAGTTATCAATTAACTCAAAATGCTATGCCGCGCCTTCCTATCACTTCGTGGCACTGGCCGACACGACGGTGGCAGAGAAGTCACCTTGAGTTCTCATACTGCCAACCTCATTGGTTGCTTGTTCTGGTAGACACTTACTCGACGTGGGTAGAGGCCATCTGCATGTCTTTCACAACTGCAGCCACAACGGTGGAAAAACTACGAACTATTTTCGCAGCTTTTGGCCTGCCGTAAGAGGTTGTCACCGACAACGGCCTACCGTTCGTGTCGTCGGAGTTCGCAGTTGTCCTCTCATCAAACGCAATCCGCAACAAGACGACACCACCTTATCATCCGGTGTCTAATGTAGCAACTGAGCACCTTCTTCAGACCGTGACAAGGAACCTGGAACAACAATTCAAGGATGAAGAGCGAGTGGGAGTTTCCAAATCGATTCAACATCGAATCGACCAATTCCTTTTCCACTACAGAAACATCCGCAGCAACCGGCAAAACCCCGGCCGAATTGTTCCTATCATGGAGTCCAAGGACACGTCTAACTATGCTGCACCCCAAGCCTTACAACTGTCTGGAGGAAGACGAGCGACGGCACGTCCAGCAGCCTGCTGCCCACTGGCGCGAGTTCAAAGAAGGTGACACGGTGTGGGTGAAAGGAACTAGACCACCTGAACCGACATGGATTATTGGTATCATCGTCAGACGAATCAGTGCTGTGACTAATGTTGCCAACATACAAACCCAAGAGCGGTTCGTTCACGCAGTCCAACTGGAAGAGGCAACGTTTCTGTTCCTGAGCAGCCCGTGATGCCTCTTCCTGTACCATTCCCAAGAACTCGGCAGACGCTCCCTCTAACGGAATCTGACTCTCCTGCATCGACTGCATCTGTCGAAGACAGACAGCAGGAGCCAGCAACGCCACAAGAAAAGGGGCCTGCTTCCCATGCACCTGAAGCGACCCAATGCCATTCGCCCGACCTCGGCCAACCAGGCGTGGACAACGCAGAATCACCCAGGCCATCCCTCTCCGGAGAAGCATAAGATAGCGTATGGAAGCCGATGTAGAGGGTTACGTCAAGGTCTGTCAACAATGTCAGGCTATCAAACCAAGTTCCGCCCAAAAGGAAACCAGGTGATCATTCCTGTGTATTGAAATTTGTCCTCCGAAGTAGTTCATCTCGATTTCGGTGAAATCAAAAAGCAAGGGGAGGGTGTGCGCCGGACCCAGTCTTTTATAATGGCTGTGGACCAGTGCACATGAATGGCGGCAGCCAAACACGGAAGAATAGATGCAAACAGTCTGAGGGCAATGACGGAAAGCGAGGCCTCTGGACACACAAAGTTGATTGTCACAGATAATAGAGCTGCATTCCGCGACGAGCGGCTCCATCGGCGGGCAGCAGAAAAGGGTATCACTTCGAGACTTTCATCACTATACCACCCGAAAGAAAATGCCCTAACCGAACGCCTCATGCATGGCCTGAAGACCTTCATTTCTGTGTACACAGAATTTAATGGAGGAGGGAAGTGTGCTCCTGAAGCAGCGGTTAGGCATCACAATCAATCTCACACAAGTGGACTTGGCTGAAGTCCTCAATTTGCTGCCTTTCAGAAGACAACGTGGTTACAAGCAGAATAAGAACTTGGCATAGTAGGGAGATCCATACTACAGAAAGCAGGAAGGCGTCAGAGGAATACGATAGATATAAACGTACAATGAAAAAATACTATGACTCACGCCATGCAACTCGCATACCCAACTACAACCTGCAGACATGGTGTTAGTACGAAAATGTCTTCATGGTTCTAAATATGTTTTCGCGTGCCCTTATATTGTCCTCAAAACGGTGAAGCAACAATGTATACTGAAGTCGGTGCTCTGTGAAGGACCAGTAGGCAAAACAGAAGTTACAACTGTAGGTAACCTGGTGCCTTACCATCCGCGGAAGGATGGTAATAAAAGACCCGGAGGATGTAATGCCCCGGCCAACAGAAGAGGAAGTGAAGAGAAGCGAGCTGGATGAAGAAGTTTGAATGCAAACAGTAAACAGTTTGTCAGTCTCAGATCCTTTATTTTACAGTACTTTGTGCTATCTTTAATATGTAGAAGCAAATAAACCTTCACCTTCTCCTATTTAAATCCAAGCGACAATAGTCCTATTTATTCCAAAAGTCTTTAGTTTCTTTGCAACACCTATGTTTGCGTACGTTTTTGAAATATCACGGCAAATTGCATCTACCTCATTTTCATGGTTGCTTATTCTACTAACTCGTGGTCTATTTCTACGAGCTGCGTGATCGTTGACAATTTGCGTCTAAAGCCATGTTGATTAGGATTAAGCACATTCTGCCCCTGAAGGTAATCAAATAAACTTGCCGATATTAAATGTTGTAGTATTTTGCAGCATGTGGACGTGTTCAAAATTGGCATGTAGCTTTCAACACAATGTTTGCTTCTGGTTTTGTGATAAGGTGTAACATTTGCTCTTAACCAGTCGGAAGGCAATTTTCGCTTTTCCGGAGATGAGTTGAAAATAATATTTAAATACTTAGACACCCATTGTGTGCTACATTTTAACAGGTCATTTGGGACGCTATCAGGATCAACGTACCTTTTTCTGCCAATGCCTACCAATAACGACAATATTCCTTGCACAGGTATAAACGAGAAGAAAAGGGGGTTAACCGTGGGGCCCAAGTTTTATTCATCATATTATAAGAAGCCAACAAACAAACACTTTAACACAGGAGACATTACTTGTACTTAATAATTGAAATAAAGAAATTATAAATTAATGGAAATGAAAGTGGATGAAAAACCAACTTGCCGTTGGTGGGGAAGGATCCCACGTCTTTCGTATTATGCGTGCGATGCTCTACCAATTATGCTACCGCGGCGCCGTCTTCCCATCCACTTTCTAGGGCATTTATGTGTTACTACTAGAACAAACCCTGGGAGCGTTATAGCCAGTGCCACCACACCCAGACCTTGGCGGCGGATTTGCAACATCTTTTCTCCCGCAGCCGTCACGAGTATGTGATCTTTTTGGGTGAAGGCAATTGGTCAGCCAACCCGGATGTAAACCGAGTTATTGTGATTTCCGGTGTGCCTTCCTGTTCATGGATACCTTCTGCGCAAAAATCAGTGATTTCAACTTCAGTAGGCGCCAAAAGAGTGAAAAAAAGAACATTTTGCTTCAGCTTCTTTGCGATCTGGTAAGATGTGGCCATCGAAATCTCGGTACTGAATGCTGTCCTTCCTGGAAACGATAAGAGTATAGAAGCGTTGTGGCGAACATTTCATAAAAGAAGGTAACGTCTCAGAAAAGCACTGTTCCGTTGCTCAAATTAACCTATGCTTAAGCAGAGATGATAGTTGTGAAATGTCAGCTTGTTTTGTTATGTATTTTTCTTCTCACGCATTTCAATTTGCGTTTTAATTGAATTATTTCTCGATTAACCCATCGGTAGCGTTTTCTGGCTGTAGTTTTTTTTCCCTTAGGGGTGCAAATGTTTGCACACAATGATTCATTATTTTTGAAATTCAGTCCTCAAGGCTTCAAGGTCATCCAATCCGTCCGAGGGGTAGTTACTGTTCTGAGCAGTCTAAAATACTTACGTCGTCAGCCTTGTTAAAATCGCTTACGAAGACTTGTTTGCTTTTGTTATTTTTCCATGGTCGGCCATTTCATGCACAAAGCAAAAGAAGCTTGTGCTCCGAAAGCCCTTTTTCATTATGTACCTCTTATTCGCGTTTTTTTTCCGAACACCAAATCTAGCACTTATTCGCTCGATGATCCAGTTCGCATTGCGTCATTCCCAACTTGCATTAGGTTTTAAATGGGATGTACAACAAGGTGTCATAGTTTGTAACGTCAGAAGAACCACTTTCGAGGGTGCGCCCTTGTATGCCCGCAAGTCTCCCGCTACTATCACACGTGCGCGGGCCGGTATATTACAGCGCAGATAGTCTTGGATGGATCTCAAAGATATCGCATGGGCATTAGGAGGTCTGTATATTGCTCCAAGTGCGCAGCAAGCACCGTGCAGTTTAAGCGTGCACCAAGACTATCGATTTCAAGGCACTCTTTCACTCCTTCGACGTCTATTCCTTCTTTAAAGATAACATTATCTTTGCGGATAAGCCCATAACGAGGCGGGAGTATTTCAGAATCCGCAATCGCGGCACGCACCCAAGTCTTCGCGACAAAGACAACATGCGGATTATGCTGCATAAGAAGGCGCTCAAGCTCAACTGATTTGTTTGCTAGACTTCGCCTATTTACATTGATCAGGAAAAAAATTATCTGTATCCGTTTCGCAACGTCAAGCACACTCGTCTTCACTTGCACGCTGCCGCTAAAATTTTACTCTGCACCCTTTTTCATTGCCCCATCCAAGCGGCTCGCTATCAATGAGAGTCATATCGTGCACGAACCATACCTTTTCAAGTCTATGCCTTTCCCTTTTTGTGCTCGCCCGAAGGTACCTGCGTTGTGCAACGTGGCTAGTGAGTAATCACTCCGGATGGAAATATTGGTTCCGTTCAGCCTTTTGCAATCCTTTAGTTCTGACATTCTTTTTTCGCTATAGTAAGAAACATCTTATCACTGTTCATATTATGTTCCTGTTTTTCTTGCCGAGTCAGTTCATTCTTTCCACACAGCTAATGTTCGCATTGAGTCGCCCTTCGAGAACATCACACAAAACTTTCTTTTTAAGTTCTTCGGAAGTCTTGCTTGTGCTTTCTGCAATTACAAATGCGACCAAGTTGTTTCGCCGTTGTCGCCCTTCCAAATGAATAATTTCTTTTATTCCTGCTTCTGAATTCTTAATTTCATCTCCAGCGCCATTTTTTGAAGTGTCTACTTTCCTATACATTTTTTAGAATATTGTTCAGCTCCTTGATTTCTCGCTTGACAGTACCCAGTTCCTCGTGAAATTCGGATTGGTTTTCCTTACTTTGGCTCACATCTTCTATAAACTCTTTTTTACCGTTCAATAGTTCTCAAAGCATTTTCTCGACGTGATCCGTCCTGCGGTTATACTCCATGTCGCCAGACAGCATTAACAACATTTGAACGCATATCAGAGCATCTTCAACACAAGCCTTTGGGCACGCCAAAGCAATAATGAATCGATTTCCACTTCCGAAGATCTTTTCGTGCTTGCTAACCTGAAATAGGGTATGCATATCAGGCCTCATTTCTTTTGTCTTGCCGAGCCCACGCATAAGTTCGTCACTGACTGGGCTTTAAGGCCTGCGCACTCAGTTGTCACTACTGCAGTTCCTCTTCCAAGCGTTGAGCCACCCCAGGCAGCGGCAGGCCACGCAGGTAGGCGTAGCTCGTGTTCTTCGTTGTTGAGACAAGGAAGCACAGGCCCCAAGCCATCGCCAGGGCAGAAGCACTGAAACACCGTAAAGGAACGTCTGAAAGAACAGGGTATGCGTTGCAGGTTTCATTCCTTTTGTCCTGCCTTGCCCAATTGTCAACGTAAGCACGCATAGGGAGGATTCGCTTGCACGCCTCTAGATGGCGCAAAGCGTGCAGATGAAATCGCGATAGAGAGAACAGGCTTCAGTCCAGGGCTCTTAAGCGAATTTCCTCTTAGTGTCGCCCATCTCCTTCCCCACAGCACTGAGACATGATCCCTGTAGGGCTGCAAGAAATTTCATTTCATTTTATTTTCATAAAGACCCTATAGTAGGGGCATCACATACGGGGTGGGGATAGAATATGCACAAACAAGTGTTACAATGCATTCAATTCTGTCAATAAAAGGTTACATCTTGAACAAATTGTGAAGAGCAGGTTACGGCAGCGACTTGATGAGGAAGGGCATTCCAATCTTTAGATCATTGGTATAGAAAAACGAGGCTGAAAATCTAATTTTGCGTGAATGTGGTTGTGCTACCCGCTGTGTATGGCCAATGCGTTGTGACATCTTCGACTTGACGAACACGCTTTCTCTTTTTGGCGACAAAATTACGTATGGGTTACCATCTAAATTTTAATCAAACTAACGACGACAAACATCACCAAAGGAAACGTTCTGCCCGAGTTTAGTTTTAATGGTGAGCCAAAATTATTAAACTAAAAAACTCACAAAAGCTTCGTTCACTGACTTCGCTATACTTCAGGATCGCATGAAATAAAAGCTTATTACGTTCACCGTCACAATTATTCCATTCCTGACTTCTGTAACACTGTCAATAATAAAAAGTTACCTGTAATAAGATGTATCTTTATATGCGGTTTTGATCTATACCTAAAGGCTGTTTTCAAATAGTGTGCCTCTTGTTCTACTCGACGTGTAATTTCATCCAAACATTTGCTGCGGAAGAATTATTGAAGAATTTAAGAATTTTCCCACAGCAAATGTTTATTGAATTGATGAATAATTTTCGATTGAAATTTCTTGCTCCTTTCTCACACTTTAAGCTGTCGATTGAGCTAAGGTAACTATATAGAAGCGACGAATGTTACGAAAAAGATCTTCTTTGAACATAGCACTTTGTTCCTTTAGATTTAGACGTCATCAGTAACAAACAGTTTCCAATTTGTCCTGTCCATAAAACAGTTATGGCACTCCTGTGGAAGGAGTATTCATGTGATGTTATATTGGTTAAGATGTGTATTTGAGTTCGTATCTATTTAGTCCTCTTCAGGACCCTCTGGAACCACCCAATAAGGAGCAACATCAGGTCACAGCGCAAACAGCCAAATCAGACAAATTTACTGCAAAATGCTGTCAGATATAAAAGCACGCCATCAATGTTACTGAATTCAAGAACATGCGCAGACGAGACACGTGATTTAAGAAGAGCCAATAGTGTCAAAGGAGGTCGCCCACTTCGCACCACAACTTTGCGCTGCAATTGAACGTTAGCGGGAGTGGATGTCAGCTGATGAGTGCGGCTATTAAGATGAGTGAAAATTCCCAGTGAAACAATTGTCTAGAACGGAGGGGTTGCAGTGGAGCGCCAGAACCAGAGGATCAATGTAGGAGACTCTTAGACCAGACTAGCGCGTGCCGTGGTTGAGTCGGCGAGCATGTGCTGTCCTACTTTGTTCTTATCATCTTATGAAGTGCTGATTAAGAGCACCGACCTTTAGCGTACGCGCTTAGTGGCGTTGGTGGGCGCTAAAAAACCAGCCGCGCAGTCGGAACGGCGAAATGTAGTGGAGACGACGCTGTCTTGCTACATGCAGATCCCCGGATACGCCGGCGACATACGCGGGGAGCTCCGTGGGAAGCGTCTCGAGGTAGGCCTGATTGAAGCGGTCTTATGAGACTTTCTCTTCGTGACCATTCAATAGGATGGCGGCAGAAGTAGGCGTCTTGTGGAGGAGACGGTATGGCGCATCGTAGGAGCGTGTAAGACGTGTCTTTACGGTGTCTTGTCTGAGAAAAACGTTGGTCCAAGACGCAAGTTAGGATACACAAAGATGCTGTGGTCCGAAGATCAAGGCGGAATGGGACGCCGTTGCTGAATGCAGTCCAGTAGCCATTGATGGAACTGCACCGTCAGGGGCGAGGGGTCCGAAGGAATGGACAAGTCTTCAGACAGCCGCAGGAGTGCGCCATAGACGAGTCAGGCCAGTGAACAGCCAGGGTCGCGACGAAGGACAGCGTGTAGGTCGAGACCCAGGTAGTACAAAAGGGATAGATTAAATTTGTTCCAAACGACCAAAAGGAGAAGAAAAAATAGAAGCTCATGTTCTAGAAAACGTCGCATATGTAGTCTAACGTCCGGCATGAATTAATTTTATCGACGGTCTGAATCGGGTTTTAAAAACGTCGCAGAAAACCCCGTCAAGAAAAGGAATTTCCGAATACCTAAAGAGTCTCACCGAAACATCTGTCAAAATTCGTTTAAGACGTTTTCGAAACATCTTAAAGAATCCTGTTTAGCGTGTTGCTCTTGTTCTGCAGCTTAGCGCTACCCTTTTTTTTTTGTATAGAGGAACGGAATGAGATAAGTGCGAGTAACTGGTGATTGGAGCGGCGAAATTACGGCACGCGGCTAAGTAGCAAAAGTACCGAGCCTTTCCCACTCTTCGCACCAGAAGGCAGTTAGATCTACCTGTTATGGTTTGGAAGTCATTATTTTGTTTGACGCCTGGTCAACGTACATCATCATCATCAGCCTGGTTATGCCCATTGCAGGGCAAAGGCCTCTCCCATACTTCTCCACCTACCCCGGTCATGTACTAATTGTGGCCCTGTTGTCCCTGCAAACTTCTTAATCTCATCCGCCCACCTAACTTTCTGCCGCCCTCTGCTACGCTTTCCTTCCCTTGGAATCAATTCCGTAACTCTTAACAACCATCGGTTATCTTCCCTCCTCATTACGTGTCCGGCCCATGCACATTTATTTTTCTTGATTTAAACTAAGATATCATTAACTCGCGTTTGTTCCCTCACCCAATCTGCTCTTTTCTTATCCGTTAACGTTACACCTATCATTCTTTCCACAGATCGTTGCGTCGTCCTCAATTTAAGTAGAACTCTTTTCGTAATCCTCCAGGTCTCTGCCCCGTACGTGAATACTGGTAAGACACAGCTGTTATAAACTTTTCTCTTGAGAGATAATGGCAACCTGCTGTTCATGATCTGAGAATGCCTGCCAAATGCACCCCAGCCCATTCTTATTCTTCTGATTATTTCAGTCTCACGATCCGGATCCGTAGTCACTACCTGCCCTAAGTAGACGTATTCCCTTACCACTTCCAGTGACTCACTACCTATTGTAAACTGCTGTTGCCTTCCGAGACTGTTAAACATTACTTTAGTTTTCTGCAGATTAATTTTTAGACCCACCCTTCGGCTTTGCCTCTCCAGGTCAGTGAGCATGCATTGCAATTGCTCCCCTGAGTTACTAAGCAAGGCAATATCATCAGCGAATCGCAAGTTACTAAGGCATTCTCCATTAACTCTTATCCCCCATTCTCCCCAATCCAGGTCTCTGAATACCTCCTGTAAACACGCTGTGAATAGCATCGGAAAGACCGTATCTCCCTGCCTGACGCCTTTCTTTATTGGGATTTTGTTGCTTTCATTATGGAGGACTACGGTGGCTGTGGAGCCGCTATATATATCTTTCAGGATTTTTACACACGGCTCGTCTACACCCTGATTCCGCAATGCCTCCATGACTGCTGAGGTTTCGACTGAATGAAACGCTTTCTCGTAATCAATGAAAGCTATATATAAAGGTTGGTTATATTCCGCACATTTTTCTATCACCTGATTGATAGTGTGAATGTGGTCTATTGTTGAGTAGCCTTTACGGAATCCTGCCTGGTCCTTTGGTTGACGGACGTCTAAGGTGTTCCTGATTCTATTTGCAATTACCTTAGTAAATACTTTGTATGCGACGGACAGTAAACTGGTCGGTCTATAATTTTTCAAGACTCTGGCGTCCCCTTTCTTATGGATTAGGATAAGATTAGCGTTTTTCCAAGATTCCGGTACGCTCGAAGACCTGAGGCATTGCGTATACAGGGTGGCTAGTTTCTCTAGAACAATTTGCCCACCATCCTTCAACAAAGCTGCTGTTACCTGATCCTCCCCAGCTGCCTTCCCCCTTTGCATAGCTCCCAATGCTTTCTTTACTTCTTCCGGTGTTACCTGTGGGATTTCGAATCGCTCTAGACTATTCTTTCTTCCATTATCGTCGTGGGTGCCACTGGTACTGTATAAATCTCTATAGAACTCCTCAGCCACTTGAACTATCTCATCCATATTAGTAATGATATTGCCGGCTTTGTCTCTTAACGCATACATCTGATTCTTGCCAATTCCTAGTTTCTTCTTCTCTGCTTTTAGGCGTCCTCCGTTCCTGAGAGCAGGTTCAATTCTATCCATATTATACTTCCTTATGTCAGCTGTCTTACACTTGTTGATTAACTTCGAAAGTTCTGCCAGTTCTATTCTTGCTGTAGGGTTAGAGGCTTTCATACATTGGCGTTTCTTGATCAGATCTTTCGTCTCCTGCGATAGCTTACTGGTATCCTGTCTAACGGAGTTACCACCGACTTCTATTGCACACTCCTTAATGATGCCCACAAGATTGTCGTTCATTGCTTCAACACTAAGGTCCTTCCAGAGTCAAAGCTGAATACCTGTTCTGTAGCTTGATCTGGAATTCCTCTATTTTCCCTCTTACCGCTAACTCATTGATCGACATCTTATGTACCAGTTGCTTCCGTTCCCTCCTCAGGTCTAGGCTAATTCGAGTTCTTACCATCCTATGGTCACTGCAGCGCTCCTTGCTGAGCACGTCCACATCATGTATGATGCCAGGGTTAGCGCAGAGTATGAAGTCTATTTTATTTCTAGTCTCGCTGTTCGGGCTCCTCCACGTCCACTTTCGGCTATCTCGCTTGCGGAAAAAGGTATTCATTATCCGCATATTATTCTGTTCCGCAAACTCTACTAATAACTCACCCCTGCTATTCCTAGTGCCTATGCCATATTCCCCCACTGCCTTGTCTCCAGCCTGCTTCTTGCCTACCTTGGCATTGAAGTCGCCCATCAGTATACTGTATTTTGTTTTGACTTTACCCATCACCGATTCCACGTCTTCATAGAAGCTTTCGACTTCCTGGTCATCATGACTGGATGTAGGGGCGTAGACCTGTACAGCCTTCATTTTGTACATCTTATTAAGTTTTACAACAAGACATGCCACCCTCTCGTTATTGCTATGGAATCCCTGTATGTTACCAGCTATGTTCTTATTAATCAGGAATCCGACTCCTAGTTCTCGTCTCTCCGCTAAGCCCCGGTAGCACCGGACGTGCCCGCTTTTTAGCACTGTATATGCTTCTTTTGGCCGCCTAACTTCACTGAGCCCTATTATATCCCATTTACTGCCCTCTAATTCCTCCAATAGTACTGCTAGACTCGCCTCACTAGATAATGTTCTAGCGTTAAACGTTGCCAGATTCATATTCCAATGGCGGCCTGTCCGGTCAACGTACGAACCAGAGCTACTGAGATTGTGATACCGATCCATAATCGAGTGGGCACCGTTCTCAATAAATTATGATTTGCCATATTACAAAAAGTGGAAAAGAGCCCAGAACCTTCGCTATCTGCTTACGCCTGCCCAACAGCTACAGGTATCGCAATTTTGCTACCCCGCTCACTTTCCTAACCTTTGCCACAGCACGTGCGAACGGAAGCTATTGCACCGTAAAAAAGGTAGATCCCAAGCAGGTATTCATGAAGTGCGATGTTAATTTAACATTCACAACACTTATATATATAATAAATATCATACCACCGACAATGTACATATGAAAGCAGTCGTTCTGGAACACAGAAGACCGGAAATTTAGAGCAAGGTAAGGAGGCTCCAAAGATAATCGTAGTAGGGGGAACAAATATAGTAATATGTTGTGGTAAACTACAATTAAGTAAAAAAAATGTCTTCAAGTTTTTACACATCTGAGATACTTATCATTAACGAAGACCTTCTAGCTTCCCAATAGAATTTGTCAGTACTAGTACATAACAAGTAGTAACCTGTGCTCATTGGCATAAACACGGGATACAGAAAAATTTAAATTCTTAAAAAAATGGATACTATCAATACATGGAGACAGACAATTGCAAGAATACATAACTAGATGAAAGAAACTGCAGGCTACAAAAGCCGACGCCCCACTTGTAATTCAAAAATTGCCTCTGCAAACTGCACTACCAACACAAAAGTAGTAATTAATTATATCAAGCGACTACCCTTACAAAAATGACTTTAGACTGTCTATAGAAAGTCTATAGACTTTTCATAGACGACCTTTCCTTTCTATATATTTGGACTTTTGTTGATACAAAGTCTATAGACTGTCTATAGACGAAAGTCGATAAAGTTTCTATTTCTTTTTGTCTATTCGCAGTCTATAGACGGTCTATAGAAAAAAGTTGATAAGGTGTTTGTTTCCTTTTTGTCTACTTCCCCTTTATAGAATACCTACAGACGAAAGTCGACACAGTCTTTCTCTATCTATTTTTTCCATACTTTGTCTATAGACTTTCTATAGACGAAAGTCGATAGGGTTTCTATTTCTTTTTGTCTACTCGCAGTCTATAGACGGTCTATAGAAAAAAGTCGATAAGGTGTTTGTTTCTTCTTGCCTACTTCCCCTCTATGGACTACCTATAGACGAAAGTGGATACAGTTTCTATCCATTTTGTCCACAGTTTGTCTATAGACTTTCTATAGACGAAAGTCGATAAGGTTTCTATTTCTTTTTGTCTACTCGCAGTCTATAGATGGTCTATAGAAAAAAAGCCGATAAGGTGTTTGTTTCTTTTTTGCCTACTTCCTCTCTATGGACTACCTATAGACGAAAGTGGATACAGTTTCTATCCATTTTGTCCACACTTTGTCTATAGACTTTCTATAGACGAAAGTCACTAAGGTTTCTATTTCTTTTTGTCTACTCGCAGTCTATAGACGGTCTACAGAAAAAAGTCGATAAGGTGTTTGTTTCTTTTTTCCCTACTTCCGAACCTCTATGGACTACCTATAGACGAAAGTGGATACAGTCTCTAACTATTTTTGTACATACTTTGTTTATAGACTTTCTATAGACGAAAGCCGATAAGGTTTCTATTTATTTTTGTCTACTCGCTGTCTATAGACGGTCTATAGAAAAAAGTTGATAAGGTGTTTGTTTCTTTTTGTGTATTTCCCCTCTATGGACTTCTTTTAGACGAAAGTCGATACAGTATCTATTTATTTTGTCCATATACTTTGTATATAGACTTTCTATAGACGAAAGTCGATAAGATTTTAATTTCTTTTTGTCTACTCGCAGTCTATAGACGGTCTATAGAAAAAAATTCGATGAGGTGTTTGTTTCTTCTTTGTCTATTTCCCCTCTATATGGACTACCTGTAGACGAAAGGCGATACAGCTTCTATTTATTTTTGTCCATACTTTGTCCATAGACTCTCTATAGTGCTACGGCACAATATGCGCGATCACGAAAGGCCAGCAGTGTGAAGACGACGACGACGATTAGAAGCTAGCGCGGGCTGTTGCCTCTTGGCCAAGCGCAGCGTATTTTCCTTGTAAATATATTTGTACATAGCTTTTCGTCTGCGTCTTCCTACGTAACATATCTGGTGGAGGTGGACGTTCCCTGTACCTCGTCACGGAGCTTCGCAGTGGACGGTACGTCGAGCCTTCCTTCATGGCTCCCGGCGACGACAACCCGACTCCGCCGGCTCCGACACCTGCTGCCACTTCGACGACCTACATCACTCTCCCCGCTCCCCGTGATCCTGGCGTATTCTCGGGCCAAGATGGGGAAGACGTCGATGACTGGATCAGCCTGTATGAACACGTCAGCCGCAATAACCGGTGGGACCCTACTATTATGCTCGCCAACGTAGTCTTTTACCTCGGTGGCACACCTCGAGTTTGGTATCGCACGCACGAAGATGAGCTCACCAGTTGGGATTCACTTAAGACACAGCTTCGAGACTTGTTCGGCAACCCCTACGGTCAACAACTTGCCGCGCAGAAGGCGCTTTCCGGCCGTGTGCAGACGTCAACAGAGCCCTATGTCACGTACATTCAGGACGTCTTGGCTCTGTGCCGCAAAGTTGACACCCACATGACTGAGTCAGACAAGGTTTCCCACATCCTCAAAGGCATTGCCGATGACGCCTTCAACTTGCTCGTTTGCAACAACGTAGCGACGGTGGATGCTGTTATAAGAGAGTGCCGCCGCCTGGAACTCGCCAAAAGCCGACGTATTGACCAGCAGTTTGCCCGTCTGCCCAACACCCCAGCGACATCTTCCTGTGCCGACGCTCCTCGTCCCAACAACACTGCCGATGTTACCAGGATCGTCCGGCGTGAGATCGAGGCCGCCTATCCGGCTGCCTTCGACTCCAGTCCCACCAACACATCTGCAGTCACGGTCTCACTGATCCAGGCAGTTGTCCGCCAGGAGTTTGAAAACATGGGTCTTCACACCATCTGCTCGGCCCATCGCCCTAATACCCGCCCGGCTTCTTCGATTTCGCCCCGTCCCGCATCTTCTTACCCACCACGTTTCCGCAACCCATCTGAATGGCGCACTGCTGACGACAAGCCTATTTGTTTCCACTGCCATCGAATCGGGCACATTTCTCGGCACTGTCGTAGTCGCTGGAGTTCCCCGAGCCGGCCTACTTATACTGCCTACTCTCGCCCCTCAGGTGGCCCTTCTCGTCCCTATGCCGCACGCTCCGATAATGCCGCCACTGATTCTCCTGCAACGAACCTCCCCTATTCTCGTTCGCCTTCGCCCCAACGACGACAATCTCGCTCTCCCCAGCCCCGTCGCTCCTATTCGCCGACTCCCTTCGGACGCCGCTCCCAGCCGGAAAACTAGACGATGCAGCGCCTCGAGGTGACGCTGCATTGCTCCCTACGCCGCCAAATCCTCTACTGACTTTGCCCACTCATCTGAACCTTCTTGACGTGCAAGTCGACGGTGTTTCTGTGTCTGCTCTCATAGACACTGGGGCGCATTTGTCCGTAATGAGCGCTGACCTTCGTAACCGGCTCAAGAAAATTATCACGCCCGCCACGACGCCTGTTGTCCGTGTCGCCGATGGCGGAACAGCCCCCGTAATTGGTATGTGTACCGCCCGCGTCTCCTTCGCCGATCGCTCAACAATCGTGCTATTCACAGTCATCGCCCACTGTCCCCACGACATCATCCTCGGCTTAGACTTCCTTTCCGCACATTCTGCTCTCATCGATTGTTCCGCCAGTACTCTCCGCCTTGACCTGCCTGTTCTGGATCCTGCTGAACCACACCCCAGTCGCCTCAGTTCCGCCGACTTCGTTCGCTTGCCACCTTCGGCACTGACCTACGTTGACCTAGTGTCATCCCCACCAGTCCCCGACGGTCACTACATCGCGGCTCCTATGCAAGACGTCCTCCTTACACATGGGATCACAGTACCCCATACAGTTTTATCTATTACGGCGAATTGCGTCTGCCTGCCAGTGGTCAACTTTGGCTTGACGACACAAGTGCTGCCACGTGGGATGTCTTTGGCCCAGCTTTGTTCATTCGAGGATCACTCAGTAGCATCCATTGCAGTAGACGACACTTCATCCGATACTCCTCTACCATCGCAGTCGGCAAATTGTACCATCGCTGACTTACGGAAAATGATTGCCCCCGACTTGCCCTCCGAGCACGCTCGTGAACTCTACCGCGTTCTGTTTTCCTACCACGATATTTTTGACTTTAACGATCGTCCTTTAGCCCAAACTACAGCTGTCAAACATCGCATTAATACCGGCGATGCCCCTCCTATTCATCGCCGCCCGTATCGAGTGTCACCAGCTGAGCGTCAAGTTATTCACGCAGAAGTTCGCAAAATGCTTGCCAAGAACATTATTGAACCATCATATAGTCCATGGGCGTCACCTGTAGTACTGGTCAAAAAGAAGGATGGCTCATGGCGCTTTTGCGTGGATTATCGGCACCTTAACAGGGTTACCAAAAAGGACGTGTATCCCCTACCTCGGATTGATGACGCCCTTGACTGCCTCCACGGTGCTCGCTATTTCTCTTCTATTGACCTTCGCTCCGGCTACTGGCAGATTGCCGTGGACGATCTCGACCGCGAGAAGACTGCTTTTGTCACACCCGACGGTCTTTATCAATTCAAAGTGATGCCGTTTGGTCTATGTAACGCCCCTGCCACTTTTGAACGCATGATGGACTCCCTTCTTCACGGTTTCAAATGGTCCACGTGCCTGTGCTACTTGGACGACGTTATCGTATTCTCCCCAACGTTCGCTACGCACCTCGAGCGCCTCTCAGCAGTCCTGGACGTTTTTCGGCGAGCCGGTCTGCAACTCAACGCATCGAAGTGCCAATTCGGCCGTCGCCAGATTACCGTCCTTGGACATCTCGTTGACGCGAACGGAGTGCAACCGGACCCAGGCAAGATCCATGCTGTTACGCACTTCCCTGTTCCGAAGTGTGTCAAGGATGTGCGCAGCTTCATCGGCCTTTGTTCGTACTTCCGCCGTTTCGTGAGAAATTTCGCCGCCATAGCACGACCACTAACCGACCTTTTGAAAAAAGACGCTCCTTTCCAGTGGGGCGATAACGAGGCCTCTGCATTCTCTCATCTAATCGACATTCTCACAACGCCTCCCGTTTTGGCCCATTTCGATCCTTCTGCGCCTACCGAAGTCCGTACTGATGCCAGCGGTCACGGAATTGGAGCAGTACTGGCACAACGCCAGCGTGGCCACGACCGTGTTATCGCTTACGCCAGCAGGCTCCTCTCACCCGCGGAGCGCAACTATTCCATCACTGAGCGTGAGTGTCTGGCCCTAGTTTGGGCGGTTGCGAAATTCCGCCCATACTTATATGGCCGATCCTTTTCCGTTGTCACAGACCATCACGCGCTTTGCTGGTTATGCTCACTGAAAGATCCTACAGGAAGACTTGGTCGCTGGGCCTTACGCCTCCAAGAATATTCGTATACTGTCACCTATAAATCTGGCCGACTGCACAAGGACGCTGACTGCCTGTCTCGCTACCCGGTCGACGAGCCTGACGACGCCGACAGTAGTAGCGCCAACGGCATTTTCTCTGTCTCTGCCTTCGGTAACATCGCCGATGAGCAGTACCGAGACCTATCGCTGCGAGCACTTATCGAGCGTCTGCGCTCTACACCTACCGACGCACCCGTTCGCCGATATGTCCTCCAGGGTGGCATTCTGTATCGAAGGAACTTCCTCCCTGACGGCTCTGACCTTCTTCTTGTCGTGCCAAAACAGCTACGACAGACTGTGCTCTTTGAGATGCATGACGCACCCACTTCAGGACATCTTGGGGTAACCCGTACGTACGACCGCGTCCGCCGCCGCTTCTATTGGCCTGGTCTCGCTCGCTCCGTTCGACGCTATGTTGCTGCCTGTGATCCCTGCCAGCGTCGGAAGACACCTCAGGTGCTACCTGCCGGTCATCTCCAGCCGATCACCGTCCCTGTGGAACCGTTCTTTCGTGTTGGATTAGACCTGCTCGGTCCCTTTCCCACGTCATCTTCTGGGAACAAATGGGTAGCCGTCGCGACTGATTACGCCACCCGATACGCTATCACTCGGGCTCTCCCTACCAGCTGCGCCACTGACGTCGCGGACTTTCTCTTGCGTGACATTATCTTGCTTCATGGCGCCCCGCGACAGCTGCTTACTGACCGTGGTCAAAACTTCCTCTCGAAAGTTATCGCTGACATTGTGCGTTCCTGCTCCATTCAACACAAACTGACTACTTCATACCATCCTCAAACCAATGGCCTGACAGAGCGGTTAAACCGTACTCTTACCGATATGCTGGCCAAGTACGTTTCCAAGGACCACCACGACTGGGACATTGCCCTTCCTTACGTAACATTTGCATACAATTCTTCCCGGCACGACACCGCCGGATTTTCTCCCTTTTATCTACTGTACGGTCGCGAACCTACCTTGCCCCTAGACACGGCACTTCCTCCTGCTGCGGTCTCAACAAGCGAGTATGCGCGCGACGCCATCGCCCTCGCTGACCATGCACGCCAGCTTGCCCGTGCTCGACTGACGGCCTCACAGACCACTCAGCAGTGTCAGTACAACGCCCGCCATCGTGACGTACAGTTTTCACCTGGTGCGCTCGTGCTCCTGTGGTCGCCCTCTCGTCACGTCGGACTTTCAGAGAAGCTCCTTTCGCGATACACAGGGCCCTACCGCGTGCTGCGCCAGGTGACGCCTGTGACTTACGAAATTGCTCCTGTGGCCTCAACCTCGTCCTCTCCTGTGGCATCTAGTGATGTCGTACACGTCAGTAGGCTCAAGGCCTACTACACTGCTTCCGAGTCCGATCTTTAGTCGCTCCGGGACGGCGCTTTTGCAGCCGGGGGTAGTGCTACGGCACAATATGCGCGATCACGAAAGGCCAGCAGTGTGAAGACGACGACGACGATTAGAAGCTAGCGCGGGCTGTTGCCTCTTGGCCAAGCGCAGCGTATTTTCCTTGTAAATATATTTGTACATAGCTTTTCGTCTGCGTCTTCCTACGTAACAATATTATGGACAATAGTCGACAAGGTTTCTATTTCTTTTTCTCTACTCCCGGTGTATTGAATGTCTATAGAAGAAAGTGGATAATATGTAATTCCGTGTTCCCATACCCCCCGCCCTCTGCGAACGCGATGATATGGCACTGGTTCATGCACGACGGCACCGCAACCCCGGCGCGGCGGGCAAACCGTGCAGACTGCTAGTCTGCGTTCGGTGCAGCTGCCCCAAACGAGGATCGCGGCGGAGCAGGCACCGTCCGAGTCACCAAGGTCTTCCAGGCACCCGAAGGCCCTAAAGCTGGCTGCTTCCCGCACGTACACTTCGCGAAGACCAGGTGGTGAAGGTCAGATGGTGATGATGTGGCAAAGGTGGTGAATAAGTGGCGAAAGCCGGCAGACCAAGTGGTGAATTCACCACCTGGTCTGCCTCTGAGTTGTCGTGGTCTTGCATGTCTATAGATTAACAATAGGCAAACATCGTTAATCTGGGCCCAACCCGGGTACGCTGTAACCAAGCGCAGGTACCGATGGATAATACGTAGCTGCTTTTGATATAAGCCACTGAAGTTGTATACTGCTGAGATTGCTGTAGAGCCTATTTGTAGACATTAGTATACACATAGTGTATACCTCCGCATTTGTTGACCACATGATATGATCTACGTAGTCACTCTCGGCAATCCCAAGACAGTCTTCACAGTTGTCGCACCACTTTGCGGCAGTAGAATAAAGAAACCAAGACGCCGATCAAATTGTTATAATAGATGTTATGAACGCCAGCTTCAGCTACAACTGGATTCCAAACAGGCATCAAGCTAACAGCAAGGACACTCGTACTCAATGCTGTACTGATTGCTTTGACCTATCATCGGAACAGAAAACTAGCACTAACATACGTGCGGGCATCACATTTGGCGGTACGCTGGAAGATATGCTACAAGTACGCTGTATTACTAACCGACGCTGGCAATAATGCGTCTGAAACGTCTGAAGGGCCCTGTAACGGCTTTTACAAACAGCGCATTCATGTTAGCGTTCCAGTCTCATACGATAGCCTACAGCGTTTGTCATACAACCTGCCAGCGCATTTCCTTCGTCCATGAAAAAAGATGAATAATGGTGATAAAGATGAATAAGCCACCCGTTCCGGCGCGCGTGGCGCGCAGAGAGAGAGAAAGAGACAAAAAAAAATGAAGGAGGAAAAGGCGCTCACACTCCTCCGAGCGCGCACGCCCTCGCGCGCGGAGCTCCTGCGCATGCTCGGAGCTCTTGCGCATGCGCGGCGGTGCGCCGTCTCAACGAGTGCGCCAGGCACGTAAACGGTTGTACCGGTGTGCGGTGTCTGCCTGAACGTCGGTGTCAGTGTATGCGTGTCTTCTTTGTGGCATCGCACGTCAACTACACTGAATGGTAAGTTTTAGCAAATATGTTTTGCGTCAATAGCTCATGATTATGTGAGCGCATTTTGTAGCGCGAAGCGGCTGCATGTAGCGCAGGCGACTCGGGTATAGTGTCGGTTTCTCGTTGACATGGTTTGATAACGCGCTCTTGTTCTCGCTTCTACTATACGGAATGTTTTACGGCGAGCGATCGCTCGGGCTTGTTCATTTTAGCATTATAGTTTAGGTGCGTAGAGAAGGAAGTACACCATGTTTTAACTTGATACTGAGCTACCACTAAGCGGATTGTGTATGTTGGGCAGCCAGTGTGGTAGATCTCATTTCGTGGCGCTTGATCCCGCCGCAATGAATGCTGCGCCGCATGTGTAGTGAAATTCTCGTGACACGCTTTACGTGTATATCTCGAAATTGTGTTGGCATCAAAAATGTTCAGACAGACACGTATAGTTGAATAACTGCTAACGTACTCGGATGAAAGGCCGTGTTTGCGGGGCATGCATCAGCAGTGTGTGCGCTGCCGTTTTCGCGTTGTTTAAATGTAGCAGTATTTTTAAGGTTCCTGGCAACCAATCTAAATAATTTTGGGAAGTTACCGCAAGCAAAACACGAGACTTGAAGAAATATCAAGCAGAAATCTCTAGATTCACCCAATATATTTATATGCAACCACAAACGCCTTTGGAGCATGAAACCTGCGATAAGCTCAGTCACTCGCAGCTTCGCAACTTAGCCGCAAAAATTGGAGAACAATAAATTAGTCGCTCCGGGAAGTACCTTTACACGTTTCAAACTGAAGGCATTGCGTTTGACGGTAGTTGGAAGATTTGTTTTTTGTCTCTTTTTTAAACAGTTTAGCAGCAGAAGTTATCTTTCCAGCTATATGAAAAGTGTTAAGCGCCTTTCGATGCTTCGGCGTTATGCAGTTTACGTGCTCTTAATCACTAGGCAGCTGCTGGCGCAGATTTGCATTGTGCCAGTCGTGCATGGTATGAAGCCGTTGTCGTGCGTAATAAGGGTTCCGGTTTTCATTACTGTTGAATGTAGTGCCGTCGTCTTGGACAGACTGCATACTATATCCGCTGTACAAAAGAAAAAAGAGCCAGATTATCAATTCGGTGGTCTTTTTTAAGTAGATAACGCACAGATTATTCAAATAATTCAGTGGACATTGCATTTGTTCTGGCGTTATCAACACACCTAAGAGATCGTAACATGTTTTAGTTGATAAGTAACCTGATCAGTACGCCCCCATTCATTTGCATTCTACTGAAAGTGTGGCAAATGTATTCATCTCGAAGTATGAGAAAAGAGACATTGGAGACTGTTCTAAGCGGAAATAAATTGCAAATGTTAAGGTGATTGTTCAAAACTGCAGTCAGTATGCTGAGCATGTTCATTCGGCACGGGCATATTGCATTAACACCTGAAAAATGTGCACAGTCCAGCCGGGTATCTTTGTTTCAACAATTATTATTATAGGAATCGTTTGGGATTCTCGCATTTCTCTTATTTTTATAAGTACACTGTGTGTCACGTGAACCTGTCTTGAAACGAAACGTACCGTTGTTAGCACTGGCGACCATTACGGTTGTCTAACTGCTTATCATACTGTAATATAACGAAACATCATAATGGTTCTGATTAATATTGCCATGTAGTCTTTAGTCAGAGGTAAACAAAGTTAACTAGAGGCATAAGTGATGAGAGCATATTATATAGAAAACTACTATTGAACCGTAAAAATAACTCATTGTATAGTTTTCCCTCACATTGTTGCATTTGTTTTACGTGTGTCTCTGTGTCTTCCGTGCTGTACTCGTGTGGCCATCAATTACGAACTTGCCGAAGCCCTTGTCAGCTTTATTAAACAAGGGATTCAAGTCAGTTGCATCTAATACTACATGTCAAGTGACTGACGTGTTATTCGTTTTATCTAAATACTATGAACTGGCAGTACTTGGCAAGCATTAAACCACAATATTTTTTTACTGCACTTAAGGTGCAGGCGTCATAGATTGCCAGAAAATTTTCATGAAAACAGCCAGGGAAGGCTTGGAAAAAGATCGGGAAACTTTAAAATGGCCACATAGGTATGCTGTCTCGTTATATGTCATACAATGTTTCCAGAGAATCTCTGTGTTAAATATATTTTGAAAACGTTTCACCTTATAAAAACTGAGGGAAATTGGTTCTATTTATTGAAAAAGAAGAGAAAGTCAAGCATACTGACAAGGCATTTCTTACTCAATATGTTTTTTTTTTTTTGCGTTAACTAAACGTCCTGAACCTCGATAGCCTACAAAAATTTTCATCTTTCAAAGCACCTTAAATAATTTACTGTGATAGAATTCATTCGAACTATACTATCAGTTCTGTTTCCTAGGAGGTGCATATCTGTCGTGCCATGACACAAAGTGCTCGTGTGGTATTTCGGGTGCTCATGTGGTATACCTAACTTGGAAACCTGTTAGCATGCCCAAGAGGCCTCATTACCTGTAAGAAATTAAGTGACCATATCAATACAATCAACCCATCTGCCTTCTGTTGAAGTTATGGCCAATGACCCATTCATTTAAAAGTATTACAAAGACATTTAAATGTGTATTAAGCAAAATAAATTACAATCCTAGGCATGATACTGTGAATATTCCAGTCACGTCTTCTGAAAATATCCCTCTGCAGGGCCATACTTAACTACCAGCCAAAAAAATGTACAGACAGCCCAACTGGGTAACGTTTCAGCAATAAATATAGAGACCATTTGGGATAAGTACATTAATGCATCATATATGAACTTTCATAAAAGGGAACATACTGTTGCTGGCACGAGCAGCAGTTGTGACTGTTTAATTGTTCACCATACCATGCAATAAAACATTGTATAAAGGTACTGATTTGTATTGACAAGCAGCCATTAGTCATAGTTAAACCGCATTAAGTATTGACTTAGATGGTTTGAGCAAATATATTAAGCTGCCTAATGAACATACAAAAAATACACACTTGTTGTTTTTGCCTCACTTCGCTGCACCTACTTATTTGCTGCATACACCTGCAGCACCTTTGGGACTAATGACACAAAGGTCAAGGCCAGCCTGGCGACCATGCTTGCCAAGGAGTAGTGTAAATATTTAATCTGTTTCCATAATAGGATAAGACATGAATTTTAGGAATTCATCTATTATATCGAGCAATAAGATCGGTTAATGCATTGCCGGTGCATTTGTTTTATTTTTTGCACTGCATGATTCAGCACTATATAAATTCTTTCTGTTTATGCAACATATATGAAAGTACAGCTGGTTCAGGAGCATTATTATCTACTAACGGTAATGCATAAGTGCAGATGAAAAGGAACAGGTGCACATGCATAAACACATTCAAAACGTTTTGCTACCGCATGTAAAGAAAAATGTAAACTAACTTGTAGATAGCCGCTATGGAGTTATGGCCTTATACACTCTTTGTAGACTTGCCTATAAAATGTCTGTGTCTTAGAGTGTCTATAGATTAATGAAAATTCATGTTTGTTGACAAATGTCTGCAGAATGTTATAGAAAAAAGTGTATTGGATTATAAAGTTCTGTTTTTGTAGACTGAAGTCTATAGAATGTCTATAGACTATCTATATACATTTGTCTATAGACATTCCATAGACTTCAGTCTACAAAAGTAGAACAGTATATATAGTTCTACTTTTGTAGACTGAAGTGTATAAAATGTCTACAGACAAATGTCATCTATAGACTTCAGTCTACAAAAGTAGAACTGTAAGCCTATACACTTGTCCATAGACATTCTGCAGACAACTGTCTACAAACATGAATTTGAATTAATCCATAGACACTCTATAGACTCGGACTTTTTATAGACTAGTCCATAAAAAGTGTATGGCCATAAGTCTATAGACAGTCTATAGACTCAGACTTCTTATAGACTAGTCTATACAATGTGTATGGCCATAAGTCTATAGACAGTCTATAGACTCAGACTTTTTATAGACTAGTCTATAAAATGTGTATGGCCATAAGTCTATAGACAGTCTATAGACTCAGACATTTTATAGACTAGTCTGTAAAAAGTATGGCCATAAGTCTAGACTGTCTATAGGTAGTGTATAGACAGTCTATAGACTGACTTCTTATAGACTAGTCTATAAAAAGTGTATGGCCGTAAGTCTATAGACAGTCTATAGATAATCTATAGACTCAGACATTTTATAGACTAGACTATAAAAAGTATGACCATAAGTCTATACACTGTCTATAGACAGTGTATAGACAGTCTATAGACTCAGACTTTTTGTAGACTAGTCTATAAAAAATTGGCTGAGGCTTAGCTTGGTTAAGCCTAGTCAGATGCGAAGCATATTGGTGGCTAAAGTTGGTAAGGCATGGCTGTTGTCGCCGAGCCGCATACTGAGCACGTTGCTTGGCCAGACGTTCTTCCCGCTCTTCATCAGTCTCTGTAGCACGCCGCAACCTTCGCTTCTCAGTCCAACGAGCAGCTCCGTCTCCAGGAGGCATCTCACCTCGTGAGTGTCTAGCAGAGGCAAGCGCAGCTGCTTATATACCGCCGCGACGCCGCGAGCTACGGCGCGAGTTGGAGCCCCGTTTCTCCTCTGTCGTGACGTCACGGTGTCACGTGGTCAGCCTTGAAGGCGACGCCGCGAGCGACGGCGCGAGTTGGAGCCCCGTTTCTCCTCTGTCGTGACGTCACGGTGTCACGTGGTATGGCATGGGTTCACTAAAGGTCATTGAAGGCGACACCGCCGCGCCTGAGGAGCTGGGTTGAGCTCTAGTAATATGCTTGGCATAAAAGTGTATGGCCATAAGTCTATATACTGTCTATAGACTAGTCTAAAGAAATGTCTATAGACTCAGACTTTTTATAGACTAATCTATAGAAAGTGTATGGCCTTAAGTCTATAGACTGTCTATAGACTAGTCTAAAGAAATGTCTATAGACGGTCTATAGACTTCATAGACAAATGTCTATAGACTGTCTATGGACTTTCTATAAAAATTTTTGTAAGGGTAAAGTCTGAAAGCACGTGCGAAACTTCCTTTAATTAGCTTCAGATGGTTACGAGTAACAAAACATGTGGCTCTTCGGTTTCTCTTCAAGATATGATTCCTCTGAAACAGAAAAGAAATTGTGCAGACAAAAATATTTCGTTTGGATTTCTTACCGCCGCGTAAAACCAAGCTGTAACAAATCAAGTGCAGATAAATGTAGAATGTATTTTATTAAATAATATTCACAACGTTACAGACAGTCGCACAACATATAATAGAGACCTACAGTCACAGTAAGATAAAAAGATGTCTCGTTGAAAGCTATAGAACGAGACACTACGCCAAGAGCACTAATCTTCAAATTGCTACTCACTACAGTACAGTTCTAAGACATGATCAAGTGGATTAGAAGGATTGAAAGTGGGGCGAGTTGCTTCGAATTGATGTTCTTACTATGCGAAAGAAAAATTTGGAGGAAGCTGAAGCTTCGCCTTTAAGATTGGAACACGGTAGCATTCAAAGATCCATGACTGTTTCTCACAACTCTCGGCAACTGCAGCTTCGTAATTTTTACCGGGAAACGCTGGCGGCGAACGCTATGCACGAAGGCGAGCTTCGTAGTTCTTTTTTTTTATAATGTGCAAGGAGCCAAGGGGACCGCGCCACTGCTACTAAGACAGACCTCAAACGCCAGCTGGAAAACACCATCCCGTGAAAAGTGGTTTGTGTTTAAATTTCCGCGTAACAGAATTATGTTTTTTCTTATATTCAAATTACAACCCGACGTTATTACGCCTGTAGGTTGTGTTAGTGGTACTGTATAACTTTTGTGATGCATTTTACTTTGTGAAATTCAATTAGTTCAGTAATTTCCTTGTGCTACACCGAGCGCCTGCGTAGTTGGGTATGCGTGGTTTGAAATGATCATTTCCGAAACGACAGTCGGTGCTCGACGCTGTTCGTTTCTTGATGTTTATGTGGTCATATGTTAGTCAGCGAGTACTCGGACACTTTTGAAAACGGGCAGTTTCTATAGTGCTTCGCGCTTTGTACATGTTATCGTCCTGGTACAATTGTGCCGTGATTGTGACTCAGTGTTCGTATCGTCTGTTCAAATAAACTTTTTCTAAACATGCCGACGCCAGATTTTCTGCAACACGGGGCCCTTAACGCTGTCGCGTTAAAACGGGTACAACGAAAGATCGAAGCGCACAAAACATGCGCAAACTAGTGAGTGGTTTGTTCTGCAATGTGACCTACTGGGTATGTGCCACTGCTTATGTGATGGCTATCAGGGTGTACATGATTGTGACGGGCCTTCATAATAATGTTAAGGTGGAAGAAACGGTAAAACAAAAATTACTGTCAGAAAATATTTTCCATACGTCGTCATTCAGTGTATTGTGCTATACAGAGAAAAAGACTGATCTGCGAGTACTATTGATGGTGAGTTCATGCATTCTTCTTTCAGTTCCCTAGTACAAAACGTTTCCACAATCCCATGGTGCATTTGTTCCCTCACCTTTGTGAGGGTTCATGCGCTGGGAAACTTTGGGGTTCACCAGTACTCCCGCCAATGTACAGCCAGGGGTGACAGAGCTACGTTTTTCAGGGAAAGCTCACTTTCTCAGAGGCATGGCTTGGCACAGCTTCCACATTACCTTACGTAAGATTTTCGGCGCGACAAAGGTATCTCGTAAACGATACCAGATACGGTAACGACAACAGCAGGACCAGGGTGTCCGCATTACAAGAAACGTAGGAATAAGTGTGCTTCACTTGGCTTAAGTCTTAACGCGCGGAAGAGGTATTTCCGCTTCTTTTTTCTACCGGGGTGCCGGCTTTTGAAAGTTTTGGGGGGCCAGATTGCAGTTCGCACTGCGTACCGCTAGCCTGCATTATTTAGTCCGTGCGAAAATGGCTGCACCTCTGGAAAGTTGATTTTCCATATAGTAAGGTATGAAGAACTTTATTGGGTCCTGAAGGTCAACCCTAGGTTGACGCGGGCCGCTCTCACGTTGGGACTGTCAGGCCGAGCCCTTCAGCCACATCGCGGGCCTTCTGGACTGCCCGTAATTGGTCAGAGAGTGATTCACTGTGTAGCATTTGTCGCCACCATTCTTGTTCGTTGTCACAGTCTGTGAAGGCCGCGGGGCACTGCAAAAGCATGTGGTCAAGATTAATGATGCCATTGCACTTATTACAGTTGGTTTGAGTTTGCCTCTCCGGATAGATCCTGTTAATAAAATCTGGACTTGGGTATGTTCTTGTCTGTAGCAAACGTAATGTGACCGCTTGGGCTCTGCAAAGCTTACCGTGTGGCAATCGGTATTCCCTTCTGCTTAAATAATAATGCTTCGTGATTTCGTTATATGTTAATAATCGATCCCTGTGTTCCCCGGGTGAAATGTAAGTTGCTCGGTCTTGAAGAGCACGGCTAGAAAGTCCTCGCGCTGCTTCATTTGCCACCTCATTGAGGTTTCTCCGAGCTCCGTCCACCACCCCCAGATGTGCAGGAAACCAGCGGATTTCAATCCTCTCACTGCTGACCTTCTCTAGTAATTTTGTTGCTATCCGTGTCACACATCCGTTGGTAAAGTTGCGCATGGCTGTTCTAGAGTCGCTGTGAATATGTGTCCACCGATTAGCCTGGATGGCTAAGGCGATTGCTACTTGTTCTGCTACTGTTGGGTCCTTGGTATAGACGGTGATGGCATCCCGTATGTTAACTTGAGTGTCTAAAACGACGGAGGTATACGCATCCTTATTTTTAACCCAGGCAGCGTCAACGAACACCGCCTGCTGCTTATGTCGATCTATGTATTGAAGGAGTGCCTTCGCCCTTGCCTTCCGTCTCTCGAAGTTATGTGTCGGGTGCATGTTCCTAGGGAATGGGGTCGTCTTTATTGTTTCTCGTAGCCCCTCTTGCAATTGTATTAATAATTCTCCTTCGTTGGTATGGTTATTAATTTCTACGCCAATTTCTTCAAGTAGCGCCCTCCCAGGTCGTGTCCCCATTAGTCTCTACTGGTGGGCCACCTGTTAAGCCTCAGCTATCTCCTCTAGTGTGTTATGCAGCCCTAGGCGCAAGAAGCTATCATTGGCCGTGCTGATGGAAAGTCCTAGTGCAGTCTTTATAAGTCGTCTGATTAAAGCGTTTAGCTTGTTCTTATCAGCCTGTGTCCATTGTAGCATGCCAGCCACGTACGAGAAGTGGCAAAAGGCGAATGCATGTACCAATGTTATGGCACTGTCTTCTCCTAGCCCCTTATGCTTGTTGGTAACTCTACGCAGAAGCCTAATGACTTCTTCTGACTTGTTAGAGATGTGTTCTATCATCCTGCAATTAGATCCATTCGCTTGCAGAAGTCCTAGCACTCTAATGGTCTCCACCTGCCTGATTGGTTCTCCATTCTTGGCGTATATGTCAATGCGGGGTTCTTCCTCTGGGATATATCCGCTCGGCTTGCGCCCACGCTTACTGCTCCGTAATACCAATAGTTCAGATATTTTAGCAGAGCAGTTCAGTCCCATACCCTGAAGGGTTGTTTCCACCACATAAATGCTTTCCTGGAGTTTGGTCTCTGTTTGCCCCATATTACCTTCGGCACTCCAGATTCTTACGTCATCTGCATATATAGCAAAGGGGATACCCTCAATCTGCGCGAGACCTCGAGCCACTTTTGACATTGCCAAATTAAATAACATGGGAGATAGGACAGACCCTTGTGATGTCTCACGATTCCCAAGTTCCAGGGTTGTCGATTGGAGTTCGCCTAACCTGAGACAAGCAGAACGGTCACCGAGAAAGGCTTTGACTATATTGTGCAATCGCTTACCCAATCCCATCTCCGAGAGGATGGGATTGGCCCTGTTCTTGATGCGATCAAAGGCCTTTTCTACATCTATCCCTAGAAGAACTCTCGTATGTAGCGGGCTAGCACGAATAAGGTGATGTTTGATTAAAAGCATTGCATCTTGAGTCGAAAGTCCAGGACGGAAACCGATCACGTTATGCGGAAGAACATTTCTGTTTTCTACATACTTAGTCATTCTATTGAGTATGACATGCTCTATGGTTTTGCCCAGACATGATGTTAACGATATGGGTCTTAGGTTATTGAGACTGAGTTGCTTGCCTGGTTTGGGAATAAGAATTGAGTTAGCAATTCTCCATTCCTTCGCATAATCACCGCTTTTCCAGAGTTCGTTAAAATGCTATGTTAAATATTTTATAGAATCATCGTCCAAATTTTTCAACAGCCTATTGGAAATGCCATCTGGACCGGCAGCAGATCTACTGTTAAGGTCGTACAGGGCTGCGCGAACTTCGCTTTCTGTGAAGTCTTGATCCATAGGCTCACAGTCTTTCCCTGTATATTCAGGCCGGTCTGTACTCTCATTGCTATCTTTAAGTGGTAAATACCTAGCTGCGAGCCGATCCAGAATGGCCTCCTTCGTTGTGTCCTGACTCTCACGATGGACGAGTCGTGCTACTGCTGTTCTCCTATTAGATTTCGTGTCGTTGGCATGAAGCAAATGTCTAAGTAAGTTCCAATTTCCACCACGTCTGATTCGACCATCTATGGAATTACAAAGCTCATCCCATTGTTGTTTCTGTAAATTTCTGGAGTGTTCTTCAATCTCCCTATTCAACAATGCTATGCGCTTCCTGAGTCTCCTGTTCAGCCGTTGCGTTTTCCATCTCTTTAACATAGATTGTTTGGCTTCAATCAAGTGCGCCAGCCTACTGTTCATAATTTCGATATCCTCCTCTGTGGTAATATCCTTCGTTGCCGCCCTTACATCCTCCCTGAGCTGTGTGGTCCAAGTTTTGAGTGTTTTCTTTTGTCCTGCGTCTGTCTCAGCTCAGGGTGCAGCGGTGGCGTAGAGGTAGAACACCCGCCTCGCGTGCAAGAGGTCCGTGGTTCGAATCCCGATGCCGGCAATTTCCCACCGGATTAAAAAAAATCCGCGTGTTGATAAAATTGCACAAACAGGCCTGGAGTGTGGCCTGATCGCGGAGACCAGAACCGGTAACGCACTCCCTCACCCGAGAAGGATTGGCCACCCTGGTGCAGTATTTGGCCACAACCTCCTATATGAACACAACAATCAAACCCCGGCCCTCAGTCCCCAGCAGTTGCGAAGGAACTGACCACGGCGGCGGTCAGACCTGCGACGCTGCAGACGGGGCTAAGAATCACTGGCTCCGGACAGGCCGCCACTGGAATATGAACCTGGCAACGTTTAACGCTAGAACGTTATCTAGTGAGGCGAGTCTAGCAGTGCTATTGGGGGAATTAGAGGGCAGTAAATGGGATATAATAGGGCTCAGTGAAGTTAGGAGGCCAAAAGAAGCATATACAGTGCTAAAAAGCGGGCACGTCCTGTGCTACCGGGGCTTAGCGGAAAGAAGAGAACCAGGAGTCGGATTCCTGATTAATAAGAATATAGCTGGTAACATACAGGAACTCTGTAGCATTAACGAGAGGGTGGCAGGTCTTGTTGTTAAACTTAATAAGAGGTACAAAATGAAGATTGTACATCCCTACATCCAGACATGATGACCAGGAAGTCGAAAGCTTTTATGAAGACGTGGAATCGGCGATGGGTACAGTGAAAACTAAATACACTATACTAACGGGCGACTTTAATGCCAAGGTAGGCAAGAAGCAGGCTGGAGACAAGGCAGTGAGGGAATATGGCATAGGCACTAGGAGTAGCAGTTATTAGTAGAGTTTGTGCAACAGAATAATATGAGGATAATGAATACTTTCTTCCGCAAGCGGGATAGTCGAAAGTGGACGTGGAGGAGCCCGAACGGCGAGACTAGAAATGAAATAGACCTCATACTCTGCGCTAACCCTGGCATCATACAAGATGCGGACGTGCTCGGCAAGGTGCGCTGCAGTGACCATAGGATGGTAAGAACTCGAATTAGCCTAGACCTGAGGAGGGAACGGAAGAAACTGGTACATAAGAAGCCGATCAAAGAGTTAGCGGTAAGAGGGAAAATAGAGGAATTCCAGATCAAGCTACAGAACAGGTATTCGGCTTTAACTCGGGAAGAGGACCTTAGTGTTGAAGCAATGAACGACAATCTTGTGGGCATCATTAAGAAGTGTGCAATGGAAGTCGGTGGTAACTCGGTTAGGCAGGATACCAGTAAACTATCGCCGGAGACGAAAGATCTGATCAAGAAACGCCAATGTATGAAAGCCTCTAACCCTACAGCTAGAATAGAACTGGCAGAACTTTCGAAGGCAATCAACAAGTGTAAGACAGCTGACATAAGGAAGTATAACATGGATAGAATTGAACATGTTCTCAGGAACGGCGGAAGCCTAAAAACAGTGAAGAAGAAACTAGGAATTGGCAAGAATCAGATGTATGCGTTAAGAGACAAAGCCGGCAATATCATTACTAATATGGATGAGATAGTTCAAGTGGCTGAGGAGTTCTACAGAGATTTATACAGTACCAGTGGCACCCACGACGATAATGGAAGAGTAAATAGTCTAGAGGAATTCGAAGTCCCGAAGGTAACGCCGGAAGAAGTAAAGAAAGCCTTGGGAGATATGCAAAGGGGGAAGGCAGCTGGGGAGGATCAGGTAACAGCAGATTTGTTGAAGGATGGTGGGCAGATTGTTCTAGAGAAACTGGCCACCCTGTATACGCAATGCCTCATGACGTCGAGCGTACCGGAATCTTGGAAGAACGCTAACATAATCCGAATCCATAAGAAAGGGGACGCCAAAGACTTGAAAAATTATAGACCGATCAGCTTACTGTCCGTTGCCTACAAAATATTTACTAAGGTAATCGCAAATAGAATCAGGAACACCTTAGACTTCTGTCAAGCAAAGCACCAGGCAGGATTCCGCAAAGGCTACTCAACAATAGATCATATTCACACTATCAATCAGGTGATAGAGAAATGTGCGGAATATAACCAACCCTTATATATAGCTTTCATTGATTACGAGAAAGCGTTTGATTCTGTCGAAACCTCAGCACTCATGGAGGCATTACGGAATCAGAGTGTAGACGAGCCGTATGTAAAAATACTGAAAGATATCTATAGCGGCTCCACAGCCACCGTAGTCCTCCATAAAGAAAGCAACAAAATCCCAATAAAGAAAGGCGTCAGGCAGGGAGATACGATCTCTCCAATGCTATTCACAGCGTGTTTACAGGAGGTATTCAGTGACCTGGATTGGGAAGAATTGGGGATAAAAATTAATGAAGAATACCTTAGTAACTTGCGATTCGCTGATGATATTGCCTTGCTTAGTAACTCAGGGGATCATTTGCAATGCATGCTCACTGACCTGGAGAGGCAAAGTAGAAGAGTGGGTCTAAAAATTAATCTGCAGAAAACTAAATTAATGTTTAACAGTCTCGGAGGAGAACAGCAATTTACAATAGGCAGCGAGGCACTGGAAGTCGTAAGGGAATACATCTACTTAGGGCAGGTAGTGACGGCGTATCCGGATCATGAGACGGAAATAATCAGAAGAATAAGAATGGGCTGGGGTGCGTTTGGCAGGCATTCTCAGATAATGAACAGCAGGTTGCCATTATCCCTCAAGAGAATAGTGTATAATAGCTGTGTCTTACCAGTACTCACCTACGGGGCAGAAACCTGGAGGCTTACGAAAAGGGTTCTACTCAAATTGAGGACGATGCAACGAGCTATGGAAAGAAGAATGATAGGTGTAACGTTAAGGGATAAGAAAAGAGCAGATTGGGTGAGGGAACAAACGCGAGTGAATGACATCTTAGTTGAAATCAAGAAAAAGAAATGGGCATGGGCAGGACATGTAATGAGGAGGGAAGATAACCGATGGCCATTAAGGGTTACGGACTGGATCCCAAGGGAAGGGAAGCGTAGCAGGGGGCGGCAGAAAGTTAGGTGGGCGGATGACATTAAGAAGTTTCCAGGCACGGCATGGCCGCAACTAGTACATGACCGGGGTAGTTGGAGAAGTATGGGAGAGGCCTTTGCCCTGCAGTGGGCGTAACCAGGCTGATGATGATGATGATGATGATGATGATGATGTCTCAGCTCTGATTTTCCTTGCTGTACGAAAAAGATCCCAGTAAATGTAGTTAAAGTGCTTTATCTCATTACTTGGTGTTTCCAATACTATTTGTAATATGTAATGATCACTACACAGGTCAATATCGGAGTTATTCCAGCCAGCGTTCGCTAAATTTGATACAAAAGTAAGGTCTGGGGTGGAGTCCCTGCATGTAGATGTACCGCACCTAGTGGGATAAGCTGGGTCTGTGATGAGGGAGAGATTGAGATCTGTAGCTAGGTTCCATTGTCCATCCCCTGTCTTAGTATTCCAGCGATATCCCCAGGTTTGATGTGGGGCGTTGAAATCCCCTGCAATTCTGAGTGGAGCGTGCTTAGTAACAGCCATAGTATTATTAAGAAGTGCCCTGAAACTCTGTTTCATGTCGCTAGGGCTGCTATAAACATTAAGACAAAAGAGGCTTTGCGGTTTGCTTCTATTCCTTTTCAAAATTATTTCCACAAGTAAGTATTCTAATTTGTTTGCACAAGGCGCAAATCACGTTCTATGTAAGGTATTTTCTTATCTACGAGCGTGGCTAGCCCCCTACCCGGCTCTTTGACCCTGCATGTCGCATTGTATCCGGATAGGCTGATCTCATCCGCCAAGGTTTCCTGCAGCATAATTATTTTTGGTTTGTCTGGAGAGGTTTTTATTAACTGCATGAGAGGTGCTTTTTTGTGATAAAATCCTCGGCAATTCCACTGTCACACGGTAAAGCTCCCCCTGCTAGCCATTGCTTATAGAACCCGCCTTACTGCTACCCGCTAGAGTACGCTTCATAGAACCCCCCGACGCGCCAGGGAGCGATTTGACGCTTTCTGCTTCTGAGGGTAGGTATTCATCGTCCTCGCCTTGCGCTTCTACTTTGGTAAGCCTCTTTTCAGCCGTCAGTCCCCATATCCATAACTTATTAACTTTGAAGGTAGTTTTATCTATGGCATCTCTAAGTTGTTTAATCGCCTCCTTGATCTCTTCCAAAGCATAGTACACTGTCGTTTCTACTGTCGTTTCCCGCTGCTTTTTAACTGGTGTGTTTTCTTCATCCTGGTTGTTTTCATTATTGACCGGTTTGGCTATTGCTACTTTTGCGGAGCCAGTCTGCGAGTTCTTGCGAAGTTCTACAACCTGCTTAGTAAGTTCTTCATTTGCCTTTCTCAGATACGTTACTTCTTTAATTAGCTGTTCCACCCTGGCATCATTATCTCCGTCCGGCCGCCCCGCACCACTCTCCGCAGCCCTCAGAGTACCTTTCACTGTGTCGGCCCAGGTTGTTCCAGATGTCATCTTGTCGCCAGGCGTCTGCCCTCCTCCTTCGAAGCGCACCAACACTTCACGTGATCTGGAGCGGCTTCTTCCCTTCGACGGCGAGAGACGTCTTGACCGTGTGGGGCTCCTTGAGCTCATGCGCCCCCTGGTGCCCCTTTGGGCATCCCATTGCAGCTGAGCTGATGTCGCCCCCGATGCAGGTCTGTTGCGTTCTCGAAGTCGAATTCGCACCACGTATGGAATTTGGTACCGCTGTCGGCAAGACTTGTCCCCAGTTGGGTGGTCCCCTCCACAGAATTTGCAGTTAGGCACACACATGTGATTGTCCTCCGGGTTTTGAGTTCCACATCATCTGCACTGTACCACGTCCGGTGTTGGACATACATCTGATCAAGGTTCAATCTTTCCGCAAGCATAGCAGACATCAAACTGCTTCCTATACAGGCAGCACCTTACAAGGGTCGACCCGTATCTGACATAATAGGGTACCTTGAGCCCATCAAACAGAACAATGACCGAGCCCGTGCATTTAATACGTTTGGCTGCCAATGCTAGTAGGTTAAAGTCATGCGCAATGTTCTTCGTTATCGTGGCCTGATTGTCTCTGAGGTCAACTCTCCGAATCACCCCTTTACACGTGGTATGCGGAGCGGTCTCGTAGGCGTTCACTTCATATTCGGTTTCCACTATAATTGTCGACCTGATTCGCACATACCTGGCAGCATGACTGGGATCTGGTGTACTAACAACCACGATGTTTTGCGTGAAGTTATGGCAAACGACATCCTCTCGGGCTTGTTGCGGAGTCAGGCCCGATGCTTCAATAATCGCCACGCCTACCGCTGTGGTGCTCACTTTGCTCAAGTTGAGACCTCCCCGTGGGCGGATGATGATTTTGCTGTGCTCCTCGGGCAATTGGGGCATCCTTGATGCCTTGACAATCCGGTTTTTGATCATAGTGGTAGTAGGTCCCTTGTTCTTGCTGCTGATGTCTTGCTCTTGCTGGCTCTGCAGCGATGTTTTCCCATCGCCAGCAATCCTTGTGGTTGAGCGAAATTTTCGGCTTCTCACAATTTGCCAACCTAGATCTTCCTCATTCTCTTCTAATCCGGTAGTGTCTTCATCTTCCACGCGCGTTCCCGCCATCGCGGCCGGGCGGGGCCAGTAGGCCTACTTGGGTCTTGCACCAGAAAGGGTAGTAAAAGTCCAAAAATGAAAGTCCCACCTTAAAGAAAGGTGTCCACAAATTCCTGGTGACTTCACAAATCCAGTGATGTGCTTGAATCTTTGATGGTGGCCAAGAAGGCTGCACAAACTTTCAAAAACAATGGAACCGATGTGAGGGACGTCTGCACCTCGGCTTCTTCTTCTTCTTCCACCTGCATTCCCTAGCCTGATAATCTGTTCCGAGAACCTCCCCTAAAGCTATGTCATTATCAGGTCATATAACAGACTAATAGCAATAGTCAAGGGCTAAGTTGCGCAAACCATCGAAAGACAAGAAAAAGCTCGCTGCCATCACGCGTGTGCACCTAATATTACACGGACTAACCGATATAGCCTTGCGGTACCCAGTGCAAACTGTCTTTTCAGCCCCAGAAAACTTTCAAGAGCTTACACCCAGGTGTGAAAAAGGAGCGAAACAGCCTCTTTGGCTCGTTAAGGTGTATGTGAAGCGAAGCATCCGTGTTCTTACGCTCTTTGTAATGCAGGCATAGTTTACCGGATACCCTTGTCGCACCGAAAATATTACGTGTGGAAAAGGGAAAGTGCATCAACAGACGCCTCAGAGAACACTAACTGTCCCTGAAAATCGTAGCATTGTCCCACCTAGCTGCACACTTGCCGAGAGTGTGGATGCACCCTAACCCACTCAAGGAGAAGAGAACAATTGAACCGAGAGATGGCGGAAGCGTTTTACACTATAGAATAACGAAGAATCCATAAGCCAACCGTCAATAGCCCTCACAGATTAGGCGTTTTCGTGTATCTGTAGTGCGGTATCTTAGATGCCGATGCATAGAAGATATTTTTTTTCGACGTATAGTACTTTCTTGTTAGCCCGTTTGTTCCGCCTTAGATGTGATGACACGTGTACCTTTGTCAACTATTTATTTGTAGCAACCTTCAGGATGGGACAGTTACGAGTCTGCAAATTTGTTGTGTGCTTCCTCCCTTGTCCCCGTTTTCTCTCAGCACAGTTTTCGTTCTTCATGATGAACCACACTCATAGCGTATGTGTTACATCCCCTCCCATTTAGCGTGATTGGTGTATCTCATGTTTTCATCGTTGCGCTTGCATGCTAATGTCTTTTGCAGTGCTTGTGTTTGTGCTTGTCGAAGATACCTGTCACATTCAGGATTCGTTTTTCTCGGCATCCTGGAGACGTGAACGTTGTCCCTTATTTTTGTTATGGCACGCGTTATCAAACAGCCGGGAACCAGAGCTGAGACTCTAAAGCCCGCACACAGCCTCACCCTTCAATGTGACATTGCTGTTGACGTCACCGAGTGCCGGGCGGCCATTCGCCGCTCCGCGAAGCAGCCATTATCTGGTAGCCTACCACTCGTTGACCTCAGCAGTAACGTCGCCTAACAGGTGCACTGTAGTGGAGCTTCAGTAGCAATCAATAATGGCGCAGTTCCCCGGGTTCCTAACTCTTGAAGACTATGTCAGCCTTCGCGAGTTGCCACCACCGTTTAGTATCGGGTACAGCTGTTTCTAACCTGATTTCAGCCTTTTTCAATGACCGGTTCGTAGATAGTGCAGTCTAAATTCACCACTGGAGCCACTAGGTTGTGCCACAGTATAGGAGCCCTTAGGTAGCGGGTATGATCTCTAGAGGTTAGTGAGTAAGCGCAAATGTGGCAGCCAGGTATGTGCGAATATGTGGTGCACTTTGGACTGCTGGGTATGTGCCACTGCTTATGCGAGGGCTATCATGATGTACATGATTGTGACGGTGATGAACAGAATGATGCTGATAACAATGACGAGCTTAAATATAATAATGACGACTAAGCTTTCGAAGACAATTTACCCTCTAGTTGTCGTCGATGAAAGGTCATTTCAAAAAGCCACTACCATAGGAGATATTACGTCTTTGCCAACCAGACAGGGGATTGAAATTAAAATTCTTCTTTTAGCGTGGCTCACACAATAAATCACGTGGTTCATGCACCCAATTATCACGCACACGCGCACAGGAAAACATTGTCTTTCATCGGCTTCAACTAGACATTGCGACGTCTTTCAAACTTATTCCTCATCCAAAAGATGATATCGCTTAAACCGAGGGACTGATTTTATTTCCTAAATGTGATGCTGACGCTATATAATACTGTTTGAATATGACATAATAAAGTTTTGCTAAATAATACCTCCTTACCACGCAACGCCCGCCACCCCATGGCTGCCACCTTTGAGGCATGCCTTCTTAAAAGAATTCGCTAAATTACTTCTGAACTGATATTTTAAAAATTTGCAATTTAGGATACTCACACACTTTTCGGGGTCCGTCTTTCCGCCCGTCTGCCTGCCCGTCCGTCTGCCTACCCGTCCGTACGTCTGCCTGCATGCCTGTCCGTCCCTCTGCCTGCCCGTCCGTCCGTCTGCCCGTCCGTCTGCCCGTCCGTCCGTCTGCCCGTCCGTCCGTCTGCCCGTCCGTCCGTCTGCCTGCCCGTCCGTCCGTCTGCCTGCCTGCCCGTCCGTCTGCCTGCCCGTCCGTCCGTCCGTCTGCCCGTCCGTCCGTCTGCCCGTCCGTCCGTCTGCCCGTCCGTCCGTCCGTCTGCCTGCCCGTCCGTCTGCCTGCCCGTCCGTCCATCTGTGTGCCTGCCCGTCCGTCCATCTGTGTGCCTGCCCGCCCGTCCGTCCGTCTGCCCGCCCGTCCGTCTGCCTTCCCGCCCGTCCGTCTGCCTTCCCGTCCGTCCGTCCGTCTGCCTTCCCGTCCGTCCGTCCGTCTGCCTGCCCGTCCGTCCGTCCGTCCGTCCGTCCGTCTGCCTGCCCGTCCGTCCGTCCGTCCGTCCGTCTGCCTGCCCGTCCGTCCGTCCGTCTGCCTGCCCGTCCGTCCGTCCGTCTGCCTGCCCGTCCGTCCGCCCGTCTGCCTGCCCGTCCGTCCGTCCGTCCGTCCGTCCGTCCGTCCGCCCGTCCGTCTGTCCGCCCGTCCGTCCGTCCGCCCGTCCGCCCGTCCGTCCGCCCGTCCGTCCGTCCGTCCGCCCGTCCGTCCGTCCGTCCGTCCGTCCGCCCGTCCGTCCGTCCGTCCGTCCGTCCGCCCGTCCGTCCGCCCGTCCGTCCGCCCGTCCGTCCGTCCGTCCGTCCGTCCGTCCGTCCGCCCGCCCGCCCGTCCGTCCGCCCGTCCGTCCGCCCGTCCGCCCGTCCGCCCGCCCGTCCGTCCGTCCGTCCGTCCGTCCGTCCGTCCGTCCGTCCGTCCGTCCGTCCGTTCGTTCGTTCGTCCGTTCGTCCGTCTGTCTGTCTGTCTGTCTGTCTGTCTGTCTGTCTGTGCGTCTGCGCGTCTGTGCGTCTGTGCGTCTGTGCGTCCGTCCGTCCGTCCGTCCGTCCGTCCGTCCGTCCGTCCGTCCGTCCGTCCGTCTGTCTGTCTGTCTGTCTGTCTGTCTGTCTGTCTGTCTGTCTGTCTGTCTGTCTGTCCTTCTGTGTATATCCGTTCTACCACGAACATGGTCTCTGTGTAGTCAATGGCCGAATGGCTAGAACACCAATTTGCTCTGCTGAGGGAACAAGGTTCGAAACAAACTGTCAGACCAACTTGAGTCACTGAGCGTGCGACAATATTTGTATGTGTGCCCCTCTTCAATGCAGCCATTTGATGCCGATTTGCAGTAGTGGTTATGTGCCAGTCGGTCTGTGCTAGTCTTCAATGAACGTCTTTGAGGCCGACTTGGGCTACTGTATATGTGCCAGTACGTGGGCCGCTCTACAATGCCAAAGTAATATTTCAAATTCATCCGATGCTGCGTGTTATCGAAGCCACTTCACACGAATTTCACAAAGACAGCAACCCGACAATTTACCAGACTGCGGCAAAAATACACTGGGTAGGTGCCACTTTTCAACCAACTTCTTTCACGCCAACACTTTAGGGAGCTGTACCAAGAATGCACTGGCTATGAGCCATTCCTCGATTAGCCTCTCGCCAAGTTCGGTGATTGTGTACGTACTAAAGCGAGGGAACATTTCTCAGCCCGCACCGTGGCGCCACGATTCTACTCTCGGAGCCCATGAGCAGACTCCTTTGCAGCAGCACTAGATGGTGCGGTGTTACTCGAAAGCAAATAACAGGGATCGCAAAAGCATAGAGATGAAAATGGATGCGTTTCTTACAGCAGACTGGTAGACGTTGTGCAGCCGAAGATAATAAAGATACGAAAACAAATTGTTGGATTAGAAAGAGGCACCCAAGTAAGGGGTGGAACAAGAAAATAAGATATAGAAGAGCGAATCCAGGCACCTAGCTATCATCGATAAGGCAAATAGTTGGGATTACAGGAAGCAGAGTAGTACCATAGATGGTACAAATACCGAGAAAAGAAACGACAACGAAAGAGCACGTGCAGCAAAAAATTAATTGCATTAGAGAAAGTTCGGTGCACAACATTCGCAGAAAAGACACATACGATCGAAAAAATTGTGGAACAGCGTAGGAGCGCTCCGAGTCCCAACTGAAAATCCGCAGACGGCTACAAGTGATGAAGATGGTGACTCCTTTGAAGGAGACGATGTGCTGCGGTAGATCAGATACATTAGTAGGGATAACTTCAGCCCTAAAGAAAGCTTAGTTCAGACTCAAACCAGCAACATCAGAGTAAAATTTAGCATAGCAAGGTTATACTGAAAGAAAGCAGAAGTCTTCCCAATAACAAGGCACAGAAACCGATGAAATCCCAATGCAGATGATCAAGAACTGCGGTCTAAAGAGTAAGGTACATCTGAGCCACATTCTCAGATACGCTGATGCCAGATCCTGAGGACTGCCTTATTGCTCTCACCGCTTTGAACCAGTCTGCTGCGGCTCAAGGCGGCGTTTGGTTCAAGAACCAGCAAGCCCGTCGAAGAGTACGTCCAGTGGTAGGAATGAAGGAAAAGGGGTTTATTATACGTTAGTTACACTGGCTACAGATACGAAAGCCCTCTCCATGCAAGAGCATACTAAACGTCTGAGTTCCATCAGCACACGTCCCCCACTCTGCACGAAACTCGTCCTCTTTTAATACCACTGTCTTCCCTGCGTGACTCGACTAGGGAATCTGTTGACTGTATCCCGACCAACTACTATCGTCAAGTCGGCCGCAATACGTCGATCACGATATCGCATCGTTCCGCCGCACTCAACAATCAAATTTAGCATATTTGGTATATCTAGCAAATGTATCAATCTGGGAATCTGAGGTCGGCGCCGTTCTTCGGTAGCGATCGACTTGGGCTCTTTCATCCATTAGCTCAGCTTGTAAAGCACCGGTAGAGGGGCCATTTGTGGACCTGTCACCAGTAGGTGTCAACGCTGCGTTGACTTCTGTATGGGCGATGATGGATGCATGGTTGGGGTTGCCTCGTGGCAAATGTACAATTACTACCCTTGGCCGTGTTGAGACGTAACAACGCGGAGGACGGTCAGCCTCTCGCCACATCTACCATAGCTAAGATGTTCAGCACCAGTGAAAAGATATGAATGGGTACCATATGTGCGCCGTATTCTCAGTCAACAAAAGAGCATATCACATATTACTGACTTTGATAGTAGTGTTGAACTGTCTAAATGGCTTTAATTACGTGGACGTCATTGAAGGTTTCGGCACCCCACTTGCCAATGGCTGCTCAGTTTTCTACGGAGAAATAGCTTTATGTCTGTGGCAGCAACTGATGTGGACAAATTGCTGTCTTTCGTTCCTCTGAATATAGCCATTTCATCCACAAGCACATTTTCCTCGATGCATTAGTGCCCAGAAACATCGCATATTATAACATATTGGTCAGATACATAGCTAGAACAAAGTAGCGAGTAAAGCTAATTGATTATAGCACGTTTATGTTTTTGGTGTGATATTATTATGATATTATCGAGAGATGCTCAAGAGACGAGCCGCCGCGAGGACGACGATGAAGTTGATCTGTGCCTTGGCGCAAGCGAGTGTAGGCCTGGCTGTCTGGCTCCAGTGTAAATAGCCTGTAAATAGCCTCTTAAGTCTGTGTCTTTCCACACGTAACATCTGTGAACACAATTGCCATTCGTAGCTGTGTTTTCTGATGTGTTTCATAGCCCTGATCAATGCATAGGCTTCTGTAGTGAAGATGATGGTTTCCCGGTACAGAACGTCAAATTCTTTAACAAAAATGGACTTACAGCTGTATTTGAGATGCAGGAATGTGCCTTCGTTGTGTCTGCGTAAAACTGCGGATCAGAATACTTGCACTGGAGTTCAAGGAAATGCACACAAATGTGTATCTCTGCAGAATGTTTAGTGATTTTAACAAACGACATGTCACGCTCTAGCTCATGTCCTATTCATGGCGAAAGTGGCTTCGCTGGAGCCATAATTTGAAATGTAAGGAGCGGAAGACCCAGATGCTTTTTCAATTTCCTCACACTTAGTGGCATGGCCTCTCTCATTCAATGGGGGTTATGAAAATGTGTCCTACATGTTGCATCGCTTATCTCAGTATATAATAGATGCTCACAGTTTGAACTTACTTTCAAGAAGTATAGGAAACTATAGTATGGCCTCTGCAGATGAAGTGACTGTTCGTCTACGCACACGTTCTGCATAGAGCTTGTTCTGAAGGCACCAGTTGCGAAACGGGTGCCTAGATGGTGCGCATGTTCTAGCATATTGAGGGGTCTGGGGTCATCAGAGCGGTAAACAACGCCGCCATAGTGCAAAAGCGTTTCTATACGCCTCTTGTGCATCGTCATGAGCTCCCTTTCTTTCTCTATCTCTACTTTCCTGTCACTTTGCGTCCCCCTCTCTTCTCTCCTCAGCGTAGGGTAGCAAACCGTACCTTCCCTTCTGGTTAACCTCCCGGCCTTTCCTCTGTCTTCTCTCTCTCTCCGATGAACGCTACCCCATGTTGTGTGCGACCAATTTTAAGGATATTCATCGTTCTTAGGCATTTACCGTTAACATACTTAACCGGGAAATAAAGGTTACTTTTGAGTATGGTATGATGACAATGAATTTGTTTTCTGCATTCACAGGAACGCGTTCTCCAAGGAGTTCAATATTGGGTTCTGGGACCAAGCTCCTTTTTCTCGTAAACAGGATTATGGAGCTCTTTTGGTGAGTCAAACTACATCTACTCTCATTAGCACATTTAGAAAGTCCAGAGTAATCAACCCAGCAAGTTGTGCTAGTTGGTGTTGGTGCAATTGCTGTGACGTAGCTACTAGCGCGAATAAGATTAACGGAATAAAGTTTGGACAGGAAAGAGCGCTTGACGACTGCTACACTGTAAACACAAATGAGCCCATATGGGCGTTTTAACAGTTGATATGCCATTTTTCCCCCCTAGCTTAAAATGAGTACGCCCACGAGAAGAAGTAAAATAAGCTAGAACCATTATTATACCCCCGACCCCATTTGAAGGGGCATTGCGGTTGTAAAATGGGGGTTTTCAAGGCATAACGGTGGCGTAGGGGAAATTGAGACGAGCCAAACAGAGAAAAGAATAACTCAGCCATGACCAACAAGGCAGTCAGCCGCAGCGACAATTTCAGTAGGATTATTTCTGCAGTCAGATTCGAAATATCCCGCGCAATGTGTGTCGGCGCTGTTTTTCTGTTCGGAGTAGCCGCGCCTTGGTGCTGCAGAGGACGCCGAAGTCGGAACTACGCGCGGAGGAACACCAGCCTTCGGAGCGCGCGCGCACGCGTTGAAGCAGCTTTCAGCGACGGCCATTCGACCAGCGACGGCACATTCTTCTACCGTGGTTGATGTTTCTCACTGCTTTGAACCCCCAAGACTCCACGGTAAGTGACTTTGAACGATTATTACATGTTCTATGAGTGTGCATGTGTTCTAAGTGAGGAGACGCGCTGATATGACTTGTTGAAGGTCTCGATACAACATGGCGCGACAGTTGACCGTCCAGAACCATTTTGCACGATCACTGTGTTTCTTCGAGCTTTGTCGTAATCGAGGCGACTTGAGTGCTCAGAGTCAAGCGAGTGTACTTAAAAATTAGGATTTTATATAATGAGGGACTTTGCCGCGTCTTTAATTGGGCGGATGTGAGCATTCGACATGATCCCCGAAGCGCAAGCCACTACCATAATAGTTACGTGCAGTGCGAGGTGAGCTAAGCTTCGCCGCCTAACCGCGGCCTGAAAATGTGGCGGCTCGTTAAGGGCTTACTGCGGTGCGCGTGTGTGAGTGTTTGTACAGCGATCATTTGAGCGAGAACCGGCGGCGCTTCTTTGTGCGCGGTATCTGCTAGCTGGCGCGTACGTGGCGCCAATCCCCTAGCTCGTGCGATTGTGTGCAGTAGGTCGCCCACTTAGCGCGCATTGTGCAGATTTGCCAGTACGCTCCTTTCTATCGTCTGTGTCTCTTCGCGCCCACGTCGTTGATTGTGCAGGCAGTGCGCGACTGCGGCACGTAGCATGTAGAGCCTGCGCCCGTCGACTTTGATCTACGGGCGTGAAATGTCGGCGGCGCGTTTGTGGTATTAAAAGCGTGTGGTGAGCTTCCAACGGCACTACGGGTCAACGCCGCATGAGCTGCCGGTCAGAGTATAAGAACCTCTTTATTGTTAGCGTACTGCTTGGCGGTAACAGGTGACCTGCTTGGGTTCAGATTACTGGATACGCCGTCACTTGAACCTCGGCGGCCGGAGCAGGTGAGTACCAGTGGCGCCGGCACCTCGGCCGGCAGAAAACGGTGCCCGTGCCGTGACGAGATATATCAATTTACGCGATAGCATTGCCGGTGATAGGTCATACGGGCGCGTCGCTCCATGCCTGTGTTCTTTGCTGAGGCCGCCACTACGCCTGCGGTGCACTTACTACGTTATATCTATATAGTCGATGCTTGTGCAATGTTGTTATTCAACAGCTGGCGCTGTGCTCTGGATACCTGAACTTGTTTAATGTTTAATTACTTTGCTGCTGTGCCATTGCCTATTGGGTACAGATATTTAGTATTGAATTCTAGGTGCCAAATTAACACAAAGAAGTTGCGCTTTTCAACTCAGGATCATATCACACATCACAGCGTCATCCTATATTGCACGAGTATTAATAACAAAATTTCTGTTGCTGGTGAAAAAAAAAAGGGCAGACCGATCAACCTGTAACCTGTATCTGTGAGAAAAATGTGCTTCAAGTCCGCGATTGTCTATAAAAAAAGGTACTACCTTGGTATTCAATGTCAGTAACACTCATAAGTTATGCATCCTTTTGTGTGAAATAATTTGTCTTAGAAGCCAATCATTGTAAGGGATCAGTAAACATCTCATAGCTTAAGTAGTGCATATGTGCATGGGTTGGGCAAAGGTATTGGTTTGTAAAGAGCAAAGCCATTAAGATATAAAATATTGGCAAGCTTAGTTTAACAATAAGCTGACGAATATACAAAACCTAATGTAGCAGCAGATGTTCACCAAGATAAGCTTGTGACCAGCTTTTTTGTGTTCTGTGTGATCACTGTAGTGTCAAATTTTTCATTTTTATTTCAGGACTGCGGCTGCGGTCGTTTCATTGCCAACTGTGAGGATGAAGCAGCTTCATGGCCGGAGATCGGGCGCCTCCCATCAGTTTCCCTTTTCAGCAATAGAGGCCTTGGTATGCTCTTACCTAGAGTTTGCTTTTTTACCCTGTATGTTTTGAGCGCAATGGCTAGTTTAGCGGCATTACTTAGAGTGATTGGTGTGACACCTGTTCCATAGGAGGTATGCAGGTTATCCCACGTAACTCTAGCAAACTTTTAAAAATATGAATATGCCATCTAGCTGCACAGAACCTATGTAATGTTGTTTCCTGTCTCTTGGAAATACTTGGGTTTGCTGCATTTTGCCTAATTACCTAATTAGTCTTAATCAATTAATCAACTTCTCAAATGTAATTAGATAAAAAGTCTCAATTATAAAATTGTAGAGCAACGTGAAAATTTCCCAGTACAGCTATCTGTGGCTCAATATGTGCTACATAATGTGTTTTTAGAGCATGAAAGAAGCCTGAGAATCTCGCAAAGTGCCTTGAGTATGTTTCTGTGTGACAGCGCCTGTGTTGTGTTCTTCCTTCAGTCCTCGTCTTTTGCGCTGTACTAACAGTCGACCTCGAGTGGCCATTCCCGTGGCAGTCTTGCATGTATTGAGTGCTTGCCCTGTATAGGCATGTGTGTTTCCAGTAAGCAAAAAATACTGAAGGAGCCCAACGTGATGTATTTCAGGACAAGTGTATGGTGTAAATTACTATGTGACAATAAAATAAACTGAAACAAGACTTCACAGTAGAGGTATGCAGGTGTGTGCATCAGCATAATGACGAAAACCTCATGCAAGTTTAGAAAAATATTCATTAAGTTAGTTTCTGTCATTCTTCTCTGTCACATTATTATTGCAAAAATGTGCTCTCTAGTATTGCACGATTAAAAACACAGTTCAAACACATCATTTGCTGGAACCTTGACACTCATAGCAACATAGAGAGGAATGGTTAAAAATTTGCTTTGCTTCTCTGACCTTCATTTTAGGTCCTTCTCATGTTTGCTGAGCTTCTTAAACTATCATAGACCCCTTCCAGGGTTTACAGGCAGCTTGAGCACATTGTGCCAGATTGTGGAGAAGCTGCAGAGGTCGCAGTGTGTATAATGGTGTGCGGTAAATGCAAGTTTATTGCAAGATGCATTATGCTCAGTACCAATTATATTGAGTTATAACTTTAGCAAAAATCTCTGTTTTCCAGATATATATCAATGTGTCTCCAAAGAACTGCACTTTTTAAAAGAGTTGCTCATTCTCTGTCTACTGTTCGGTGTTGTTAAATGCATGTATGTTGGACAGCATAGTGCTTGGCCTTCAGCTGAAGGTAGTAGTGTAGGTAGTAGGTAGTAGTGTAGCAGTAGAGTGGTAGCAGTAGTAGCTTTATGCATGTGCATAAAGCTGCAGTAAGCCAAATGTGAAAAGATAAGGGCTAATACGATACAGCCATGTAGCAAAATTTACACAAGCAAACTGTTTGATGCAATCCCTAGGAAACTAAGCAAAAATATAAGAATGTGCTTATATGATAAACAGTACCTGTGTTTCAGGCGCATGGCCTTCTACCGCCATATTCCATAACAGTTCATTATTTAACACTTTAAAACTACTTGCCCTGTTTATGTCTAACTGCTCTAAATTCGAAAATTTTCATTGATTGCACTATGAAGGTTTTGGCTGTGGCTTAAGTTACTGCCAGAATTAAATTTATAGTTGTGGCCGTCCTATGGGTGATAACAAAAAGCCATTTTGGAACCAGGTGACTGTTATGCAGTATGCTAAGTGTGCGTATTAGAACAGCCACTTATATTTTCATTGTAACCATGTATAAAGTATGTATGTACACATCTCGAAGCCATAGACTGTGTACTGTTAATTGGAGGTGTTATTGTGTGGAGTAGGTTTTTTTGTAAGCATTGTCTAGAATTTGCACTACATTAAGGTGTAGTGAAGCCAAGCGAAAAATATTGACAAAATGGCTAAAGTACATTCTTAAGAGTATTAAGCGCACTTAGATGACTTTACAGCATGTAGTAAAACAAGAATGGGAACTGAAGTGCTTAATTTTTGTTCATTATTACCATATGGCACCAACATGCAATGAAGACAAAAGAGGAAGAGAAGTGAAGTGCACTAAAGGGCAACTCGCTCCTGATGGGAGCTGCATTCACATCTACATGATGCATGCAATCTTTGAGTTATAGCAGCAGCTAACCACCTGTTCACATTGTTGCACATTTGTATTGTTTATGTACTAAGTCTGGCCCTGGAAGTGTTAAGCAGTGCCACTTGTGGCATTGGTGCTGCATGCAAGACATCCTTCTAACCACAGGTGTTATGTATTATGTAAACCTAAGTTCTTTTAAATTCATGTAACCCACAAAAGTTCCATTTGAAAGGATGTGCCATATTCGCCACCATTGCCATGAGTAGCATTGGCTGACAGTCACAGGGCGAGACGTTAACCTTGCTCAGCTATTATGCAAAACTATTTTACATACAAATGTGGTAATTAGTATATATGCCGAAAGCCTCACAGAATAAAATTTTTTATTCGCATCTTACAACGATTGTTATTTTGCTTTAACTCAGGAGGCCTTTCTACCTGCGTTGCATCCTGTGGCTGGACCACTCCCACGATCTCGGCAGAATCGTTACACAGGTGTGTTCTTTTGTGATTCTCAGTACTGATATTTTCTAGTTTACATTCAATGTAAATGCACAGATCAAATGAAAAACAGGTTAAAAGATGAGCTCACAGGCACTGTATCCAAATGTTTGTTAGGAAGGAAAATCTTTTTTACAAGTTGTCGTTATAGCAACACAAGAGAGTGTGCACATCACACCACCAGTACCTAGCAAGCAACAGCATTATACCGTAGAAGAAGCCAAAACATCAGGCGAAAACCTGTACTAAACTAGGGACTGCATTAAGACCTTTTCGAGGCTTAAACTATTTCTTGGGTTACTCTGTCTAATTGCTTGAACTGAACTGACGTGTCCTGCAAAACAATTTGCATTCGCATTTGATACAATCTGCAGCAAAATATGAACAAAGGGCTGCAATACTCTAAGGGCCTACTATTGAAGTTGCAACCAGTCTTCCCAGTGTACTGCAGCCTCAGGAACATGAAATGTGGTACACTGTACCACATGCACACACAACAAATTTTAATCCATGGGCATCTGTACACTGTGCTTGTGCAGGACTGCGCAACTGGCTGTTTATTCGTGACTGAAACAGCTACGTACATCAAGACTGTATTGGGAAGCCACCATCTTTTTCAGTCAGTGTAACAGTCCATAAACATATGGATTTCCATGAGCATTTTGTCTGCCACACTTTTCTTTGTCGTTTTTTTTGCACTCCAGCTTTGATGGCTGCAAGACACTTCAGGCTGGCTGAAGAGACAGTGGTAGCCTAGTAGGTGGCCTCACAAAGTTGTTATTTTGATTTTTAAGAGCAGACTTGCTTTGGACAATGCTGAATAACACATCAAAAGGCACGGGATTATTGACAAGGTTAGAATGACTTTGAAAGAAGTTTAAGGCTTCTTTTAAACTCTGATCTGTCTGCTGAGACCAAATCATGTCAGCTTTTAATGAAGCAATGTTCAGGTTGGAAAGCTGCAAGGCTGTGTGGGTACTCAAACACCATCATTGCTTCATATAGCTGAAGTTGCTGTGACATCAAGGCAAAAGGAAATGACATGGCAAAGGAAAGGTTGGTCGACAAAGGACTCATTGGCAATTATGTAGGTTCAAGGGCTATTGCACTGAGTAAGAAAATGTGTTCCTGATACAGCGTGAACAGTGTTAATGCTGAAGAACAAACTGGCACCATCTCCCCAGTCCTACACAAGCACGTGCATAGAAAGGGATGCCTGTTGGCCTTGAGGGCCACCACTGGAGGGATCACCTGCTATCGCTATGACATAGAATGTGACATCAGATGACTATAGTTCACACCTTTGCTGCAGCTCGCTGGCTGGGCAATTGAAGCCTTGATTGTAAGGATGAAAAGTTTCAATCACAAGGTGGCAATTTAGTTGCCAACTCTTACAGCATGGTTCACTACTCAGTGCTGCAGTGCTGGACGTATTTGACCAAGCCTGGTGCGAGTTCTCATGAGTACCCATGTTCAAGCTGCCGCTAGATACTTAGTTGATAAAGTCACTGAAAATGAAATTTGGTCATCGAAAGAGTCATGAAAACAATGCACACAAGGCTTGTAGCGTGCTTACTTGGTATGACCTCAGTCAAGACACCCTGTGTAGAGATGCTGGCAAAAGTGCAGCAGAAGTGTGGATTGAGGAGACAAAAATATAAGCTGTTCAAGTTCCACATATAACAGACTGATAATAAATCGCCGTTCAGCAAGAACTCCGGCAAAAGGGGCAAGCTGCACTCCCCACAACGAATGCTATAAAAACAGTACTGTTATTGCAGCAAAATTGCCTATAGCTCTTTTGATAGCTTGATAGCTGGTAGCTACTTCATGGTAGCACTTGATAGCTGGTATCACACAATGTTTTCTATGCCACGGAAATATTCCAGCACGTGGGGGCCACAATTCTCCTAGAGGCCAATACAGACACAGGTTGCCAGCAAGCATGGACTAAAGATTTTTCCGTTTGCATTGATGTAGTCTACCACATTTTGTTTTCTTGGGTGCACAGTCACACTGGGGTAACAATTTTCTGCCTGAATATTCATCGCAGGGAGCACTGCAGCCAGCTGAAGCGAGTTTTTTGTTCACACCTTGCCACAGATGCGGCAAGATGTAGACTTGACCCATTTTTCTAGGCACATTTGTTGGGTTCAAGAAAGAACGCAGAGTAGCTTAAGAACTTTATTCCTTCTAGATTTAAGGCGTGGGGCCAGGTATTAACCATTGTTTTAAGAATTTTCCCAAACCGGGAAAGATTCTTTCTTGAAAGTCTTCTCATATCAGCTTGATACAGTCCCTGGCTGAGTATGGGTGCATGTGCTGTGGCTTTGTTTTAGTCTGTTTAAAAGGTCGTTTTCCTTTTGAGTGTTCCAGTCGCAAAGAAATCACAAATATATTTTGATTTCAGGAACCCTTGTGACATTACATAATTCCTTTACATGTTGCAACCAAGCTTATTTTTTAAACACATGCCTTTCTTTCAGCATGAAAAAAACATCTTAGATGAAACAAGGCAAAAATGGCTGCTTATGCATTTGTACGATATTCCAACTGAGAGGGGTGAAAAGTAATAAAATGTTCTACTTTCATAATTTTTCTACCATGTGTACAACATTTCTTAATAGGCATGAAGCAAATTCACTTTTATCACTAGCCTATTACAGAAACAAAAAATGACAAACTGAGCTTTTAAGGGGGCCCTCAGAAGGGCCCAGTCCGTGCGTCTTCTTTTCTAGCGCCATGGCTGTGAGCGCAGCTGAGCACATCTGCAGCCTGCACACCCTGTTCTAGAGGTGATCTGCTGCGTGTGGAAAGACTAGACGTGCTGATATGGCGTGGTATTATGTGCACAGTCTTCCCCCGTGTTTAGTACACGGGGTTGCATAATCTGTAGTTTCAGAGATGCATTGAAGTTTGATACAGACAAAGCATTCACCTCCACTGCCAGCACTTTTCATGATGGTGTCGTTCCACTGTGTGTGGCAGTATCAAAGAGGACAGGGTGGATGCGAAAGCAAGGCTGGGTTTGCTTCATGCTACCTATGTGAAGGTATCGTTAACACACCGTGAAACCGTATCTTTGGTCGCCGACTCTCAAATTTCAAAATTTTTTTCTCATTCAGATTTGTGTTTTCTGACTGCGGCCCTTTCCGTGGGAAAACAATCCATTTGCAAATGTACTTATTTGACTAAACGGTCGAATCTGAGTACAACAAACCAAATTGCTGATTTTAGTGCATTCGTTATGTTGGGGTTCCTTTGTATATGACTCCAGAAAAAGCCGACCATTGTCTGCTCACACTCCGCCGCGCCCGCCCATATAGGAATAAACTTAATTTTGGTTGGCCACGATGCTTATTGGTGTAGTAGCTGTCGTGTGTCCACCCATACACATTTTGTTGGCTTCCCGAAAACCTCAAAGAACAGCGGTATTTTGCTTATGTGCATTCACTAATCAAATAAGTACATGTTTGCTAGAATCCCCATAATATTGAGTCAGCTGGTCTGCTTGAAAATGTTCAAAATATGGCAGTTAGATTTGTAATAGGAAGTCATACTAAAAGGCTTTGTATTACTGAGAGTAAGGGTAAGCTGCAATGGCAGGATTTAAAAGACTGGGAAATCTCTTCAGTTAAGATTATTTCAAGCATATACTGTTCCAAACATGTAGAGATAGAGAAATTCATATCAGGCTATCATCATACCTCACAAGAAAGAGATTACACTAAAAAGGTTTATTAATTTCCTTTACTTATAGGTGATGCCTCACATTGTTTTTTCCTTGGACCAAAGGGACTGCAAGGTTTTTCAGCCTGCAATTGTTTGCATAGTTTTCAAAGATAATTCCCTCCCTGCTTTGTGTGCTTGATTTGAATGTAAGTTACATTACACAGAATGTATACCCCCCCTGCAATGCCAGTACAGGCGAAGCAGGTACTAAATGAATAACCACGAAAGGATTTTGGAGCGAGCAAAAATGGCATGTGCAATAGATATGCGTAGATGTCCCGTTGGTGTTGCTGTCAAACAAGAAATTGGGATATCGAGGAACTGAGCAAAGTAACTACATGTGTGCTTGCCAAACTATAGCTGTCATTTACACCTTGATTGTGACTTAGCTACCAAAGAAGTTTTTTTGTCTTGTTCTTTTTCTGTTAAAATGTACTTTTTTCTTTGTCTACTTTCGTTTGGGTTTTTGTAGCTATATCGTGCACATGTGACCAATAATGCCATGTGGAAGTTAGTGGTTGTTGGTATTTCTCACTGCCTGTCGTTTGTTCAATGTGTGTACTAAAGTCAATAGAGCACCAACCAGTATAACCTAGTGTGTTGAATTTGTTTTCTTGTGTTAGTACAAATGATCTGACTGGTTATGTGCCCAAATAAACAATTAGATTATGAAAACAAAGTTCATCAGAACATGTCATGCATTTTACTTATAATTACCCTATTTCAACTGCAGAACCCACATATTAAGGCATGTAGATTTAAGTGGAACAAGTCTTTTTGCAATCCTTAGTTCTGAATAGGTGAGAGCAGTGCTAAGGGCACAAAGTGAGTCCACATAGATAAATGGCATGGTGCACTGTGCACTGACTAATAATTGATGTGTTTTTGCAACAGACAAGCAAATAAATATCCAGTAATGCCTTGTCAGAGGCACGAAAGCACATAAAGAGGCAGGGGGTGGTCAGATACAAATGTGCTGTGGTTTCAGATTTGTTAACAAGCATACCACTTTTCTGTAACTTCAGAGAACAGGTGCTGCGCTGACACATTAATCTTTTTTTTTTTCTTGTTGTTATTTTGTGGGATTTGATTAGTTTCTGGGTTAATGGTTGCTGCTTTCGCTAACATGTTGCACTTATGAAATTTGGGCTGTCATCTGCACTGTTTACAGTGTATGTACTCTTATGGTCACATTATAGTGGTGCTTAATCGTGAAGGCTCTCATTCAAATATAAGCTTGTCTGGTCTACATATGCTTTCCTTCATGCCAAAGGAATAAGATATACTATGTTTATGTCAGAAGGAAAGAAATTGAGACTGGTGTCTATTATTGCACATAAATCTATGCTTAGTTGCGTTAACATTTTTGCATAATTTCAACAACTTATTTAGTGCATTTCTGTAACATTCACACTCTTTCTTATCCACTTAGGTGTAAGGAATAAAGGCAAAAAAGTGAAGCATTGCAGTGGATTTAACTTAGTGCTCTTGATTCTTGTTACCTTCTTGATAGCTTTTCTATTTGGAAGAGCATATGTACAAAAGCATGTTTTGACCAAATAGGCTGCTGTTTGGGAGGCTTTGCAAGCACCACTATAACGTGACAAAAGCAGTGTGTGGCCATTTGGTTATATAAATTCTGGTGTAATGACACCACAAAAAGTAAACAAAGATATGTACGCACATGACACAAGCACCGGTTCTCACTTCAAGCTTTAAAATAAGGAAACAGGCAATATTTAATAACAGGTGGAGACATGATGTGATGATATCTGTTAAAAGAAATTCTTTATGCAGTGCAACTAATGGATCACTGATACATTCGTCATACTTTTTAAATGTTGCAAGCCACAATTACCTTGCATGTTGCCAGGTCGTAATACCTGGCTACAACGCAAGTTTTGTGGAACACAGGACCGCAGTCACATTCTTTGCAATATTTAACATTGTGTGATGGAGGATTGTTTCACACGGATGACTCATACTCCCTCAATTTCCCTGATTTCGCATTAATAGAGCATCCCATCTGTCCAATGTAGGCACGGCCTTATGATGGCAGCAGACTACACAACGCTTGCGGCCTAGCTCACTAGATGCATATTGTGCTTCAACCACAACCAACCTTTTCCTTTTTTTGGCTTCTGCCTTTTATTACAGCACAAAACTCTCCTAACAAGGGCCTGAGAAAACAATGATTTGTGCAACTAAATTAGGTATGAATATGGAATATAATGAATGAGATGAAGTAAAAAGGTGGTTGCAGTTGTTTCGTATGCATTTGTAATTTTCATGGGTAATTGTGTAGCTGGTCTCTACGGGCAAAAATTTTTTTTCTGTATGAAACATGTGATGAGAGATTTGCTCTGATGAGAAAAAAAGACAAGCCAGGAAAACAAATTAACTTGTTGCGTGCAGCACAATTTGCAGGCGGTGCACTGTGCAACGGAGGTTATGTACAGTCAGCCATTCCCATCCAGTCATGCTTGCATTGCATACACACGTATTAATTTGAGATTGCGGCTAATGAAGTTTGTGTGGAATAACTCTCATTCGCACATAGTGATGCACTGCAAAATAGATTGGTTCGTTCCTGTGTTCATCAAAACTTGTAGCCAAAAATTATGAGCAGATGTACATAAGATAATTAAGCTTTGGCAGATTAGCACGAAAAGGACAAATGCATCAGTCATTCTCAGCTACATTGCACAAAGAATTTGTTTTTGAATTAATGACATCACTTCCTGTCACTATGTGATGTATATGATGTCTGTTTTCTTATTAAAGCGAGAGTTGAGGTTAGGCACTTGTGTCCTGCATGTCTTTGTCTTCGTTTGCTTCTGTGGTGCCATTACACCAGAATAAGTCCATGACAGGAGCTGCCAGTCTATGCAGTTATACTACATTGGGCTCAGTACGCCTGGCGGCCTGAATGTGACGAGTGCGAAGTAGCAGTAAGAACTTCAGAAGGGTAGAATTTTGTGTCGGTGGTGCATATTACAGTATGGTGAAGCGCTATAGATGGAACAGTGTGAGGCGAGACAGATGGGAAAGTGCTACAGACAACTGTGAATGTTTACTGGAAAGTTTCGCTGCAGCGGGACAATGCATGCGTTATCCTGGTGCAGCAAAATTTGCCAATGTTCATAGTTGTCAGTAGTACTTGCCCATCTACATTACACTTCACCGTACACTAGTAGCAGTAACAACATAAACCAACTGACCCGAGCAATAATGAAAGCCCACAGAATTGCCAAATTGTAGGAGAAATGTTTCAGTGTAACACGTGTTTTGTTAACTGACAAGCAAATGGCATACATGTCTGCGAACCGATGATCAGATGCATTTTTCATGCACATACATTATTTTGTACAACTGCTTCCTGCTTTGGTTTTTTATGGCTTTTAGGAAGCATTCCAAAGTACTTAACTGTTTGTCTGTTCTAAAATTGAATCTGTTCTCAGCCAGCACTATGTGGCATTACTGCATAAGCCCTTACTTCGTCAGTGTCCTTCGCACTGTTCCCAACTAAATATGAATAACCAAATAACCATGTTTTTTATTTTCAGATTATGAAGAAAATACTCTTAATATGTATTTCATTAGAAAAATTTTCTCAATTTTAGGAAGAAGTCTGGCTGGCCCCAAGCCTGGTGCAAAATGAAGAAATGGCACTCCACATCAATTCATGTTTACTTGTCGTCATAACCAGTCTGTTAGCTTAATTTTTGGTTCTTCCTATTGAATTCTCAAGAAAGGTACCAACTCTGTCATTCACTCTGCAAACAAATTTTTGCACTTGGGGATGCAGCCATGCACAAAGCCTTTGAGCTCATTAATATCTTTATTCTTTAAAGAAAGTGCAGCTGCTGCGTGGAGCAATAGGTTGAATAAGACGAGGGTAAATTAAAAGATGGCGAAATTAGTCATCAACAGTTGTCCAACAAAGGAAGTCTCAAGCTGGAGGCAACATCTTTGCAAGAGAACCAAATGGCTCCAGCCTGAGACATTCGTTGTTCAACCTGGCAAGTCTCCTTCTCTAAATATTTCCTCTAGCCTGAGACCTATATCCATTCCACCACCCTTGACCAACAATACACCTATACATTTGGCAACCCATGGAAAGGTAGCAAATTCACATTCAAGGAAAGGGAATGTAGTGTGCACCCTGGAAGGTAGCATGAACAGTATTTTATTTACTTAATGAAATGCAGATTTGCTATCCAATTACTTTATTTTGATCCCCGTTTTATAATTGGACAGCATGGTTCCTCAGAGAGAATAATAATTCGAAGCTCACACAATTTTGCTCCTTTATGTCCGTTAAATCTGTCCTGGTTGCTACACTATCAGCCCTGTCTGCAATCGCGTAGCAGTGTTTTGAGCATGCATCCAAATTCAAAAGAATAGTTAGGCTTCTACCTCAGAATGTTTGCTACTGTGTTGCAGCTCGAATTCTATGTCTAGGTGGTCACTGTGATGCCATGTGCTTTTTAAATAAGACCAATATGCTATTTGAAGGGCAATTAAATGCAATCTCAAATGACCTCAGCTCGGGGAATGACACAATTGGAGGTCAATGTGATAAGGAGGATTTGATTTCTGAAAACAAGGCACTTAAACGGGAGAAAGCATGACTAATTTCGTATAAAGATGATGCTTTTGGATATGATCAGGGAAGGTACTTGTTCGTGGCTGCATTTGCAACATGTTACATTGCTGGCTTTAAATATTGCACTGGGTACAGTGAAATGTTGCTGCTTGCACAATATTCAACTAAACATGGTAGCCATGCTAATGTGTCCATGCAGAACACAACTCATCCACTATTATGGACTACAGTGGAATCTCGATAAACGAAAATCGCTTCGAAACTGCCGCTTAAATAGGACACCATCCTGATAATTGGTTGGCTCTCTGCAATGTCTCTCAGTAAATATAATGCCTGGTAAATGGAACCAATTTCCCTGGCACCTTGAGGCTCCATTTAAAGAGCACCCACTGTAAAAATATAGGGGGGATCGTGTTTGGAACTTTCGTAAATGTAGTCTTAAACAAAACCGCATTTCAGTGGGAGCGAAATGCAAAAGCACCTGTGTACTTAGACAGGTGCATGTTAAAGAACCCCAGGTTGTCCAAATTAATTCGGGTTACTCGCTATGGCATGTGTCATAATCAGAAGGTGGGTTCTGGTTCGTAAAATACAATAATTTTTAATAGCTTGCTCAGATATCCAGCACTAAATTATGTAGCTTGTTTGTGTGATGAGTCCCAATTTCTTAATTTAGTACTTTGACATTTATCATATTTGTGTGCTAGTCCATGCAAAATACCACTGATCGGCCTCATTATACCAGCCACTGTTAATTAGGAATGGCTTAGTCAAGCAACTTAAACTTACAGCACAAACACCTAAGGCGAACCACAAAAGGAAGATACGACACACACTGGTGCTAACTTCTTTATTTCTTCGTCGTCGATGCAATATAAACCTTAGGCCACACTACCGCGCAGGCACTCAGATTACATTACAGAGATCTGCCAAATTATCACATACGCAAGCGTAGGAAGTCAAATTCAGATGGATGCAGGGACAAAGATATCTTACTAATGCAATTATCGCCCTGCCTTTCTTGTGGTAAGCCTCTAAGGCAAGCCGCACATGCTCATTCTTGCTTTTGCCAAGAATTGACGTCCCATCAAGTTGTGCCTCACAATTGTTGCAAGAGTTTATATGCGCACCAAGGTGCGCTCCTCTATCTACATTTTTGTTTACTTGTTGCGCATGTTCCCTGAGTCGCTCATTGATGCAATGCCCTATCTAGCCAAGCTATGTCTTAGCACATGAGAGTGAATTGTATAAACCACGCCGACCGCGCACAACATGTATGAAGCATCATGCCGAATTCGGCGTCCTCCTCTGCCCTCTCCGCAGGTGCGGGAGCATGCTTTAAAAGCTTGTTCGGTGCAGAAAACGCCAAAGGAACACTATGCCTGCAAGCAATTTTCTTGAGTTGATAGATGACCTTATGTGTTTAAGGGACCGCGCAGGGAACATGCACAAAAAGTAAACAAAAATGTAGATAGAAGAGTGCACATTGTTGCGCATATAAACTCTTGCAAAACTTGTGAGGCACGACTTGATGGGACGTCGATTCTTGGCAAAAGCATGAATGAGCTTGCGCGGCTTGCCTTAGAGGCCTACGACATAAAAAGGCAAAATGATAATTGCATCAGTGACATAGCTTTGTCCCTGCACCCATCTGAATTTGAGTTCCTACGTTTGCATATGTGATAATTTGGGAGATCTCTGTAATGTAATGTGTGCGCCTGTGCAGTTGTGTGGCCTAGGGCATATATATGCACCGACGACGAAGAAATCAAGAAGTTGTCAGTTAGTGCCAGCGTGTGTCGTATCTGCCTTTTGCGGTTCGTCTTAGGTGTTTGCGCTGTAAGTTTTAAGTTCAGAATTATGTGCCAACTAGGCCAAATGAAGTTTTACTCTTAGTCAAGCGAGCTCAATATATAGTGTGTGCAAAAGTGTGGAGCGTCAGTACAAAGTAACAGTTCAAACACATGGCTCTGTAGTTACAGTTCAGTATGAAACGAGATAAGATTTCTTAGCATTTCTTTCATTTACTAATTTCATTGTATTAGGACATGTAGAATACTAGCAACTGGCATGCTTACAATGTACAGTGCTCTTTTTTAAAATCCAGACAATTGTTTTACTGGGGCAGAAATGTGCTTTCTTTTGGGCCCGGAAGTGAACATATATTTCTTACATTTGGTGTAAAATAAATTTTCTTCACTGTCAGTGTGTGTCTCGTGCATTTTTCCTTTCAGCAAGTAGCAACTGCTCTCGAAGGCGTTTGCTGGCCTCGGAGGCACTGCCGATAAGCTAGGACGACTGTATAAAAGCTTTGCAAAGAGGGGCTCTGTGATCAGCGAAAGGGAAAAAAAATGAAGACGTGCGGTGACGGGTTCATTCGCCATTGGACCACGTGTGCGCGTGACTTGGTCGATTCAGCGGTGGCCCTGTGCCGTCGATTGGACCACGTGTGGCGAGCCCGCGGCGAAATTCTTCGTGGCGGTACGCCGCGCCTATGCAGCAGCAGACGGAACACCGCAGGCCAAGGTGTCGGACGCCGGCGTTCGCTCCGAGCAGGTGCGACGCCTGCTCGGGTGGCAGCTCACCGACGGCCGAGTTCCCTTGAGCCTTGATCGCCGGCGTTCGACATTTCGGCCTGCGGTGTTCCGTCTGGTACTGCGTAAGCGCGTGACCCGCGCCACCATGCATTTCGCTACGAGCTTGCCGCACCTAAGCTAAAATGCCTTTAATTCCTTCACAATACTCCCATTGTACCTCCCAGTCAAATAGGGGGGGGGGGGTGAAGTGGGCGTATACGGTACCCCCGTTGTGTGCCCAATTAATGCCCACGTCAATGGGAGTTTTATCGTACGCCCTTTCAATGGGAGCAAAAAGATGTACAAAAGGGAATGCGCCAGAGGACAAGCAAAAAACGCCCATCTGGGTGTTTTTTTGTTTACAGTGAGTTACTAGCCCTCGGTCCTGTACCACTTTCTTTCGGTTAGTCTTGTTCGCGCCATAAACTATGTCAAAGCAGCTGCAGACAGTTCAGGCCTAGCTGAACTTGTCGCTCACCGATGGAGAGGTTATGTGACTAAACCTGTCTTCACGCCATCAAGATATACATAATAAGATAAAATCCGTGGAATGTAGAAGCGTAAAGAATTCATCTTAACTTTGAAGCATGTGCAGCTAAGTGTGCTACCTTGTGGAACTCACGTTTACTGTACAAATTGCCTGAACAAAGCATTTCCAATTCCCATACGAAATGTCTGGTTAAAAAGGTAGATTTCAATTAACTTAAAGATCACGGATTCAAATTTCGGATAGACCTCAATATTCAGTAACGCCAGGTAGATTCGTATGCCTTTTTGATATTGAGGCTGTCTTACATAAATAATTCTTCGTGAGTGAAGCCATCGCGAACGTTTCCCTCAATGAGCATGAGATGGTCATTCGACGAAGCGCTTTCTCTAAAACCACACAGTTGCAGGTCAAGCAGTTTGCTAAATCCTTAAAAATACAGAAGAAGAAAATTAGACATTTTTTAAGAGTTTTGCTGGTACAACCTGTGATGGCCATTGGACGGGAACATGTTACTAATGAGGGGTCTTTGCCCTGCTTCAAAATCAAATTGGCAATGGCTTTCTTCCATGCAGAGGGAAGGTACCCAACAGCCCATAAAGCATGGTAAAGTGCGAGTAGATTCAGTTCAGTATTAGTGTGGAGATGTTAATTTATGTCGTACATGATTCTGTCAGGACTCGGTGCAGAAATCTTGCTTACGTTCAACGAAGCTCTTAGCTCGGTTATATTGAAAGGATAGTTACAACGAGAATTCTGTGTTCAGTTACGGTCGAATGTCTTGCGCTCGGCTAATTCTTTGTTCTTGAGAAATTATTTAGAATACTGCATCGAGCTAGACACACTGTCGAAGTGTTCACCAACAGCGATGGCCTGGTGAAGTGAAATAATATTAGGGTTTCTTGTCCCCTTAGCTTTCTTAGGCATTTCTAAACTTTGACGCCGATAAGGCAGCTCGGACGTCAAACCAAGAAGACCGCTGCGTCCCCATTCCGCTCTCAAGGACCGACGCCGCGAGACAACTTGGCATTCTGGCACGCACGATCTCCTTAGCAGAGTGGAATACCGTACATACAAGGCGCACAAGACTGCACCGACTAAACCCATCACTTCAACTCAGACCTCTAGCCGGTGTGCACCGGCGTGAAGCGTCTCTTCTGTGTCGGTTATGGCTTGGAGTGGCCCTCACGAATGCCTACTCAGCCCTAATTGGAATGGCTGATAGTCCTGCATGTGATGTTTGCGCATGCGAGGAGAACATTGACCACATATTGTGCCATTGTCCTCAATTTCAAGCACAAAGACAGTATTTGTCCGACACATTGAGGAGACTAGACCATCGTCCTCTGAGTGAACAGACAATATTAGAGCACCGTCCCGACCGATCATCGGCTCAGAAGGCAGTGAAGGCACTTTTGTGTTTTCTCAGAACTTCTGGTTTGCTCGAGCGACTTTAACTGAAGTGCTGTCCGTACACGTACCTACACCTTCTCTCTCCCTTCTTTCTCTTCCCCTTCTCCCTTCCCCCAGTGTAGGGTAGCCAACCAGACTATTGACTGGTTAACATCCCTGCCTTCCTGTATTCTTCTCTCTCTCTCTCTCTCTCTCTCTCTCTCTAAACTTTGAACTTTTGATGGTAGGGTGCTATGCCAGAGATAAACCTCTCCCAGCTATCCCTCCCTACTTTGCGTTGTGTGCCCCTTGCCTGTCAATTTAGGAGTTTAACTTCTTTACGATTTTCTTCTCTGGGAGGCGACATACTGCACCCCACGCTTTGATTCGTTTCTTTCGTGCCAGTCTGCAGCCGCATTCCACCAGGGGACCCGTCTTTCATATGAGGGACCGTCTGTTCGCGTAATAAATTTTTCAGCTGTGTCAAGAACAAACGCACGAAAATACGCTACTGCGGCATCAATACTAAACTGGTTGATAAAATCTTGTGTTATGTATGTTAATCTTATTAACTTTTCCAGCCTGCAAATCATAGTTTCCAATTGGGGTCACGGAGAGGACTGTCATGTTGCTGTGTTAAAGTGCGTGTTAGAGGAAAGCGGTCCCTCCTGGATGATTCTCAATTACATTTTATTCTATGTAAGAAAGGAGGTCCGCAGTGCCAATCGTTACATCTCCGGAAGATTAATAATTACGATGTGTATTGCAGTAGGTGGGCTCTTTTTTAATAAAGAGAGCATGTACCAGGGTTTACTAGAAAGTTCTCTATAAGCCGACCCCTGACAACACACCGTGTTTTTCCCCACAAAGTGCTGTGAGCATTAAAATCGCCAGCGATAATGTGTGGTTCTACGAGCTGGTGAATTAGCATGAAAAGTTCTGTTTTGCTCTGCTCGTAATGAGGTGGCATATAAGTGGAAGAGATGATGATTAACTTGTTAAAAGGAATCGCTCGAACAGACGCTGCCTCAAGGCGTGTCTGGAAAGAAAGATTCTGGCAAGCAACTGACTTATCTACAATTATTGATACAACTCAGCACAGGGTTGATCATCATCGCGGCCTGTTATGTAGGGAGATTTACCTGTGTAGATTTTAGGTATGTTTCCTGAACATACAGCGGTTTCGGACTGAGTTTATACCGCAGCTCTTTAACCTCATTTGCATTCTCTGGAAGCCCCCTGACATTCCACTGTAGTGATTTTGTGTACATGCTCTATGTTTCTGTGCGGATGGCATCGCCGCTGGCTCACTACATGTGGGCCGGACAGCCGGCGGAAGCCGTTGTTGCTCTGCCCCCTGGCGCGCCACTTCGGCAAAGCTGCTCCTTGGAAGGTACGATACCCGCCTTCATGTCTTCTTGAAGGATATATTTTCCTTCACTTTGGTGTTCCCAATTTCTTCCTCATATTTCCACGATGGGCAGGACTGCGAGTATGAGACGTGCTACTCGCCAATGTTTACACAATGAGCAGTATTCTTGCATCTGTGAAGAAGAAGACGCGCCTCGCGGCACAGCCGCATCGCCAACGCGCGGCTCGTCTCCGCTCGGGCTGTTGATTGCTGGCGTCCGTTTGGACAGTGCTTCGGGCTGCCTCGCCGTTCCCGGTCGCTGTGCCTTCGCATTAGGCGCCACCAATAAACCTTTTCACATTTGGTGGAGCTGCTGGGACTCAAACCCCGTTGCTTGAAACCCTGGAGCTGAGATCAAGAACGCTACCGCCCGCCATGGCCGACACCTCATCCCAAACGGCACTGACGCCACAGTCCGTCACCTACACCGGCGTTCCACGACAACGGGACCCCAAGATCTTCAGCGGTGCAGACGACGAAGACGTAGAAGACTGGTTTGCGTCATATGAACGGGTGAGCGCACACAACAAGTGGGATGATCCAGCCAAGTTAACTCACGTCATCTTTTATCTGGCTGGTGTTGCCCAACTGTGGTTTCACAACCACGAAAGTGACGTACCCACATGGTCACTCTTCAAGACAACCTTTACGGAAGTGTTCGGCCGACCCGCTGTTCGCAAGCTGCGCGCCGAACAACGCTTGCGCGCCCGAGCACAGCAGACGGCAGAAACGTTCACAAGCTACATAGAAGACGTCGTGGACCTTTGTAAACGAGTCAACGCCGCAATGCCCGAAGCTGAGCGAATTCGCCATATACTGAAAGGCATCGATGACGGCGCATTCCAGATGCTCCTAGCGAGGAATCCGCGCACTGTGTCTGAAGTTGTCAGCCTATGCCAAAGTTACGATGAGTTAAGGAAGCAACGCGCTTCGACTAGGCGTCCTCTGGAAAGGGACGACTCGTTGGCGAGCCTTGACAACATGTACGGCCCATCCTCATTCCTTCAGCGGGTCAAGGACTTCGTGCGTGAGGAAGTTGCCCGCCAACTTTCTTTAGTCCCCTTCACTCAGGAGCCCACCTCCCGTATTCCAAACACGCTCCGCACCCTCATTTCCGAAGAGGTCACTCAAGTTGTCCCTTCCGCACACCATCAGCCGCCTGCAGCCGCGAATCTCAACTCTGCGCTGGCAGTGCAGCCTGTCGCCACGCCTCTCACCTATGCACAGCCAGTCCTACCTGTGGTCGCGCCTCTCACGTACGCGCAGGCAGTACGCAGGCCTCCACAGGCGTCTTTCGCGACCCAGTCCCAACCGCTGCCACCGGAAAGCCATGCTGCATCTTGGACCGCACCGCGAGCTAATCCTTGGAGGACACCTGACAATCGACCTATCTGTTATTCTTGCTGCACTCCCGGACACGTCGCCCGATATTGCTGCCGTCGCCCTCAAGCGTTAGGCGACGCCTCGCGGCCCTTCCAGTACGGCAGCCAGCCATTTCGCCAATACGCCGCGGCCCCTTCCCTCCAACCGTACGCTCGTGCTGACATCCCAAAATTTCCTTCGCGTCGCTCGCCATCCCCTCGCCGACGCTCGCTCTCCCCAATGCGTCGGCGACCCGCACCACCTGACCAGGAAAACTGAACGTCGCAGTTCAAGAGGCAAGAACTGCGTCCCATTCGAACTGTCTAAGTCCTCGCGCCTCTCCTGCTAACGTGGTCGAAATTTGTGTAGAAGGTGTTCCTGCATTCGCTCTTGTGGATACCGGCGCAGCCGTTTCTGTGATAGCCGCGAAACTGTGCCGTTCGCTGCGCAAGGTGACCACGCCGCTTTCTGGACTGTCGCTTCGTACGGCAAGCGCGCAGCACGTCACTTCGCACGCAGCCTGTACTGTACGTGTGCTTATTCACGGCATTGTTTACACCGTCGAGTGTATTGTTCTTCCCACCTGCTCACATGACGTCATCCTCGGATGTGACTTCTTATCCAGCCATAAAGCCGTGATCGACTGCGCACGCGCCGAAGTTGAATTTTCCCCTTGTGACGCACCCTTGGACGAAGATTGCGACCGCCCTTCTAAACTTACCGTGCGCGAGGACACAGATATTCCACCTGGCTCCTTCGCCCTCGTACCTGTCTCTTGCGATGCTATCGCTGATGCAACGGTCCTCTTCACACCGTCCGACGTCTTCATGAGCCGTAAATCTCTCCCACTACCCTTCGCGATGCTTGACATGGCTGGCGGCTGCACCAATATATACTTTTACAATCCCCTCTGTGCGCCTATTACGTTGCTCGTTGGCGAATGCCTTGGCTTCGTCGAACTCCTCGACTCTTCGTCTTTGGTTGACGTCCCCGGAGACTCTTTTGATGTCGACTCCGGCCAACCGTCTTCGATGTCCGCGCTTGAGGAAACGTCCAGGGATGCGTTCTCCAATGCCATCGCCGATACCCTCACACCTGCCGAACGCGCCGACCTTCTTGATCTCCTGCACAAATTTAGAAATTCATTCGATGTTTCACAACCTCGCCTGGTCCGCACGTCGGAAGTGCAGCACTACATTGACACCGGTTCACATCAGCCGTTACGTCAACGACCGTACCGCGTTTCTGCCGAAGAGCGTCGTGTCATTACCACCCAAGTCGAAGATATGCTGCGCCGTGATGTTATTCAACCTTCGCACAGTCCCTGGGCATCTCCTGTCGTTCTCGTTCGCAAAAAGGACGGGTCTATTCGCTTTTGCGTCGACTACCGTCGGTTAAATAAGGTAACGCGCAAAGACGTCTATCCTTTGCCGCGCGTCGACGACGCCCTCGACAGTCTTCAGGGAGCAGAATTCTCGTGCCTTGACTTGCGTTCAGGGTACTGGCAGGTCCCGATGGCTGCTGCCGATCGCCAGAAAACCGCATTCATTACACCTGACGGCTTATATGAATTTAAGGTGATGCCTTTCGGGCTTTGTAACGCCCCTGCCACCTTTGAACGACTCATGGACAACACGCTGCATGGCCTCAAGTGGTCTATATATGTCTGTGTTACCTCGACCATGTCGTGGTCTTCTCGCCTGATTTTCCTACTCACCTGCTCCGCCTCAGACAAGTTTTGACCTGTCTAACGAACGCTGGCCTTCAACTCAACCTCAAGAAGTGCAGCTTCGCCGCGCGAGAGCTTACCATTTTAGGCCACGTTGTGTCCAAGCATGGCGTTCTACCCGATCCTGCAAAACTTCGAGCAGTCGCTGAGTTTCCGAAGCCTGAGACCATCAAAGAACTTCGAAGCTTCGTGGGCCTATGCTCATATTTCCGGCGCTTTGTTCGAAATTTCGCATCGATCATGGCGCCATTGACTCAGCTTCTACGCGGTGACGCCGCCCTCTCCTGCTGGTCCCCTGCATGTGACTCCGCCTTTGCGACGCTGCGTCGTCTTCTCATCTCCCCACCTATTCTTCGCCATTTCGACCCGTCAGCTGCAACTGAAGGACATACAGATGCCAGCAGGGTCGGTCTCGGCGCCGTCCTCGCCCAACGAAAGCCGGGCTACCCCGAATACGTAGTCGCCTATGCAAGTCGCACGCTGACCAAGCCTGAGGCCAATTACAGCGTGACAGAAAAAGAGTGCTTGGCTTTAGTATGGGCACTTGGCAAGTTCCGACCATATCTTTACGGGCGCCCATTCGACTTGGTCACAGATCACCATGCGCTTTGTTGGCTCGCCAACTTGAAAGATCCCACTGGCCGCCTAGCCCGTTGGGCACTACGCACTACGTCCCACAATTCGAAGGGCCTTACCGAGTCTTGGAGCAAACATCCCCGGTGAATTTTCTCATTGAGCCCCTGTCACCACCTGAAGACTTGCGCCGGTGTGGACGTGACATTGTCCACGTCTCGCGTCTCAAGCCCTACCACGACCCTCTACCTCCCGATTCTTAAGGCGCCAAAATGGCTCTTTTTGTCCGGGGGGAGATTGTGAAGAAGACGCGCCTCGCGGCACAGCCGCATCGCCAACGCGCGGCTCGTCTGCGCTCGGGCTGTTGATTGTTGGCGTCCGTTTGGACAGTGCTTCGGGCTGCCTCGCCGTTCCCGGTCGCTGTGCCTTCGCATTAGGCGCCACCAATAAACCTTTTCACACATCATTGAGACGTGCACAAGCACTGCATTTGGCGCAAGTCAGTCGACGTCGATAGCTTTCTGAACTTTACCCAAACCTCTGGCATTTGAAGAATCGCAGAGGGTTCGGGTCATATGGTCTGACCCAGATCTTCACGTACCTTGCTTCAACAGTCTTGGGGAGTACACTTGAGCCGAAAGTTAGAATGAGGTGCTTGGCGCGAATCTCTTTTCCATCACGCCTCATCTGAATTTTTTTGACATAGATGGCATTTTTCGCCACGTCAGCCCTCAAATAGTTCAGTCGCACTTAGGTCCATCAGATCATCATCCGAAATTACCAGGCTGGTGTTCATAATGTGCTGCGGCATCACAGTGAGAAGAAATTCTAAAATTGACGCCAGATTCTGCAGTTTCTCAAGTTGCTTCATATGTCAGAGTTCAAGAAGGTCTCCACTAGCCAACTTCGTAGCTTTATAGCCGACTCCTAGTGTCCCTGTCAAGCACTTTGCGACGAAAAATGGAGAGATGGCTTTCACAGCCTTCCCTCAGTTTTAGTCTGTGAATGAGATGGTAGTGCAGAATGGTTTCTTTGTGGTGGCCAAAAAAATGAAAACCTTCTTCGGTGCGCCCATTTTTTTGGGGTCGATCAGTAACGCGGGGAAAGAAGAACCCTTGAGAGTAGTATTCTTTCGGCAGCAACGGTCCAACAAGAGGTTGCTGTAGGACTTCTAAACACAGCCCCTACAAAAATCAGCTGTACGTTCTTGCTATAATGAAATACATATAACCAAGGGTGGTTACGACACTTAAAGTTAACCTTTACGCCAGGAATCTTGAAAGTAAAACGAACAGAAAACACGAAAGATTAAATGTGAGGGTGAAAGATTTCTGAGAAGGACAGGAAGAGAAGACAGCTCATATCCTCTAAGTGGGTCCATCTTGAAGCGCCGTCTATGTGAAGCAGAGGCCAAAAAGGTATGCTGCCTGCACTGGGAGCCTTAGAGGTCAGAACACCCGGCGCCGGCTCAACCCTCAGGAAACCCCATTCCCCAGACACGGCTAAGCCGCGCACAGCTACACGCAGGATGGTCCATCCCTTATGCGCTCGGGCACGTGGTGTCGCAACAAAAGAAATGCCTGCTTACGCAGACGCCCATGCAGTGTGCGTAAAGTAACTCCGATAGCATTCCGTACCACTGCGGCCGAGGGCAGGCTTTTCTAAAAGAGCAGGCAATAGAAATGGCTGTAGGCGTTATATTTCTTATAGATAAAATAATAGAGTGAAATATATGTAGAGTGTACAGAACTCGGCCTTCGGAATCGCTGAATAGACCAAACATTGTATAATAGAAACCTCTAAATTTGGCATTCTGCGCATATTATCTTCAAGCATTGAAGAGCCTCCCAGTGAATGGCTGTTGGCGTTGCGGCAGAATCTCCGGATGACACACTTCCATACATGGGTTGAATACCACGCCATACGTTTTTTTTTCCTCTGGAAGCTTGCATTAGGTGGCTAAAACCCTATTTGCCACTTACATCTTACAATTTCAAGATGACAACAAGCAGTGCACTTTCACTGCTACATGAGAGTGACAAGCTTTAGGCCGTCGGATCATATGTGGGTATTTTAGGCTAAGCGGCATATGATAGGCCCTACGTAATGCAAGGTTAGAAGGTTTTCGCAGTGCTGTATCGAAAATAAATCACTCATACTTAATCTTACAATAATGTCGGTGGTTTTGGTATTATTCGAATTCTAGCAGAAGCAACTTGCCAGACACAAAAAAAAGCTGGGAACGTAATAGCATAATTGCATTAGTCGTGAATTATCAAATAGACATAGCCATGAGACATGGTTAAACTACCAATACATGCTGTCAAACGGTTTGTTTATTTATGACTAGTACTAGATTGTGGAAGCAGCGGCCTAGTTGTAGATCACCCGCCTCGGCTGTTGGTTCGATTCCCATCGCAGCCGGGCACGCACTGGTTCTCAGATGGTCACAAGTGTACCTTGGTCAGGTGTTCGGCGTTCTTCAGGCATGATACGCTTGGAAAAGGAGCCTGCGCTCTAAATTCATGTCGAAACCCTCGTGAGCACAAAAAAGAGTTATATTTGGGCCGCTTCCATGGCGGCTATTTCCCATGTGGCGCCACAAATACACCTCTTGAGGTAGGTCTTAAAACTTTTTGTGCGCAAACAAACAGGGACGAAGGATAGGATCAACATAAGGACGAGCGCTTTCTAACTACTGGTTTTATTTTTGAAGAACCACCTGCTTAAATACCCATAGATATGCGCGATCTAGTCAACAGGGCACGCCTATAGCGCATATATTACCCACAGATCTGCGCGATCTAGTCAACAGAGCACCCGTCTATAACTCAAATAACGCTTGTGATAAAAAGACGTGGACCAAAGCCACCCGGTCAACATAAAAACAGTAAGGTGCACGAAACAACCACTTACAATAAAATACGTTAAGGATGTGATGATAGAAGCGAATGTTCTTTATCCAACAATCTTGAAGTAGGGACGCTTTCGGGTTGGAGACAAAGCAGGTTTAGTAAGAGCTGCAATGCCCAAGCCGAGGCTGGAGCGATTTTCCGGATGAACTGGTGGCGCTAACTTGTGGCGCTTTCGATAAAAAGTGAAGGGTATTCTGCCATTTCCACAATGCTCAGAACGCACTGCCTTGAGTCGCCCGCGTACTTCGTCAAGCAGTAATACATTGGCTCTTCGAGCAGCTACGTCTCTATCACACGATCGAGAAAAAAAATAAACAAGTATTACGAAATCAGGGCAGAGGTTCGCTCTGAGAAAGAACGCTGCTGTACATACTAAAGACGTTGTACTGTTTTTCCAGTCAGTGCATTATCGCGCCGCGACGAATGGAAACGACAGGAAGAACGGAGGCACATTCATTGCAGGAATGACTTAAACCTCTCCACTGTTTTTCGAGAGCATTGACAATTTAGAAAATAAATATAGAGTTATTTATACGCCGTCAGAATGTAATACGAAGCATTAAAATAAAGCGCCACAAGCTTCTTTGTTGGATGTTTTCTGCAAAACTGCCTAATTTAGCCGCAACAAACAATTGCGAAATCATTTCACTGAAAGCGGGGGGAGCGGTTAATCTTCGAACCGCTCACACTTCTTTTCTTCTTGACTACTTTTAAGTATTTTTGCACGCAATATCTTTGATTGCTTTTGTGGAGAGAATAAAGGGGTCATTTGAGCAACGTCAGGTAGTGCAAAGCTAATCAATACCTCAAAGAAAACAAAAGAACAGCAGGATTTTGTCATTCCAAAAAGACCTTTTTTTTCATTCTGATTCTGGTGCAAAAAGAAATAGCGATGTCATTGCAATGGCGATAACACTAGTGAATGCCCGTGAATATTTGCACCATTGTTATTGCAATGCGACAATTGTTCTTGCCAAAATTCAATTGTGATTGTTATTCAGCGTGCGAAAACAACGCTGCTGAAAGCCATATCCTCGGTTCAGTATTTGCAAGGCCGTGCTTACGCACCTGTGAGAGGTTCTGGGTTTTGGGAGGAGTTCTAGGAACTACTGGAGGTACTGCGTGCGACCTATTTTACCAAATTCAATGGCTGGGTCCTTCCATAACTTACTTGTGTCCAAACTTTCTGCCTCTAAGATGGCGTTAGGTTGCCTTGTGTGGATTTTGAATTTGATATTAAGTATGGCCGTCACAGCTGCAACTACAGTTTCTTGCGTGCCCCGAAAGGTCTGCAGAATGCTAATAGGAGTGCAGTGTGTCAGCTCACAAAAAATTAAGCACTGCTTCCCATGCATAAGTTTGCTTTATGTGGTTTATGCGGGAAAAGCAAGTTTTGACCTGGGCTTAGTCAGGATAACGCGTAGAGCTCTGAAATTGAGTAGGGCTAGGGTTCAATTCGGGCACCTAAGGCCTGGTATCATATCCATACCTTCCAAAGGTTGTCAACATTACGAAATTGCCGCCGTCATAGGACTCAAGGTCAGGGGCATTTGTCAGCCTAAAGGAAGGCAGGACCGGGCAGGCCGTAACAGGCCAGTCGTAAAATTCACAGATTAGTGTGCTTTAGCAACATACCTCCGACTCCACCAAAACGGTACCATTAACCAGCCAAGCCGCTCTACGACACAAACTCTGGTCAACACAGTTCGCAGTTTATTAGTACCTCGCATTGCTTGAGGTGAGCGACGCAGTACGATCCGACATCCGAATCTAGGCGGCGATAACAATGTAAATCTTCTGTGGGACAAGGGGACATGCCAAAGCCATGTTGGGAGTGGCCGCGAAGGACAACTTTCGAAAGGTGGTTAGGCGTAAGAGAGTTGGAAATAAATAACAACAAACTAGACAGATCCCGGTGCCATCTGCACCAAAGAAAGTATACAGAATAGTTGGGGACGGACAACCACTCTAGAAAGAGGTCTGCTATAAAGAAAAGGTAAATATTTCATTGCTATGGCATGAACAGGTGGGACACCTGATTGAATAGGGGAAGGCTCACAGAAAAAGAAGTCAGACAGAAACTCCTCTGAGAGATGTCTAAGTATGCGTAAAAATTGCGCCGCTTGCATATCTCCACACAACCGGGTGTCATAATAAATGTTGTGAAACGTGATCAGGCCAGTACTAACAATAGCACCGAGGAGACACAAACTCGTACAGAGGGCGGCGCAAAGAGCATTGATGACGCAAGAAAAGTACTGCAGGTTGCGGCGCCAGGTGCGCTGATGACGTTCAAATCCTTATAAGCCGTTATAGCCCTTTAGCGCCTTATCTCTTCACGTCGAAACATTACGAATTCTAAGCAAACGCACTGAGGTGGCGGCTTCGTATGGCACCGCCAGACGGCCCGCCTCGTGAAAGCGATATGCGATGCCCACATAGATTTTGCCCACGCTGTTTTCTCACCGGTTACTTTGTAATAAAGAGAGACGCGTGGGCCCGTATCTTTAAAGCGATCTGCGAAAGTGGCAGAGTGAGTCGTGTGCTGAGATCTCTGTGAGCGCTGTGTTCTCGCAGCCTCGTTGCCGATGAAGCGATAGGCAGCGCAAAGGCGGATTCGATCGCTGCTGCGGACGCTATCTCCAAAGTGGTCGTCTCACGGGACGGACGAAGCGATGGTTTTTCTGGTTCGGCATGCTAAGAAATGTTAGCGCGTTTAAAAAAAAATTCCCTACACTATGCTCAGCAGCCCAACGTATTTTTATTGCGAGAGCAATACGGACACTCCAGGCGCATTTCTGCCGTCGGCGTCGCTGTCGCTATCGGCGTGATGTTCCGTATAGACCCAACGGCGAAAAAATCGTTGCCACCCGCCGTATGTGGTATTTGCGAGTGAAAGCATGCGAGAGTGAACAGGCGAATGCGGCTCAATCTCGCGGGCCGGAAGGGCTGGAAGGCGGGCCGGAAGCGCGCTCTCTCCTGTCGCTGTGAGGTATGGAGATAAGGCGAGGGAGGGGGGCGTTCTCCGGCGGCTGCTGCTTAAAGCGCGGCTGTGCAGAAGCCGTATCTTGAAGACAATCTGCGAAGTTTGCAGGGCGCGCGTAGCCCTTATGAAAATGACTGTTGAAAAGTTGTTGGCATATTGTTGACGAATTGTTGACTCAATAGCCTTTCAACAATACCTCAACAATTATTGAAACCACAGGCAATAATTCAAGAGTAAAATTGTTGGGCAGTTCACAACAAAAAAGTCGTTGACTAAATTCTGTTGGTATATTGTTGAATAGTATTGAGTGTTATTGAGCCATTGTTGAGCAGTTTTCAACAATAAAGTCATTGACTAAATTCTCTTGATATATTGTTGAATAGTATTGAGTATTATTGAGCCATTGTTGAGTAGTTTCCAACAATAAAGTCGTTGACTAAATTCTGTTGATATTGACACGTGTACTTATCTTTATCGGGCAACTGCGTTTCGCCGCTTACCTGTAATCACACAGCGAGGGACGCGCCTGCATGTATCCGACGTTTCTGGAAAGTTATCGACGCTTCTATCCGCGTGTCTGTTGTCGCCGAACCTTGTGTTATCAGATTTCATCGCGTGACACGAATGGTGTCGAACTTTGTGGAAGACACGCGGGTCCCATCAGTTAATCTGGAACATTCGACGACTGATCTATAAAAGCCGACGCGCTTGACCCGCTAATCAGATTTCCGACGATCGCCGACTGTGTTCGCCGCTTTCGTTGTGCTAGAAGTGTAGCCTGTTTTGTGGGCACAAGTTCGCCCAATAAAAGTTAGTTTTCTCGTTCACAGTATTGCTACTGTGTTCTTCTACGTCACCACCACGTGACAATATATTGTTGAATAGTATTGAGTATTATTGAGCCAATATTGAGTAATTTTCAACAATGAAGTCGTTGACTAAATTCTCTTGACATATTGTTGAATAGTATTGACCATTGAACCATTGTTGAGTAGTTTCCAACAATAAAGTCGTTGACTAAATGCTGTTAACTTATTGTTGAATAAAATTGAGTCACGAGCAATATTGAGTTTCGAAGTACATGTGAAAAACACACGCACATATATATGTGTGCGTCTTTTGCACATATATGTTGCTTTACTGATCACTTGATCACCATTGCATATATACAGGGTGTTGTTTCACGTTACTTGAACCATAGACGTATATACACGTGTTTCAGCTAACTTTACTCAGAGTTTAAAAATATGCCGATGCACCATTAGACGATGCGACCAAATGCATGTTGCTCACTCTTGTACGTGTCACACTATTCTTGTATTTTTCCTAAGTAGTTAATTAGTCAAGAAAATTAGCCATTCTGAAGGAACAAAGTTAGGCGAAAAATTCTAATTAGAAAGCTCTAGAGCACTTTGCAAAACGTCCTATTAGGCAATTTCTCACTTTCTATCTATTAAGTGTTAGTGTTTTTCAGCTTACTGCGGATGCCCGTGAAATAGAAAAAATATCACCTGACATATCCGCTTGCGCGCCGTGCTTGCAGCGCTCCCAAACGAGCATACCATCGAGCAGGCTGTGTTGCCGCTTAAAAGGCGACAGGGCAGTGACGAAGGCGTTGGCTGTGGTATTGACGCCAGCGACGTGCTTCCCTCGCTGCGGTTCATGATGGCGATAAGCAGACGGGTGTTCACACCGGTTAAATGGCATGTTTTCGTTTGTGCGCAGAAGGCTTAGGAGCAGTGCAATCACGACTCGCAGGCGGGCATATGTCACGTGGTGCTTTTTCTATTTCGCGAGCATCCGCAGTAAGCTGAAAAACAATAATACTTAACAGATAGAAAGACAGAAACTGTTTATTCGGACGTGTTGCCAACAGCTCTGCAACTTTCTAATTGGAATTTCTTTCCTAACTTCCTTGCTTCAGAAGTTGGTTAATTATGCTTGCCTAATTAGCTAATTAAGCAAAAATACACAAATAGCGCGACACGCTACATACCAAAGGGAGCAACATGCATTTAGTCGCGTCGTCATAGAGTTTACACTCGGCCTAAAGTTAGCAGAAACACCCTGCATATATATATATATATATATATATATATATATATATATATATATATATGCAGTTTCAGAAGACAAACGTCCCTACAACCGATGATTGGACGCATCCTGCATTTCCATCGGCGTCCATTATAAGGGGCCAGTGCCCTGGCTGTGTGTTAGGAAACGGCATTGCATGCCTCCATGTTAAATATGATCAAGGTGGCGGAGAACGTTAACAAAATTCAAGTCTGGGGTTTGACGTGCCAAAACCACGCTTTGATTATGAGCCGCACCGTAGTAAGAAACGCCATATTTATTTTTGTCATCTGGGGTCCTTTAACCTGCACCGAACGCACAGTACACGGTAGTTTTTGCATTTCACCCCAATCGAAATGCAGCCGCCGCGGCCGGCATTAGATCCCAAGCACTCGGGTTAGTAGAGCAACAGCTCAGCCACTATGCCACCACGGTGGGTGCGGCGGAGAAAGGAGTGAACATCGTTTTTACAGAGTGCGTTTCGCTTACCCGTTAGCGCGCTATACAGAACGAAACGAAAAGCTTGGCCGATATGTACGACATGGTGCTCATATTTCACATGGAGGCCAAATTCTTTTCTGTGACCTAGACGGGGTGCTGGCGAATGTGTTCGGAATCTGCTCGGCCACCAAGCACAATCTGCGCTGCTATACGTTCTCGGTGACAAATCGCACAGCGCAGGAGCACACGCACAAATGTTTAAAGAATGGGACGACAGACCGCCCGCAGTTTGCCATGACGTCGAAATAAGAAGCACAAACAGCGACGTTTCTGTACTTTTCTGGTCAATAGTTCAGTTCGCATGGTTGCGGCACGCATTACTTTTTTTTTTTTAAATCCAAACGACGAAAACTTTGCGCGCACAAATTAGCGCGGCGTTTGTGATGTTTGAATTTGGCGCCTTTTCCCGCGCATGCCATTAGCTCCGGCCGGTGCACAGCGTTACTGCGCTAAAGAAATTAGTTCATCAAAAAAGCGAAGCAATAAACTTTTATACACTTGCAAATCGCCACAATTGTTCAGTAATAACATGAGATTACATAATTTGTTATCCAATGGTACAATTTATGATAATATAAGCGTGTATTTGTATGAGTGTACATGTATGATTGCGCGTTTGCGATGTTGCTGCTTGGCGCATTCCGGCGAGTTCGTGCACGCCGTTAGCTTGAGAGTTTCCTGCGTTTTCTGTGTTCTTTGTGTGCTTCGCTGTGACATCTTTGGAATATTCCTGCGTGTTGCTCGCTTTTTATGGACTTGTTGCCTCGAAGATCGCCATGATCGCCTCCGACTCAGCGACATCAAGGGTGAGTGAGTGTTTCGAATTCCCCTTGTTCGTCCATTGCGACGCGGTGAACGGAAGCGGGGAAATGATTTCAGCGCTTGTGCGTGTCTTCCGCGCGCGTCTTTTCTAGTTTTCATTCCTAGTACTATCCTTCCGTTGCGAGAATGGGTTGTACAGCACTAGATTTGTGGTAGATAACGTGGAGTTTTGTCCTGGTTTAACTTTACACTCCGCTTGTGGTGACGTAAGGCAGCTATGTGGTGCCACCTAAAACAGGGCATGTTGTACGCCATGATTTCTGATACGGTGTTCGAGCACCGATTGAGTTAGCCTTATTAATGAGCGCAAAACAATGCGACGTGAAACCATCCGATCTGTACTGTAATCGAAGATATTTCGTTTGCGCCACGCTAGTACAAGGCGTGTGAGCGAGCTTTCAGCAAAAGGGGGGGGGGGGGGGTGTGGTGGGATTGGCGAAAGTGTATTCTGTTGCGCTGTTCCCTTCAGGATCGAGTGACTCCGCGGTGCTTCAAGGCCACTATCTGACACGCCGTGCGGCCGATGTTCGCGCGATCGGAAAACACAGAGGAGGCTGTCGCGCAATAATAATAAAGAATTTCAAGGGTGTACATGCGATACGTGAGATACAATAGGGTTGATGCCACAGAGTGCTGCGAAATCATCGACTTATACGCCTTGCCAACCGCGTGCGTTTTGTTTTCCCCCAGGTCGCGCGCATTCAACTATTTTTTCATCTCCGTTCGTCGCCATCGAGTGCTTCGCCCAAACGGCTTCGCGTAGGCGCTCTTTGCATTCACGGAAAGGCAGATTTCATGGCACTCCAGGTCCTACAACATTCAAAATAATGTAATTTCATGAAATTGCAGCTTTTCGCACTTCAGTAACTGATTTAACAATTGTTTCAAAATCAGTAAAGGAACGAGATGCCTGGCATATCTGCGTTGTCGTCCCACTGTGTTTCGAGGCGGCATGTATACGTTATCGGCAACATAAACATCAATAATTAGCATTGTTTCTTGTGACTATAGAAGTAGCTAGTTATGTCGAAAAGCAATTTTTGCTTTGAATCAGAGCACTATAGAGTGAACAGATTGAAAGGGGAGCGCATCGTTGTGAACTAAATCACGACGCTTTGCCACAAGCTTGGAATAATGCTTTGTCGAAAGAGCAGTTCTGTGAAATTCTTTCTTTGAGAGTAAGCAAAACTTCAGTAGCATCAGGTAGACGGGGAGTAAAAGAATGTAACACTGGTTTTATATGAAGGAGCTGCCTTTAATATGTGGCCATAACAGTTAAGTAGATGCGTGGAAATAATGGTTAAAGTAACTAGAGGAATGTGAAATAAATTTTTTGACAAGCTCACACTGCCATTGGCAAGAGCGGCCACACTTTAGTGTATTCAATGACTAGTCATTTGTATCCGTCCATTTATGTCAGCCTAATGGTCCATGTAGCTCTTTTGATTGTCGCTTTTGCTGCATCGTGGCTTCACATTTTAATAGTGACATCTTTTTTCAGATTCAAAATGAGCTGGGAGAGGCCCCAGCTGGAACGGTATAAGTGAATTCTTTGGCCATCCATTCTGTAGCGTCACGATGATCAAATACAGTGATACCGTGAAAATGTATTGCAGGAAGCAGAAAAAACAACAACATTGCTGGTGCAACTGCAACGCATTTGCTCCAGTGATCAATTGGTGCAGAGTGCCTTCATTAGGAGACATGGTGCCTTTAAGCACTCAGCTTAAAGACTTTGCAACTGCACCGGGACTGGGAGTGAATTTCATTGTCACTTGTGAACATATTAAACGCGGAATGTGCCGTTTTCAGTGTATATGCCTGATATGAGAGGGGCGTTCAGAAACTTAGTGTGGACATTAGTGCACACTAAGTTTCTGAACGCCCCTCTAACTAACTAGAGTGCACATCTTTCTAGTTTTACCAGAACGAAGGTATTATGACCTACGTCATACAGCAGTGCACAGCTAGAGGTATCAAACCAGAACAGCAGCACCCTTTGAGAAAGTTGGCTGAAGAACGAGCAGCGATCGGGGCTTTCTGCATTTCAAGGGCCAAATTCCAAAAAGATTGATGCCGAGCTGGACGGTGTGAAGTGCCGGTCACCACATGCTGTAGCCAGCATGGCATTTTTAATCTCCTTGGCATTATGTCTCGTTAAGATACAGAAATTGCATCACTGCTCATAAAGAAATTGGAAATTGGGAGGTTGAGGGGAAGTGGAAGGGCTCCCCTCTGGAGCAGCCAGTGCATGCCCTTTGCTATACTGATAATCCTACCTTAATGAGAACCAGTGATGCATGTTAACCTATTACGCAGCCAAGTGCATTCCTTGTTTTGTATTAAGGGGACACTAATGACACCTTAAATGAATTTAAAATAAAGCATCGTCTTAAATAACTACTTCTGTAACTTTCTTGGTAGTTGTTTGATTATTAGAGAAAATAAAGCTCAAAGTTCAATTTTCTGAGTATCGCCCCAAAATCTTTGTGCTGACACGTCATTGTCACATCATGGATTCCAAGTATTTTTTCAAACTTGGGCTGTATTGGTTCTGTAAAAGTTCCTGACGCTTTTTATTTTGGGTTTTTGGAATACGATGAAGAACATCTTTATTTGTAAAAAAAATTGCTACACCTCAACAGACATCATCAAAATCCATGACGTCACAGCAAGCGGGTGTGGTAACTTCAAGGCAGCACTGCCACCAATCTTTCCTCTTGCTGCTTTTACAGTTTACTCAGCCTCTTGTCACGGTATGAGTGAATCTCTTGAATTGTAGGAAGGTCATGTACAGATACATCTAAAATAATTTTTCTCTTTAGTGCTTTCATGCCGTAGTTGCTTAGGGGTGTTGGCACAGCTCCGCTAAGCACGAGGTCACAGGATCAAACAGCTGCATTTTGATGGAGGTGAAATACAAAACTGCCCAGGTACCTTGCAGCCTGATTTGGTAAAAATTAGTCCAGAGTTCCCCACTAAGGCGTGCCTAAACATCAGATTATCGTTTTGGCACTTAATACGCCAGAATTTAATTAATTTAATTTTGCTTTAGTGCACCTTTAAGCTGTAGAATTCATGATGTTTGCAAAAACTCATGCTCAAAGTATTCTCCATAAAGATTTAATAAAGAGTAGATATAAGTGTCTATTTACATTTTGAATTGTGGTGATACATGATGACTATTAGAACGGTGGTACGAGACACAGAATTGTAATACAATGTATGACGGCACGATGATGCACATCGAGGAAATGACTGAGTTTCCCTAGAGGTCCCTGACGTGGACATCAACTGACTGTCCACAAACTTCTGAGTTCACTCCGTGATCTTGTGCAGCCTGTGCTTTGCGAGTCGATTAATTTAATTGAGGTGGTGGTTGGCACATACTGTCCTTGCAGCTTATGTACATTTCATACAGTGGAGTGGAATCTCGCATATTACTTCTGCAGCACAGCAAGCTAACGTGACGTGTAGTGGTAATCTTAGTAATGATCGACAATCATGTCCCTCTTTGAGCTCCTAATGCTGCTTGCCAACACAAGCAGCAGCAGTTGCCCAAGATAGCGGGAAGGAGATTCATTGAAAAGTGGCATATGCCCAGGGTCGCATACCCAGTCACCCAAGCTGTTCCAACGGTTGATTTTGAACTCTTCCCTTAACATAGCAGCCCAATCTCCCCATTAGACCATGGACTACCTATTGACACAATTGGATGGGAAAATAGAGACAAACACCTGAAAATATGAAGTATCCTAAAAATGGTAATCACAATAAATAGTACTAGATGTGCATTAGCGCAAGCTCTTGGGCCAGTTGGTGCGTGATGAACTTGAAAAAGGGGGGTACCAGCAAAACAAAGGACGCGCACACACGTAAAAGGCGTTAGACAGGGACGGACGCTGGTCCGTCCCAAGGTCCGTCCGTGTCTAATGCCGTTTCCTTGTGTGCGTGTCATTTGTGTTTCGCTGGTACTCCCCTTTTTCAAGTACTATATGTTTGGATACTTTGGCTTATTATTCTTGTTTGTGCTGGATTGTTTTTCTGAAACATGTGGCGTCCAGACAGCATAAGAAGCTTGTAAGAAGTCAAGTTTAGCAATCTAGATTTGCAACAGGTACTTTTGTAATTTATTTGCAGTAGGGCTGTTGTGTGAATGTGCTTGAAATGCTTAAAACTGTTTTGCTAACATTTACTTAAACATGCAGGTTCACATAGGTTGAAGGAGTGCACATTGAGAAGGTTATCCTGGCACAGTTTACCATGGCCTGCCATGGTAGACCAGGAAAGTTTGCAAGGGCCTTGCTTCACCATGTGTTCACAGAGGAGGAGCTCATGAGCCATTTGGGCTTTGGAAATAACACCAAGGGGCAAAAAAGGCTCTTGACCCCACCAGGGTCAGTGCTGTTATAGGCAAGTACCATATATCCTGTCTGGTTGCATTTTTACATTCACATTTTTTTCTAAAATTATGAACTTGCCATTGGCATAACAAACGACTTTCAAGTAGCCCATGTGTGCAATTGTATGCGACAATAGCCTACTATTTGGATTGACTGTTCGTACGATCTTAAGTGCGTAATGCCGCCATACTCAAATGCTTCTAAAATTTAAAAGCTGCCTTCACTGCTGAAAGTTTTTAGAGGCTCCACCACATAAAATGAGCTGAATTTGCGCATTAGCAGTGTTACTTGGCTGTCATTGCAAGGAATAGTTGTCTGTGAAGCACGCTCCAAATCTATTGGCATGGAGGACATGTTAGCCTGAAAAGTTATTCTAATACGCGAATTGCGGAGAAGGTATGCTCTAGTGTGGTTACTGCTCAGCTCGAGCAGGAGCATGTTCACCAAATTGCAGAAGTTAAAACAGCTCTCCAGGTTCTGAGATGTGAAACAGTAGTTTCACCAATTTTAACAGACCACATTGAATTAAGGTTGCTCCTATATTGAAGGAGGTCCATGTGATGCCAGACAGCAGCCTTTTAGCAGAGGGAACCTGAGTGGTGTGGCAATTTTCTTTTGGTTGTTTCAATCAAAGAAACAACAGGGACAGAGTTGCAAGCATTGCTGTCAACAGTACTACGTTTAGTGGGCGCTTACTCATTCTAAGCACTTAACCTATGACTCGTATTTATTAACGCACACTTTATCACTTTGTATTCTAAGATATGAAAAAAATATTTATGTGTATTCTAAGATATGAAAAAAATATTTATGTGGCTTTTCCCCATATACTTCAATAAATTGAGAATAGGCTCTTGGGGCCTAATGTATAAAGCTTCTTACAGACCATCGGACATGTCCACTACTCCCATTCTGAAATTGTTAGAATTGATTCCTGCTTCCTTACTTCACCTACCTGTTAACAGGGTTATTATGAACCATTGCCAAGTAGATTATGGGCTTAAATTAATCAAAAAGATGAATGGGCTTTTCTGTCACTCTTGTTTAGCCCGTTGAGGATCACATTTTGGGGAGAAATATGCCTCTCTAATTTAGGAGTTATGTATTTTTTGTGGTGTGCAAATGCTCAAAACTTTCGAATTGAATAGTGTCCTATTCAATTTAGTCTTTGAATGGTCACTATTTGTAAATGCGAGTATTCTAATATTTCGAAACACCAATAAAACATGAAATTTGAGCCAAAGTACGGTAAATTCTCGCCTCCAATAACATAGTGTAGACATAAAACGTAACAACTTCTAATAGCAGACCAGGCTACGTTACTTCAGTAGCTGTACTTTAGAGGCTGTACAGCAATCATTTATGCTTACTGAAGAGTCCTGTGCATGTGACGAAACTTTCTGCTGCTCCATTTGTGCTTTTAATAAACAGCTTTTCATAACATAACAATGACAGAAACTTGCTAACTTTAATAATACTAGGATGTGAGCCTCATCTTACATTAATTGTGATATCAGCTGTTCATTATTCAGAAACTATCCATTATTTGATTTGCTTCTAGCATTATTCGGTTCAGCCTCAAAAATCACTTTTCGCGCACCCTTAATATTTTTATTGCAGATTTAAGTTCTTCAGAGTGACATTCCGAGAAAATAAACTGGTAAATAATATTTTTAAATAACAATAAAGTGGCAATACCATTTCAGTATTTGCAGTTTTACATGTTTTATTTTTTTATGCAGGATAAAGCAGCATAATTTTTTTGTGTAATGAAACTTACAAAAAACTTGTGGCAACACTCCCAAATTACTGCAATGACAGACACCAAGGAGCTAGGTGAAAAATCAGTTTTGGAGAAACCCAAGGAGCGACAGCACTATAAGAATATTTTCTAGAAGTCTCAGAAGGTTGCAGCACCTCCAGTGGGATGCTAGGCAACACTTTGTTCTGAAAAGGCAAATTTTTTTCAGAACGTTCCATCACAGCCACAGATTTACGGCAGTGAACCCTAAAAGGGTTAAAGAAGTCAGTCCTATCGCATATGGCTCTTAATATACACGGAATCCTCATTAGAACAGTAATTGAGTCGTCGAGGCAGAAAACATACTTCACTATAAGCAGTGTCTTCTTTAATGTAGAAAGTCTTAAGTCATTGTAAGGCGAGAAGTACATTCCGATTGCATGTGAACTCAGGAAACCTAACATCAAATGAAGCTACACTCAGTTGTAGTGACATGACAGTATCGTATTTGGAGCATGGAAAAGCACAGTGAAGTGCAGCAAATTTTAATTATGAAAGTTACAAGAAATAATTTTAGTTGTCAGTTCAGGTTTATTTATGAACGACATGAATTTGTTTCACCATTTCGTTTCTCAGCAAGCAAAGCTCACATCTTTGACATTGAGGATATTCATAAAGTTATTTTGCTACAGTGTTTTGTTCCTCTTTGCCCTTTCCTGCATTTGACACTTAGTGGAGTCCTGTGCCGCACTGAATAAATTTAAATGGTCATGCTGTAAAGCTGTACCCGTGGAAAGTTGGACTAAAGCAACACAAATACATAAATCAATTTCGTTATAACGAGGGCAGATTGCATGCCATTCTTTTGCATTTGAAGGTGCTTTTTAAAACTTGTTCTGGCTTCTTGTTTTTGCAGGCTTCACGTGTCGCAAATTGCCTGGTACCAACATGCCCTATGTAAAGAACTGTGGCCTCGCTTCTCGCATGGGACCAATAACCTCTCAAGAGCCCAAGTTGGACAGCTCAAACCAAAACACAAGTGTTGTGCTTTTGTGACTCTCGACATTTTTATGTTCTGTGTTAGTCTCCTGAAGGGCCCAATTTGGATTTCTCAAATGAGCTTACAAATGTTGTGCCTTTCTATGCCTTCACATTTTTATGTTAATTTTATTTATGTTAATTATGCTAGTCTCCTGAGAGGTCCACATTGGATTGCTCAATCCAGAATACAAGTGCTGTGCTTTGTTATAGTTCACTACATTTTTATGTTAGTTTTTGGTATGGTTCTAGTAAGGAAAGTGTTTCCTTATTAGTATATTTTTTAAGTATCTTAAGCCATTTCATGCCAAACCACCCAATTTTGTCAAGAACTGTTCCATTATGGCAAACCATTTCAAGTTTGCTTGATTTTGAGTAGGTACAATGAGAAAATTTGCTTTCGTACATACACTTGAGTCGTTCTAGGGCAACCAACCAACGTTATTTTGACCATCACAGATATAGTTGAAGCTCCAAACTCTTGCTCCCCATTTATTTTCCTTCGCAAAAATTTTTTTGAACTTTGGCAAAAATTTATTGTTCTTGCCCAGCTAAGCTAGAAGGCACTGATACACGTTTCTTCTGAAAGGGAAATTGTATGATCCAAATATTCAGATGGTGTTCATGTCAAGAGACTGAAGTGGTGTGAGTGCCAAAATTTGCAAAGTTTGAATTTTCTTCTAACATAGGGAAATACAGAAGGCACAAAATAAATATAAAATCAGACTGGTTGACTTGGGATAGCTGCAAAATATTTCAAGCCTTAGAGGTTCAGATGATCAGCTAAAAAACTGTAAAGTTCAAATTTTTTGCAAGAAGCTTCGTGTTGAAGGTAAAAAAATTAGCTTTGGTGGTTGGCACAAAAGTATATGTCGCCCATCGTTACACAGCCCTACATGTCTGCTATACATGTGACAAGTAACAAAAAGGTATTATTGTTTAAGTGCGATAAATTATTTTTTATAATGTTGATTTGTGGATCACACATACAGCATAAATATAGCATAAATATATGAAGCCATGTCATCTAGTAAGGAAATATTGTTATTATAATTAGCCACAAGAACTATTCAACAAACTGACTGCCTTTTTTATCATTGCGAAGGCAGGTGACGTCTAGCGCTGCAGCTGCAGTCTCAATTCGTATTTTTTTAACATGAACACAAGAAGTGGTTGCCAATGGTGTCTGACCACATCAGACTAAACATGGCACATATGACTTATAGATGAGCATGTTCCGGCTCTAAAACAGTGGTAGCAAACAACACCACAAGAATTTGTTCGTACTCATGTAGGTTTTCAGTCCTAATTATGAAGGTGTTTTCTACTTGCATCGTCATTGGGCTTCAGGGAGCAGGGCACAAAGTGTCCTGCTCCCTCTATGTTGCATTGCACTGCGACATGCCCTTTTAAAGGCTTTGTATAAACAATATCAGTGCTCTTTCTGGATTTACTGTCTACATAATAGCTGATATTTCTTTTTGTAAACTGCACGAACCATATCTTTTAGCACTGCAGGATTCCCTCACGTATTTAATACGTACGAGGTCTGTTAGAAAAGTATTTGACCTTTTTTTACGAACACCTGATGAATATGTAACAAGTGCATTTTCATCAGCCGCCCTTGAACCTTTGTGCGCATGCACGAATTTTTTCCTGCCTGCCAATAGCGTGACTTGCTGGGACGCAGCATTTGAATGAGGTAGTACACAGTGCTCTCGTCGGTTTTTTATTGCAAGGAAAATGGCGGAGTGACTGGAGCAGTGCTACTGCATCAAATTTTGCCAGAAACTGGGCGACAGCCAAGTGGAAACCATTCCGAACATTCAGACTGCTTTTGGTGACTATGCTATGAGCAGCACACAGATTAAGGAGTGGTACAACCAGTTTAAAGACGGCCACGCATCGGTGGAGAGCGAGCCATGCTCCAGTCGGCCATCAACATGCCGAAATGACCAGGTCATTGCCGAAGTGAACCCCGTGGTGATGCGGGACTGTCGTGTGACTATCCAAGAAATTGTGGTAGAGGTGGGCATCAGCACATTTTATCCACATTCCATTATCACTGAAGATTTGGCCATGAAGAGAGTTGCACCGAAATTCGTTCCCAAACTGCTCATGATGGAGCTAAAGCAACTTCGTGTTGAAGTCTCACAGACATGCTGGATTCCACAAACAGTGACCCCAACTTCATGAACACCATAATCACTGGTGACAAGTCTTGGGGGTATGTTTACGACCCGGAAACCAAATCCCAGTCATTACAGTGGAAGCATTACACGTCACTAACCAAAGACCGCTAAGTGCGCATCAACGTTAAAGTGTTGCTGACTGCTTTCTTTGACTTCCGCAGTGTGGTACACCACGGGTACACACCACAGGGTCAAACAATCACTAAAGACTACTACAGGGATGTCCTCCATGGCCTCTGTGATGCTGTGTGGCGCAAGATACCGAAGTTGTCAACAGGAAATTGGCGCATCCATGACGACAATGCTTTTCTCGCACTTGATTCAGACTTTTTTGGCGAATAACCAGACTCCTGTAGTTCGACAGGCTCCTTACTCTCCTGATGTGGCCCCCTGCGACTTCTGGCTGTTTCCCAAAATCAAGAGGCCATTGAAAGAAGCGCGATTTCAGACAAAAGAAGACATTATGGCTGCAACGACAGCTGAGCTAAACTCCGTTCTGAAAGAGGCCTTCTCGGAATGCTTCTAACAATGGCAGCACTGCTGGAAGAAGTGACTGGAGTCCCAAGGAGACTACTTTGAGGGTGATTAGGTTTCCAACGCTCCAGTTATGCCAGTTTTTTTTTCTTCAGCCAAAGGTCAGATACTTTTCTAACAGACCTTGTATTGATAGTTTATGTGCAATGGCTGTATGGTTTACCTGGCCCACACCAAACACAAGCCTCGTTGCGTTAGAGCATGTGGCCCTTGGCAATAAAATGCAGACCCCAACACCGCTTCTCTGTCATCGGTGTGGAGACAAAGCCAGCTTTGTCGTGTGCATTCCCAGCCGGCAAGCTGTGCGCACATCTGAGAAAAGTCGGTGCTGACAAAATTTCAAAAAAGAATTTCTCGCATTTAAAAATAATGCCTTCTTTAACTTCACACATGCATAGTAGACATGTAGAGCTATCCAATAATGTATCACATATTTTTTGGCCAACTACGAAAGCTGTTTTTTCTTTCAACATGAAGCTTCTTGCAAAAGATTAGAATTTGTTTTTTTTTTACAGGCGATCAGCTGAACCTTCAAAGCTGCACATATTTTTTTGCTATACTATGTCACTTGGGCTACCATTCTGTATTTAAGTTCTGTCCTGTGAATTTTTCGTTACGAAAAAAAATCTAACGGATTGCAATTTGACTCATTTTTGCCGGTGCCAAAAGCAATTGAAGTATTCAAATATTTGAAAAATTGGCTATTTTGGCAGTTGCATCACTTCACCGTATTTGCACGCACACCATTTGAAGGCCTCGATCAATACAATGTGCATTTGAAAAAGAATGTTGATTGATGTCCTCTAGCTCAGCTGAGCAGGAAAACTAAACTGTCACCAAAATGCTACAAAATATCTGGCAAAAATTAATAAAAGTGGGCAACGAGTTTTGAACTCTAGTAAACACATGGCAATGTTTCAGCTATATGTGTGGTGTCAAAAAACACTGGTCGATTCGGCATGGAATCGCACACCTGCAAGTGCATCTGCGCCATTGTCAGAGTTCAGTAAAAACTGCATTTTACATAGCTTTGTAAACATGGTTTATTGCTATCTAAAATACATGAGTAAAAATTAGTAGGTATAAGTCGGCTTAAATTTAAAATGCAACAAAAAATCTCCGCATGGCAATGATGTGCCTTTCATGTTTGCATGAAACCATATCTTTTTCTGAATTCTTTCGTTATTTTTTGTGACAGTGAATAAAATTGAACTCACAAAAGGAGTAACTTTGTTTTATTCCAGCACATCACTAATAGTTTTTTTTTTCATATAAAAATCTGAAGTAGTTAATATGAATAAGTCGCTTGATATGGAATGACCTGCGCAGGAACGTTATCATGGCAGAAAACGCAACTGTATCATGCAACAGCAATGCAGCATAATAAACTGCTCCCATAAGCATCACTTATTGTGATTGCCATATTTCAGAAGTATGTAAGGTTTACTGAAATTGGCACACACTATTCAACCAACAAATAAGGATTGTACAGTGGTCCTTTTTCAGTTTTACAGATTTTTTTAAAGTTGTCTGTGCCAGGTAGCATAATTTTTCTTCTTGAGCTGGATTATTCAGAGGTGGACATTACTAGCACAAGAAATGGAAACATTAAACTGATTCTCATAAATTTATTAATTCACTTAAACATCACGGCACATATTTCAGTTTGCAAATTGTAGCCAGTGAGGTTGAAAGACATATTCACTTGAAATTAATTTCCAGGGTGCTACCAGTTGCGAGATTTTTTCATAAATGTGAGAGAAATACATGGGCATTCCGGTTACTTTTGTGCTTCAATGCATAACAGTGCGTTTTGTTAACAAAAAAGTGCTACAGCAGTGCATTTCTACAGCCAGTTTGATGGCATGTGTCTCGTTACTGGTGTCATTCTGGAAGTTCGTTCTTAGTGCATACACCTTGTAAAATTACCGTCTACAATTCGTAAAAACTTTATTAGGAACTGAGTTTTTCTTAATCAGCTGACTATGGTGTCTTGATTTCTCATGCAAGTAATGTTTGGCACTCTGTATCTAGAATTATGTTAGCTGCAACAGTCCGTGTTTAATAAATTCCATGAAACTTAAAGATAACCACCCTGCATATCAGGTCTCATTTGAGTGCGGTGGGCTCAAGCAAATCGTGCCATGGTAATAGTACCACTGGCTCCCTAATAGAGAAAGCAAGTACCTTTTTGAGTGTTCTTATTGACAGTCATGTCAGTCTGCTTCTACATTTATTTATTTAGGTATTTATTTTTTTAAATTTATTTCTTTTGGGAAATGTGTTTTACTTGAAGGCCACACATACTACACCTTCAGTATTCAATTTCGTTATGGTGTCAAGCTGCAGGAAGTTTGTACTGTGCAATAGTTTTTAAGTTTCTGATGTTCTCAAACTACAAATGGTTGTACATTTACACAGATGTTTGGTTACAAATAAACAGTTCACCTAGAAAAATGGTTTTTGTCTGCATCAGTTCAGCACTCTTAGTTTTGTGGAGGACCATTCACTCTGACAATTGAAAAAAGTGGCATAATAGTACTGCTAGCAGTTTTGCAATACGTCTTATTACAGCCAATCTAGGAGCATGTTTTGAGCCCAGGGTGACAGAGGCCTGCGATACAAAACGGCTGTATTTAAATTTTATCCCTATCCTCTCACAGCAAACATACCAACGTGACATCAAAGGTAATTATATGCAACATAGCTCAGCAGTATCTTAAGGTAAGTGCACGTTTAAACTGCTAAATACCCAGTGGGGCATAAAGGGATTTCAACATAATTTGTGTTGATGTTCAACAGATCTGCAACAATTCTTCCATGGGCTTTCAATATTGACGAACAACACATTTCAACAATACGTCAATGGGCTTTCAATTTTGAGACTGAACACATCTTCAACAATGCTTCAATGGGCTTTCAATATTGACAAACAACACATTTCAACAATACCTCAATGGGCTTTCAATTTTGAGCTTCAACAATGCTTCAATGGGCTTTCAACATTGACAAACAACACATTTCAACAATACGTCAATTGGGTTTCAACATTGACAAACAACACATCTTCAACAATGCTTCAATGGGCTTTCAGCATTGAAGTACACCATAGTTTCAACGATATGCCAATGATCTTTCAAATTGAGAGGCCACAATGATGTTTCTGGTGAATGTCGCGGGCCAATTATCAACACTTGTCAACAATTTCCTCAATGATGTTTCAACAATTCCTCGATGATCTTTCAAGGTCATTTGTTGACGTTGAACAATGATACGTCAATAACCTTTCAACAATTTTTTTTGTAAGGGAGTGCCAGTAGCTTCGCATTGACTGTGGTTTCGACATTTCATTTGCATTGAAGCGTGAACTGCATGAAGGCTGCTGCTTCCGCGATTCCTCACGCCAGCGTTTTCACAGCAAGTTTCCGCAGTCATCGAGCTAGATGTGCTCAGAGAGAGAGAGAGAGAGATAATTTAATTGAAAGAAGGCAGGGAGGTCGGCCTGAGCTAAGGCGCTCTAGCCTGCTAGCCCTTTGAGGGTCGAATTATTTTGAAAAAAACTTTCCCAGGTGGTCAAATTATTTTTTTGCGGATCTTGAATGTCCAAAATGTATTAAGTCGGGAATAAATAGTCAAAAATAATTAGGAACAGTATTTTGGTGTCGGCATCACTCAAAACTGCGAAATGTTCAATAGTATTTCCGAGCGTGGTACTCCTTGTAACACTGGTCTACGCACAGCGCCTTATCGCAGTCTGCACACCTAAAATGCGTGTCTGTTCTCTTGAAGCGAGGAGTTGTGTTGGCGCACACATGCCATCTCTGCATGCGGCTGCCTTGGGCAGAGGTCTGAGGCACCCTCTCGCGTAAGCGCGTTGCCGCGGAGAGCGAGAATACCTCGCGAACAGCGCTGATAAGCAAGTGGTGATAACCAAGATAAGAGAAGTGCCAATCAAGATAGAAATCAACTTCCGCCGCCCCTGCGAGAGCATGCCGACAAAGAGAAAAACGACGTTTCGCGCGCCTCCGTTGCGATCACGCGGCGGAACCGAAACCGCGTTGCCACTGAGAGCGGGAATACCTCGCGAACGCCGCTATAAGCAAGCTAAGAGCAGCGCCAATCAAGATAGAAATCAACTTCCATCGCCCTGCAAGAGAGTGCCGACAAAGAAAAAAATGACGTTTCGCGCGCCTCCGTTGCGATCACGCGGCGAAACCGAAACCGCCAAAGGGGCGTTGCCGCAGTCTGAGCGACGCGCTGAAGCTAGCAATCAGCTTTGTTTATCTCCCCAAGAAGGTAGCACCAATTTCAAACGCATCTTGTAAGTGCTAAGAGGTGGCAGCACCTCCCGATGAGCGCTCATCGTCATTATGGCGCGAAATTTCAAACGGAGGGTCGGAACCGTACCCGTACGGCAAAGACCTTGCGGGACAGAAAACCGCCGCCGTACATGTACGGCAAAAACCTTCAAAGGGCTAGTCTGCAAAGGGGAACGGAGACATAAAGGTGTGATGAGGGATGATGATGACATAGCAAAAGCGAGGCGCACAGGTGAAAACAAGTTCAACACTCTGATGATAAACATTCACAAACGTCATCCACGAAGCCACTGTCGGGTTTCGTATCAAGTCTGTAGTCACCAATTCAAGTGAACTTAAAATAGAGGCGCTAGGACGAAGCTGGTGTGTGGGTCTCCCCTGCGTGAACAGCACAAGTGCCAAACAAAATCTTTATAGCATATTGACACGTGTACTTATCTTTATCGGGCGACCACGTTTCGCCACCTAACAAATGTAATCGCACAGCGCGGGACGCGCCTGCATGTATCCGAAGTTTCTGGAAAGTTATCGATGCTTCTACCCGGCTGTCTGTTGTCGCCGAACGTTGTGTTATCTGATTTCAGCGCGTGACGCGAATGGTGTAGAACATTGTGGAAGGCGCGCGGGTCCGAACGATTAGTTTGGAACATTCGACGACTGCTGTATAAAAGCCGACGCGCTTGCCTCGCTGATCAGATTTTCGACGATCGCCGACCGTGTTCGCCGCTATCGTTGTGCTATAAGTGTAGCCTGTTTTGTGGGCACAGGTTCGCCCAATAAAATCTAGTTTTGCCTTTCGCAGTATTGCCACTGTGTTCTTAAAGTCACCACCACGTGACATCTGGTGGAGGTGCTTGTGCGTTCATGTACCGAACGCCCCCGCAAAGCCGCGATCCAAGCCCGAAGCCCGAGGACAGAACCAACATCGCCCAAGGCCAGCGTGCTAGCCGCAGACTGCAAGGACTGGCCCCAGAGCACGGACTTCTGCCTGAGACGACAAAGAAGATCGTGGTCAAGACAACCCCAATGGCTGCCCCAGCGTCCCCCGTTATCCTACAACAACCTCGGGACCCACCAACCTTCCATGGAGCAGCGACTGAAGACCCGGAATCATGGCTGGAGACCTACGAACGAATCGCAACATTCAACAACTGGGACTTCGACGAGAAGCTGCGGCATGTCTACTTCGCCTTAGAAGACACCGCCAGAACTTGGTTTGAGAACAGGGAATCGACCTTGACAACATGGGACCTGTTCCGTACCGGCTTTCTACGCACCTTTACAAGAGTCGTGCGCAAGGAAAGGGCTGAAGCTATGCTGGACGCCCGAGTGCAGCTGCCAAACGAGAACGTCGCCATCTTTACTGAAGAAATGAGCCGTTTGTTTCGCCACGCCGACCCGGATATGGCCGAGGAGAAGAAACTCCGCTTACTGATGCGTGGTGTAAAGGAGGAACTTTTCGCCGGGATGGTAAGAAGCCCACCGAAGACCGTCGAAGAGTTTCTTCGTGAGGCGACGAACATTGAGAAGACACTCGAGATCCGGAACCGGCAATTCGATCGCCGCGCGAACTATACAAACTACGCCGGGGTTCAATCACTGGCCACCGACGACCTACGCGAGACTATCCGAGCTTTCGTGCGGGAGGAGCTACGAAAGCTGTTCCCATCATCACAGCCTCAAGTGGCTTCGATTGCCGACGCCGTGCGTGAGGAGCTCCAACAATAACTTGGAGTAGCCCCTGAATCGCCGCAGCCTGAGCCGCAAGCAATGACCTACGCCACCGTCGCGCGCCGTCAAGGTCCGCCTCCGCGACCGCGCCAGGGCCCTGTCACGCCGCAGTTCCGTCGTCCGCCACCGCCGCAGCCAGCACGACCACCCGTCGTCCAGCGCACCTACACGAGGAAGACGGACATTTGGCGCGCTCCTCACCACCGCCCGCTCTGCTACCACTGCGGAGAAGCGGGTCACGTCTACCGACGATGTCCATACCGGGAGATAGAACTGCGAGGTTTCGCCGTGAACGCTCCGCGCCCGCAGCAAGGTGAACGCCCCCGGGATATCGCCGACTACGTCGCCGCTACTCAGTGGAGCTCTCGACGACCGTCGCGTTCGCCATCACCAGGCCGCTACCTCTCGCCGCAGCGCCGACCATACACTGGCCCAGCCCGGGGCCGGTCAGCGAGCCCATATCCGGAAAACTAAAAGCAGCAATCGATGGAGGTGCGGTTGCTGTTCGTCGAACTGACGAAGATCCTCCGCCGCCGACGAAGACGCCGAAGAAACCATCTCGACGACATAATAACGACAGGCCGCCGTACCGAGGAAGTCAGGAAGCCAAGACTACACCGACGAAAGACGACTTAACGACGCGACGTAACAGCTTCAGTTCAACACAACGCAGCCGTGATCCGACGCCAAGACCCAACTGCAACGCAAGACAAAGAACCACCGACCTCGACGTGCTTCTAGACGGCCACGCAGTCACCGCCTTAGTCGACACAGGCGCCGATTACTCAGTCATGAGTGGACACATCGCCGTCCAGTTGAAGAAGGTTAAGACTGCATGGGAAGGCCCTCAAATTCGGACCGCTGGAGGACACCTGATTACGCCGACAGGAATGTGCACGGCAAGAATTACCATTCACGACCGCACTTACCCTGTCACCTTCGTTATCCTCCAACAGTGTTCACGAGACGTCATTCTCGGCATGGACTTCCTCAACCAACACGGCGCAGTCATCGACCTGAAGTCGAAGTCAATAACGCTGTCGGAAGATCATGCAATACCGCCGGAGAGCCCTCGTAGTCACCACGCCTTGAGTGTGCTCGAACATCAAGTGAGCATCCCGCCTCGCTCCAGCATTGTTATTTCGGTCGGCACCGAAACACCCGCTGACGTAGAAGGCGTCATCGAAGGTGACCAACGTCTACTGCTAGACCGTGAAATTTGCGCCGCAAGAGGGATCGCTCGACTGCACGGAGGAAACACGAAAGTGTTGCTGACAAACTTCAGCCAAGAGTTCAAGCACATCAACAAGGGCACGACGATCGCATACATCGAGGAAATTCTGGAAAACAGTAATGCGTTTGTCCTCTCGGATTCCGCCGCATCTACCCCGACGACCTTAGTTCCCGAGCCAGACTTCGACATAAATCCAAGTCTCCCTGCGATTAAGCAACAACAGCTCAGAAGTCTACTTCGACGATACAAAGAGTGCTTTTCGACGTCATCAAGGATTCGACGAACCCCAGTCGCAAAGCATCGCATAATAACCGAAGAGGGCGCTCGACCTCTCCTCCAGAGCCCATACCGAGTTTCGACGCGAGAACGCGAAGCTATAAGGCACCAAGTCGACGAAATGCTGCGCGACGACATCATCCAGCCGTCCAAAAGCCCGTGGGCATCTCCTGTAGTCTTGGTGAAAAAAAAGGACGGAACCCTGCGTTTCTGCGTCGATTATCGTCGTCTGAACAAGATCACGAAGAAGGACGTATACCCCCTCCCACGGATAGACGACGCACTGGATCGGCTCTGCAACGCTAAATACTTCTCGTCAATGGACCTCAAGTCTGGCTATTGGCAAATAGAAGTCGACGAAAGAGATCGCGAAAAGATGGCCTTCATCACCCCAGACGGCCTCTACGTGTTCAAGGTTATGCCATTCGGACTGTTCTCGGCGCCTGCAACCTTCCAGCGCGTGATGGACACGGTTTTAGCAGGATTGAAGTGGCAGACCTGTCTCGTTTACTTGGATGACGTCGTCGTCCTCGCCGGAAATTTCGGCGATCACCTGAGGCGGCTTGCGACAGTACTAGAGGCCATCAAGTCATCAGGGCTCACTCTGAAGCCGGAAAAGTGCCGATTCACTTACGATGAGCTTTTGTTTCTAGGCCACGTCATCAGCAAATCAGGAGTACGCCCCGACCCACAGAAGACAGCTGCCATCGCAAAGTTCCCGCAGCCAACCGACAAGAAGGCAGTGCGCAGATTCCTTGGCATGTGTGCCTACTATAGGCGCTTTGTCAAGGACTTTTCACGCATCGCGGAGCCGCTAACACATCTAACCAAACGTGATGTCGAGTTCAAGTGGGAAACGCCGCAGGCCAAGGCATTTCAAGAACTCAAACGACGCATGCAGTCGCCGCCGGTACTTGCACACTTCGACGAGGACGCCGATACCGAAATCCATACTGGCGCCAGTAGCCTAGGCCTTGGTGCCGTCCTAGTTCAGAGGAAAGAAGGACTTGAACGGGTGATATCGTATGCTAGCCGGTCGCTGTCAAAAGCGGAAAGCAATTATTCTACGACTGAAAAGGAATGCCTCGCCATCATTTGGGCTACAGCTAAATTCCGCCCTTACCTCTATGGCAGGCCATTCAAAGTCGTCAGCGACCACCACGCGTTGTGTTGGCTAGCTAACTTAAAGGACCCTTCAGGACGGCTGGCGCGGTGGAGCCTCAGACTACAAGAATATGACGTCACGGTAATATACAAGTCCGGAAGAAAACACTCCGACGCCGACTGCTTATCACGCGCCCCCATCGATCCCCCGCCGCAAGACGACGAGGACGACGACGCCTTCCTTAGGATAATAAGCGCGGAAGACTTCACTAAACAGCAACGAGCAGACCCGGAGCTAAAAGGCCTCGTCGAGTATTTGGAAGGGAACACCGACGTTGTCTCTAGGGCATTTAAGCGCGGGCTGTCTTCGTTCACGCTACAAAACAACCTGCTCGTGAAGAAGAACTTCTCACCAGTCCGCGCCAGCTACCTTCTTGTTGTACCCTCAGCGATGCGTCCAGAAATACTGCACGCCCTTCACGACGATCCAACCGCTGGGCACCTGGGGTTCTCCCGGACGCTGTCGAGAATACAGGAAAGGTATTACTGGCCGCGTCTGACCGCCGACGTCGCCCGTTACGTCAAGACATGCCGAGACTGTCAACGACGCAAGACACCACCGACAAGGCCAGCAGGATTACTACAGCCGATCAAACCTCCTCGCCGACCATTCCAGCAGATTGGGATGGATTTGTTGGGGCCGTTTCCGATGTCAGAATCCGGGAATAAGTGGATCGTCGTGGCGACGGACTATCTCACCCGCTTTGCTGAAACTAAAGCTCTACCAAAAGGCAGCGCAGCCGAAGTGGCGAAATTTTTCGTCGAGAACATCCTGCTGCGACATGGTGCTCCAGAAGTCCTCATCACCGACAGAGGAACGGCTTTTACAGCAGAGCTCACCCAGGCCATTCTGCAGTATAGCCAGACAAGCCACAGGAGGACAACTGCCTACCATCCGCAGACGAATGGTCTCACGGAGCGCCTGAACAAGACCCTCGCCGACATGCTAGCAATGTACGTCGACGTCGAGCACAAGACGTGGGACGCGGTCCTGCCGTATGTAACCTTCGCTTACAACACGGCAGTGCAATAAACAACACAGATCACGCCGTTTAAGCTGGTTTACGGCAGGAACCCGACAACGACGCTCGACGCCACTGACGAAGAGAATGTTGACGTCGCTAGCTATCTGCAGCGCGCCGAAGAAGCCCGACAGCTCGGCCGCCTACGGATCAAGAACCAACAGAGGACCGACAGCCGACACTACAACCTCCGACGATGCTTCGTCGAGTACCAGCCCGACGACCGTGTTTGGGTTTGGACACCGATACGCCGACGAGGTCTGAGTGAGAAACTATTGCGCCGCTATTTCGGACCCTACAAGGTCATTCGACGTATTGGCGCACTGGACTATGAGGTCGTGCCAGACGGAATTTCGCATTCACAGCGGCGCCGCGCACGATCTGAAGTGGTCCACGTGGTGCGTCTGAAACCCTTTTATGGACGCTGACGAACTTCCTTATTTTATTGTTTTCTTTGCTACGGGTGTTTTTCTTTATTACTTTCGTTTGTATGCAGCATCGGGTCGATGCTTTTTAAGAGGGGGGTATTGACACGTGTAATTATCTTTATCGGGCGACCACGTTTTGCCACCTAACAAATGTAATCGCACAGCGCGGGACGCGCCTGCATGTATCCGAAGTTTCTGGAAAGTTATCGATGCTTCTACCCGGCTGTCTGTTGTCGCCGAACGTTGTGTTATCTGATTTCATCGCGTGACGCGAATGGTGTAGAACATTGTGGAAGGCGCGCGGGACCGAACGATTAGTCTGGAACATTCGACGACTGCTGTATAAAAGCCGACGCGCTTGCCTCGCTGATCAGATTTTCGACGATCGCCGACCGTGTTCGCCGCTATCGTTGTGCTATAAGTGTAGCCTGTTTTGTGGGCACAGGTTCGCCCAATAAAATCTAGTTTTGCCTTTCGCAGTATTGCCACTGTGTTCTTAACGTCACCACCACGTGACAATATAAAGAACTGCGATAAGCGGGTGTAGGACGGCGAGCACTTGTAGGACACTTTTAGTGTTCGGAGTCTCGAGGCCACTGTTGGAATCGCACCGCTGGCCCGAGTTGTTGGGGTCTCGGTGCTGACGCCCGTTATTGCCAATGGGTCGCAAGCCCCAAGGGTAGCGTTGGCCTGGCGGCCTGGGGCACTGGAAGCATCCGAAGGTCCCGGCAAAGCATGAGAAGACTGGTAACAGAACAACTTGTTTATTCTAACATAGCAAAAGAGCGGCCGGTCAGGTCGACCGAATTGGAGAGACGGGAGAGCACGTAACTCAACAGTACAAATCGGAGCCTCTCTCCTGGCGTCCGGGGGCAGCTGCTCTTATACTCTCGGCGTCGCGGTCCAAAAGGGAAGGTCACGGGATGAAGGTCACGGGATGAAGGTCACGGGACGGCGGAGCATGAGCCCACGACGGCGCGCACGGTCGAGCCGAGAGACCTGCTGAACCGAGTGCAGTGACGCATCGCCAACCCGCCCACACGACGGCGCGAACGGTTGAGCCGAGAGACCTCCAGGCTCCTCATTCGGGGAAATCCGCTCCCCGGCTGCCGCGCTTTGACAAGCGAGGGCACACACACACACACGCACACACGAAGACACGTGGCACTGAAACACGCCTGGACACGCTTGGCGGGTAGGCGTTGCGGCGGCGTCGAACGGGCCAAAATGTCCGCCGCTTTGAACAAAGCCCCGGCGTCCGTTGTATCCGCGCCGGCATTACCGCGCGTTGTAGGCGAAACGTAACAGACCGCCCCGCCGGGGGAAGGAGATCCCGATGGTCAGGGGACTGCATCCGCTGTCCGGAGGGATGTCGCTCGATGATGCTCATAACCGTAGTCGGGCGTCCTTTGGCGTTTCTTGAGCGCAGCGCACAGAGAAGGCCTCGTTCTCACGTTCAAGTGCACACAGGACACTGCAAAGTGACTTCGGGAGAGTTGACATTTTTGTTCTCGTTTCCGGCAAGCGTTAGAACTACGCCGAAAGTCAACCGCTCAGTCAGCAAGCACGGCACAACCCTCACTAAGCCCTGCCAGGCTCTTTCCCCTTTTTTACTGCTGCCTAGTTCCTTACAGTAGTTTAGCAGCACTCAGAACGCGTCCACAAATCGGAAAATTGCACTAGAAAGCACATCATCACTTTGAAACACTACACAAAAGCAATAGGTTAAAAATCCTGCCTCAGGAAGAAAAACATCAGTAACAAGCAATTTTGAGGCTGATTCCCACGTTAGGGGCTTCGACTTAAGCCATCGGCGTTACCGTTGAGACTCCCCTTTTTGTAACGCACCTCAAAGGAATATTGTTGCAAAGCGAGGCTCCAGCGCAGGAGGCGGCCATTTTTGGGAGAGATGGTCTGCAGCCATTGGAGAGGGCAGTGATCCGTTTCAATGATAAACCTCGAGCCGGCTAGGTAACATGACAATTTCTGAACGGCCCACACGATACACGCACACTCTTTCTCGGTGGCGCTATACGCCTGCTCACGACTGGTCAGCTTACGACTAGCATACAGGACGGGGTGTTCTACTTCTCCATTTTCCCGTTGGCACAGTACAACGCCCATGCCTCGCTCACTAGCATCACACTGAACAACGAACCCTTTTGTGTAGTCGGGCGATCGTAGCACAGGCTGGCTTGTTAGGGCACTCTTTAGGGCGCTAAAAGCTCTTTCCTTTGTCTCGTCCCAGACGACTGTTTGCGGCTCTGTCTTTCTTAGAGCATCCGTTAGGGGAGCCGCGATATCAGAGTACCTGGGGATGTACCTCTGATAGTAGCCGGCGACACCTAAGAACGACCGAATATCGGTCTTCGTACGCGGTTGCGGGAAGTCTCGCACAGCGGCCACCTTTATTTCAGAGGGGCGGCGACGACCCCGACCAATCACGTGTCCGAGGTAGACAACCTCGGCCTGTGCTAACTGGCACTTGGGAGCCTTGACTGTCAAGCCCGCATCGCGCAGGCGGGTTAGCACTGCCCGCAAGTGCGCCATATGTTCCGGCCAGGATGCGGAGAATATCGCTACGTCGTCTAGATACGGTAAAGCGAATTCTTGCTGTCCCCGCAACACTTTATCCATGAGGCTTGAAAAGCAGTATGGCGCGTTCTTCAAACCAAAACTCAAAACTTTAGGACGGAATGTCCCCATTGGTGAAATGAACGCCGCATACCTACTAGCCTCTTCTGTAAGTGGAACCTGCCAATAACCCCTGACAAGATCTAGGGTGGAAATAACCTGAGCGCTACTCACTCTCTCAAGGCGCTCCTCGATGTTAGGGATCGGATAAATTTGATCCTTAGTGATGGAATTAAGCCTGCGGTAGTCGACGCAAGGACGAGGTTCCTTGCCCGGTACCTCAACTAAAATCAAAGGGGAGGTATAATCACTCTCACCCGCTTCAATAACACCGAGCTGTAGCATTTTCTTTACCTCAGCCTCCATAATATCGCTCTGGCGGGGTGACACCCGGTACGCCTTGGATCGTACTGGCTCTGGGGAGGTAAGTTCTATGTCATGAGTAAGGACAGAAGTCCTACCAGGCCTCTCAGAGAACAGACCTTGAAACTCTTGTAAGAGCTGGTGTAGTTCGGTTTTCTGCTCAGGCGACAGCGATGCTTTACTTATTAAGTCACTAATGACTTGATCGGTGTCTTTCCTGTTTGTCACTGAGCCTAGTCCCGGAAGCTCGACCGGAAGCTCTTCTAACTTTCCCGCATCGGGAATTTCCTCTCCAGTATCTGGTGCCCTTAACGCTACAGGCTCAATTTTATTCAGTTCGGGCGTGCTCTGAATACCAGCTTGTTGCGCCTCTGACCCTTTTTCATCGTTCAACAACGTCGGCCCCGCAACTACCGCCTTTGCAGCGAGCTCCCGAACCTTCGATCTGGTTAAGGCCTGAACGCTAGCCTCACCAAACAAAAGCCCCTTCTCGCGCAGGAGGTGATCGGACCTGTTCGAAAATAGGTACGGGTACTGGGGGGGCAGCATAGATGACACTGCGGCCTCCGTCTCAAGTGCTCCGAAAGGTCCTTCAATAAGCACTTTTGCTACCGGCAGACACACGCTATGAGCTTCCACTGCTTGCTTGATCCATGCGCACTCGCCCGTGAACATATCGGGTTCTACGTAAGAGGGGTGAACTACATCCATTGTAGCTGCGGTATCGCGAAGCACTCGGCACTCTTTCCCGTTCACGAGGAGGTCTCGCATGTAAGGCTCGAGAAGCTTGATGTTCTCGTCAGTGCTGCCTAATGAAAAAAACACGACTTTTGGTTTTGTTTCTGGGCACTGCGCCGAAAAGTGACCCGGCTTCTGGCACGTATAACACAGGCGCGCTTGCCTCGCCTCGAACCGCTTTCTGCGTTCGGCTTCGGCTGCCGCCGTCTCCTTACGTTCGGTCGGACACTGCGCCGAAAAGTGACCCGGCTTCTGGCACGTATAACAAACGCGCGCTTGCCTCATCTCGAACCGCTTTCTGCGTTCGGCTTCGGTTGCCGCCGTCTCCGTACGTTCGGTCGGACTGCTTTCACTCGCATCCGCACTACGTGTATCCCCCTTTGCTCTCAAGGGCGTGAACTTTGGCCTCTCAAACTTGGAGCCAAATTCACCCTTTTGACCGTCCTTAGCTCCGCGAGCCCGACGCGTCACAAACTCCTCGGCTAACTCAGCGGCTCTAGCCACCGTACTAACGTCTGGCCTATCCAAGACCCAGTACCGCACGTTCTCAGGTAACCGACTATAAAACTGTTCTAGCCCGAAACACTGCAGAACTTTCTCGTGGTCACCAAACGCTTTCTCTTCTTTGAGCCACTCCTGCATGTTTGACATAAGCCTGTACGCAAACTCTGTATATGACTCACTTCTGCCTTTCTCATTTTCCCGAAACTTCCGACGGAACGCCTCCGCTGACAGCCTGTACTTTTTTAGCAGACTCGATTTCACTTTCTCGAAATCCTCTGCCTCCTCTCTCTCCAAGCGTGCGACTACGTCGGCCGCCTCGCCGGGTAGCAAAGTGAGCAAGCGCTGTGGCCACGTTTCCCGAGAGAACCCCTGCTTCTCGCACGTTCGCTCAAAGTTAACCAGGAACAAACCAATGTCCTCTCCAAGCTTAAACGGCCGCATCAGGTCAGTCATTTTGAACAATACTCGTTCTCCTGCACCGTGTGCCTGACTTCCATTACGAGCGCGTTCCATCTCTAACTCGAGACGCTTCATTTCCAAAGCGTGTTGACGCTCGCGCTCTTCTTTTTCTTTCTCTTTTTGTTCTTTAAGTTCGCGCTCATCTTTCTCTTTCTGTTCTTTACGTTCGCGCTCATCTTTCTCTTTCTGTTCTTTAAGTTCGCGCTCCTGTTTCTCTTTTTGCTCTTCCCTCTCCTCAATGGTCTCAAGGCATTCCGACAGCTCGTCATCCTCAGCTTCTAACTCAAGAATAGCCCTTAGCAGTTCTGGTTTTCTGAGTTTGTCTGAGACATCCAGACCCAACTCTCTCGCAAGCTCCAGCAATTTCGGTTTGCGCAACGACTTCAAATCCATGGCTGCTCTGAATGCTGCTTTCTCTACTGCCTACTATTGTCTTGCCGCAAACTAACCCGGCAGCAACGACAACCCCAATTACCAGCTCTGTTTCTAACACTAACAAAAGCCTGGCAAAACTCAGAAGAAGAAAGTCCCGCACTCACCAAACCTCGCAGCCAAGAATTCAGCGCAGTCGTTCCGCTGCAGGCAACCAGTCATCACACAGGGCTCGTTGCACTGCTCCCGGATGGTCGTTGAGCTGCTCAGCATACAGTCAACCGCATCTCTTCGCTGCTGGCCTCCGTTGTCGCGATCCCACCGCTGCCACCAGATGTTGGAATCGCACCGCTGGCCCGAGTTGTTGGGGTCTCGGTGCTGACGCCCGTTATTGCCAATGGGTCGCAAGCCCCAAGGGTAGCGTTGGCCTGGCGGCCTGGGGCACTGGAAGCATCCGAAGGTCCCGGCAAAGCATGAGAAGACTGGTAACAGAACAACTTGTTTATTCTAACATAGCAAAAGAGCGGCCGGTCAGGTCGACCGAATTGGAGAGACGGGAGAGCACGTAACTCAACAGTACAAATCGGAGCCTCTCTCCTGGCGTCCGGGGGCAGCTGCTCTTATAATCTCGGCGTCGCGGTCCAAAAGGGAAGGTCACGGGATGAAGGTCACGGGATGAAGGTCACGGGACGGCGGAGCATGAGCCCACGACGGCGCGCACGGTCGAGCCGAGAGACCTGCTGAACCGAGTGCAGTGACGCATCGCCAACCCGCCCACACGACGGCGCGAACGGTTGAGCCGAGAGACCTCCAGGCTCCTCATTCGGGGAAATCCGCTCCCCGGCTGCCGCGCTTTGACAAGCGAGGGCACACACACGCACACACGAAGACACGTGGCACTGAAACACGCCTGGACACGCTTGGCGGGTAGGCGTTGCGGCGGCGTCGAACGGGCCAAAATGTCCGCCGCTTTGAACAAAGCCCCGGCGTCCGTTGCATCCGCGCCGGCATTACCGCGCGTTGTAGGCGAAACGTAACACCACCGAGAATCACGCGCATTGACTCTACTAGGTGCTTCAGCATTTTTTGTACACTCTCCTTCTTATTGGGTTCATCTCCTTGCTTGCCCGTAGTGTCACCGGTTTCACTGGCCCTATAATTCTTGGCTTCATGGCGCAGAGGACCACTACTGCCCGCTGGCATGGCCGTGGGTCTAGAGGGCAGCAAAGGCCATTGCGTGTCTGTATCAGCCGGCGGAGGTAAATGTTTGCAGCGTGCTCTCGTCGACCTTGAATTATCAGTAGATGCCGTTACCGTCCTCGATGCACGCACAGGCAGAGGTGGTCGTGGTACCTGTGCCACGCTAGATAGTTCTCCTGAAATGGTTTTGTGATGCTTCTGTCGCGAGCGTTGGTCACTTTCGCGAACCGACTCAGTAGCCTCTTTACGTGAAGAGTGATCTCTTGCCATTTTTTGAAGAACACGAACCTCTTTTTTTCATCTTCGGGCATTCCTTCGAAGTCGCTTCGTGGGAGCCAGTACAGTGGGGACATTTAAATGATGGCGCCTTACAGTCGGTGTTATCATGCTCTCCGCCGCAATGCGAGCAGGTGGCTTTGCTTCTGCAAACAGCGCTCACGTGTCCTATCTTGTGACATTTCCGGCAATGAATAGGCGTCGGATTGAATGGTCGTACTCGGCGCGTAAGGTAGCCCACTTTGACAGACGTAGGTAATGTCGAAGAAGCAAATATTACCTTGATACATCGGGATTGCCCCAAGCGATGAATCTCAAGAATGCGCACCGATGACCTCAAGAGACTCTTGAGGCCCGCATGCTTGATTTCAAGCTCGACGTCAGAAATCACTCCAGTTGTTGTGTCCTTGCCGTAAGTAATAAAGGAGCGGACGGGGATTGTGCTTAACTGTGGAATGGTCTTTAACTTCTCCATTATTGCGGAATTTTTCACATCTATTGTCAGGATCTTCTTGCGAGCGTTGATCCTGGTCTCGTTCATTTGCCCAGGGGCCACACTTTCAAAATATTCGGTTAGGAACTGCCTGCTGAGGGAGTTCATGCTGTGTGACGCCGAGAGCGGCACGTAAGAAACCATGAAGGATTCTTGCTCACTCTGATGCCATGAAGTCGCCTCAGTCGGCATACGGTCCATCTTCATACGGCGCCCATGACGACGGTGTACTCGCTGTCAAGGTCCATAGCTTCTGGCGTTGAGCTCTCCCAGGAATCGAGCTTGTCCGAACTTCCAAAAAGCGATGAAGAAGACGACTGACCTTGTTCAGGTGGTCGTGGGAACATCTTCTTGCTCATCCTTGATGAAATGACTCTCACGAAAATGGCAAGAACGTAAAATAATGCATAGCAGCCAGAGGCCCAGAGCGCCAGTAGATGTGCTCATGTTCACCTGTGTGCGCCTGGCGCCGTACTTGGTAATTTAGTAAGCGAATGTTTACAAGTTTATGCGGCGAAAAATGATAATGTTAAAATGTGTTTGTCGAGGAATGGCTCGAACGCCTATTATGTGGAATAGGAAAGGGTGAGAAAGGGGTATTCACAACCGTTCTAGCATCTGCGCGTCTTTGGCTAAAACCGAAAACGAGTTCAAAATGACCCTACTGGAACCTATTGATACAGATGCCGATCTAATCCGCTCCTCGTAGGAGGACAATCTCACCGCCCTCATGTGGGCGTCCCGCTGCTGAGCGTGCACTGACACTCCCAAAACTGATGGGCTGCGGATGGCCGCGTGGCCACGCCGCAGTCGGGGCACCTGTGTGGCTCCTGGGGTGCTTCTTGTTCCGCTGAGGCTGTTGAGGGCCCGAGTTCCTGCGACGGAAGGGAGTCAGGAGACGGGGATGGAAGGTGACTCGGCGTGGCCGGTACTGCCGCCACCGCACCCGCACATCCAGTGTGAAGATGAAGCCAGAACGGAGCCTGTGCAGCCGCACCTATCCATCCGCGGGCAGGTACTGGACACTCGCACGGAGCTCTGTCTGGGTCATACGGTTGTTCTTTTGTCATGCTGCTTGTGCGGGGGGTGAGGGTTTCGGAAGGATCCCGGGAGAGGACGCGGTTGTAAAGATGGGCGCGCGCGGCCTCGTGGGCTCTCTCTTTTCCCTCGATGCCCTGATTACCAGAGATACAGTGAAGTGTTGCAATGACCGCGCGGGCCTCCGCCAGCCTGAACGCCTGCTTGACTATAATTGCTTCTGATGAGGCTGTGTTGTGCGACTTACAGCCATGCAGCGCATATTGGGAGTAGGTGTATATATCGATATGTTTTGCCAACGTGGTGCTTGAGATCCTGTCTAAGTTCAAGTGACGTTGGGTCGTCGGCATCAGCAGTTGTAAAGCTAGAATGTGTCGTAGAAGAACCGACTACGCGGTAGGTGAATACTCCCGCACTGGTGCGTGGGTGCAAAGCTGCGCCAGTGAACACTTGTTCCTGACTTGGTGGTGCGTCTGCCAATCTCTGCGCGTGACGCGCAACGAATGCTGCCACGCGGTGCGAATGTTGGGCGCCCACGTTTTGGGGCGTTGGCGTACTGTCGGCGACAGCAATGTGATGCCCCGGTGGAATTTCCGGTGGCAGTTGGGATACGGCCGATAAAACTACTATTAGTACTTCTTATAGCAGTGTACTAATTTGTTACCATAATCGGTGCTTCGCCTTTCGGGCGATACTGAAACTTTTTTTTGGAATAGCGTCCGCAAACGTGAGTAGTGATCGGTGGAGCTGGTGACATCTTTCAAGGGTAGAAGGCTTGCTTGAGCCAGAGTGGTTGGACAATCATTTGTTTATGTGTAAACATATTCACGCATCGACAGCGGATCAAAAATGTGCTCCTTACAATACCTTGTTTGGTAAAAATTTCATGCAAGAAGAAATATGAGACACATTTTACACGCCTTCTCAGGGCAACGACACAGTATATTAAGGCAGCAGCATGTAAAGTGGCGAACATGCGTTCACAAAATATGATGTGCGCTAAAGGATAGTGAAGCTCGCGATTGGTTTTTAATATTTTCTTCATTCTTCGTTCAAGCGAACAGAATAAGGTAACCTAGTTTCTCGCATATTTAGTCAAACGTAACGGAATTCACACACACTTTCTAGTTACCTTATATAAATATACACTACTAACTCGGATTCTCTGATACTTCGCAATTTTGGTAAAGGGGATGGAAAACATTAAAGAGAACGGGTCAAAAATACCTCGAATGCATTTTAACGAATTTTTGACGAGTTGACTCTGATTGGTCTCGTGTTCATTGCATTTAATTTGTTGTTGTGCCATTACCTTGGTTTGCTTTGAATTAGGCTTGACGAAGCACGAAATCTTACCTTGACGTAGAAAAAGAAAGCTGCGTTGTCTACACAGTACATTCACGGTGCCTAGCAACCCCGAAATTACCACGAAAGAACCCAGAGCCGATAATCACTGATATTACAAAAGTAGGATACTTCAATTTCAGGCTAAAATTGACTATAATGTGAGCTTGAAGGAAGCAATTCAAATATCGTTGCTTCACAAAACAATATGGTTGCACATGAGCGTTACGATTTGGGTATCGCCTGTCTATATACAAAAGAGCTAAAACAGCTTTTAGCGGCAGTTGATCTTGACATGCTGAAAGTCAGTGGATCAGCGTATTTATGTTTATATTTCAGCTATGTTTGTTTCTTTGAATATCAGCGTTGTGCGATTCAATGTTTCCTCGAGATACAAAAATGAGATGAGATGGCTAGTGGTGGGTGCATGAGTAGTCACCTGCGCCCTCGCTACAGATAATTCTACATCTGTTTGGCAAATGCACTACGGGCGTCCATAACACACAGTCGTGCACGAGAATAACATAAGATGTCACAAGGTCGGTGAGTCGGGCAAGTTGGCTAAAGTTAATGTTTCACTTCAAGGTATCTTCAACAGTAGACGACCCAGAAACCTGACTGCAGACTTTTGAAACTATCTGAAAATTTAACAACTGGAACAGCGAAGCTTCAACATGCCTTTTTCTCTATGGAAGACACCACCAGGACGGGCTTTGAGAATTTCGTATCCTCCTTAACAACGTGGGATTTAATAAAGGGAAAATCAGACATCCACCTGTCCGTAGCAATTGCTACAAAGGAAACGCATACCGGTTCCTCGAAAGAAAAGCCTCAGAGTTGAAGAAAAATTCGTCTTGGTCCGAGACTCGAACACGGGTCCACCGCCTTTCCGGGGCAGCCGCTCTACCATCTGAGCTAACCAGGCGGCTAGCAGATGGCAGGGCGAAGCCGAATTTGTCGACAACACGAAGCAAAGGCAAGTGTTTGACGTAGTAGTTCTGCGGAAACCCGCAAGGTGGAGAGAAGTAATTAATAAAGGGAAAATCAGACATCCACCTGTCCGTAGCAATTGCTACAAAGGAAACCCATACGGGTTCCTCGAAAGAAAAGCCTCAGAGTTGAAGAAAAATTCGTGCTGGTCCGGGACTCCAACCCAGGACCACCGCCTTTCCGGGGCAGCCGCTCTACTATCTGAGCTAACCAGGCGGCTAGCAGATGGCAGGGCGAAGCCGAATTCGTCTGCAACACGACAACACATGGTGTCATTCTGTCATGTTAGGGAAGTTGATCAGGCCAGTACTAACGAAAGCGCAGTGGTGACACGAATTGGTGCCGACGGTGGCGCAAGGAGCATTGATGACGAAAGCAAAGTACTGCAAGTACTGCTATGTGCACTGATAACGTTCCAATTCTTATAAGCCGTTATCGCTCTTTAGTATCTTATCCATCCGGGTCGACCCATTGTGAACCGTGAGCAAGTGTACTCAGGCGGCGGGTTGGTATGGCACCGCCGCGCGGCCCGCACCTCGAAAGCGATATGCGATGCTTACGAAGAGCACCGACTGCTTATAGCTTCGCACGCTGTGTTCTCGCCGCTTACTTAATTTTGCAGACAGACGCGTGGTCACGCAGCTTGAAAGGCATCTGCTGTGGGGCGTGCGCTGAGAGCTCCCTGAGCGCTGGGTTCTCTGCGCTTCGTTGGCGTTGAAGCGAGAGGCAGCGCACACGTGAATTCCCTCGCTGCTGCTGGAGCTATCTCAAAAGCGGTCGTCTCACGGGATGAAAGGAGGGACGGCTTTCTCGTCGGGTAAGCGTAGAAATTAAAACTGCTTTCTGGGCGAGTTGGTGCATGCTTGACATAAAAATTGTAACTGCGCAAACACATGCAACCACAAAGTATCAAGGACGAGACACAAGCGCTGACTGTCAACTAAATTTTATTGACGGAAGACGGATACGTTATATAAGGGCTAAGGCAGAAGTGAAGGGGGAAGGGAGCGATACAATCGGGAAAAATGACATTGCGCATCGATGAACGAACGTACCGGCAGTCAACGGAATCATGCGCAGAAAAACAAGAAAACTAGAAAAAACTAGAAAGATACTAGAAAAAGGGCGAGGGTTACTAACATACAATCAAACTAGTAAGCGGTCGCTTCCAAAAATTGAAGCTCTGCAGCAAAAAGCGATACAGAGGGGGTGCTTACGCCCTCGCGTGCGTCAGTTTGGAAGGGTTCCACATACAGAAATATGGCAGCAAGCGCGTAAGCACCGCCTCTGTATCGCTTTTTGCTGCAGAGTTTCAATTTTTGGAAGCGACCGCTTACTGATTTGATTGTATGTTAATATCCATCGCCTTTTTTCAAGCATTTTTCTAGTTCTTCTAGTTTTCTTGTTTTTCTGCGCCCGATTCCGTTGACTGCCGGCACGTTCGTTCATCGATGCGCAATGTCATTTTCCCTGATTTTATCACTCCCCTCCCCCTTCACTTCTGCCTTTCCCCTTACATAAGGTATCCGTCTTCCGTTAATAAAGTTTAGTTGACAGTAAGCGCTTGTGTCGCGTCCTTGTTACTTTTTGGTTGCATGTATTTGCACTGTTACAATTTTTATGTCAAGCGTAGAAATGCTTGCGCATTTAATAGTTGTTCTTTTTCCTGCAAGCTGGTGACCAAAAGACTTGTCATACAGGTAGCTGATCTTCTGCTTGAAGATAATTCAGCGGGTAAGGTCGTCTTCACGCGTCTGGAACCATACCCGAGGTGTGCCACCGAGATAGGAGAGATAGGAGACACATTACGAATCATGGCAGTTCTTTTTTTTTTTTTGCATTTGCCGTTTGAGGTGACGCTTTGAATTGGGCTCCTTTATTCTTGAAACGCCAACACCATCTTCGCCAGAGAATATGCCAGAAGCACTACCAGGGTAAATATTTGTGCAGGTGAATGCCAGAGATAAACTGGGTGGCAAAACGATGGTATTTCACGAGTACACATTGTCGCAACTGCCTCATAGGGACCGTTGTGAAGCTCCATGTTCGGTACGAGGAATGCATAATAGCTGGATGGCAGGCCATTTACAGAAGCAAAGATCTTGGGAGCCTGGCCTCACAGTTCATTATCCCAGAAAGCAGCTCGAGCACTTCTTCACTACCTGAAGGCAAGAGACTTGAGTGCCAGACTGTAGACCTACACCTAGCTTACTTCATTATAATATACGAACACGCCAAATAAACAGACACACACAAGAGAAGAGAACGGGACAGGGCGCCCAGCTACCAACTAGCTACCAACTAGCCCAACAGCTACCAACCAACAGCTACCAACTAGCCCAATAACAAGTGCTGTTAACCTAACTTAGTGCATGTGAAAGTGCGGTACAGACTCATGTTGTCTCTCTCTTTCACTCCCCATTCCCCTCCCCACTTGTAGGGTAGCAAACTGGACTCAGTCTGGTTAACCTCCCTGCCTTTCCTTTTTCCCTTTTCTATCTCTCGCACCAATAAAATTTTACATGATTAACCACAAAGATGAAACTATTTACAGGATGTGTTTGCACTAGAAAACTAGGGTCTAAACAAGATGTCTAGCAGATTGCACGGTAAACAAACACCACCATCATTATCTTCTTTACAGCTGCAATGTAGGTTCGTTTATTTCTACAATCCTGTAATAACATTATTTAAAAGGCAAATAATCACCACACTTTTTTCTGCATAATATACCAGAGCGTTGAAAAGACTCAGAAAGTGTCGCAGCTACGGCAAGTGTTTTATTTTGCACTGTCACATGAGTACAAACTTTATGTGCGCATATTTGACGATATATATACCATTCTACTCGATCGGTTACTAAATCCGCGATGAACACTTTGTGGCCATTTTTCTTGTATCGCTGATGGATATGACTTCTTAAAGAAGGACACAGTAGAATATATTTGTATGTTCGTTTTTAAAGCATGAGGAAGATGTGCATTCGAATCTTTTCATCTCTAATTGAGAGGAGTTACAATAATCCTTACTGGCATTTTCGGGCCTTGCATATCTGAAATACAAAAGGGGTTTAGTTATCAACACAGTACAATCAGCGATCAGTTGCGGAAAACGGAATATTGCTGTTATGTGACGGTGTACGATAATCTAAGGCGTCTTAACCCGGACCTTCTAAAATACGGAGTGTCTAAAACTGCACTGGACGTACGTGGGATAAATCCAGTCTCTAGCCTTAAATATACTGTGTAATGGCGAATCCGTATGGAGAACGGTCTACCGCGGTGGCGTGACAAGAAATTTTTCACTAGCTCCAAAATATGTAGAGTGGCTAAAATACGTACAATCGCAGTCTGAGATACGCGGCACACGGCTCCGGGTGGCGTTCCTACAATTGCTAGTAGGCACAGCGGGGCGGGGCGTTTCTCCCGGCGCTCTACGTTTCTGCGCAGGTGCGAGTAAGAGCGGGGTAAGAGTAAGGCACTATGAAGGAGGTTTCTTAACGCGTGTTGTATCTGTTTGTCCTGTAAGCACGCCGCCTTTGCGGAGTGTGGTCCAGTTTGTTTACGCTCCGCCGCTGACTGCCTGCGCGGTGAGGCAGTGGGCACGGACGCCTCCTTTGGTGATCGCCTTGTCTGGAGGGTCAAGCTTCTGACTGGTGTTGCATAAGCCGTGGGTCGCTTTTTAAGTCGCGACGATCGATTGCATTTTTTTCAGGCACTGCTCCATAGGGCAGATGTAACCGGCAAACAGATACCTCAGGAGAGCAGCAGAGGTATTATTAAAGCAGGCGGCGCAGGATCTCCGGGGCACCCAAGCGGCAGCAGGGGGATCAAAGTTGGAAGCTGGGCGGCCTGTGGGCTGGGGCCGCGGAGGCCGAAGCGTGCCAGGGGGTGTTCGCATAAAAAATTGGCTGTCCGCTTTCGCGGACAGCCGATCTTATACTGATCTGGCACGCGCATACTCACCACCACCGAGGCGTGGTGGTGAATGCCATCTGGTGGTGCTTCAAGGAACCCAGCGGCCACCATGGCGCGCACCTCCCTTTGATTCGCTGTCACCAAGCGAATTTTTGCAGCATCTCCGGCTGTGCCGGTGGATTTCCGCTTCATGAGCCATATAATGCTTTTGCATTCATGAAAAGCATTAACCTCCAATTAAACGCCATGAACGGTACTTAGAGTTATGAACTCCTTGCGGCTAGCGAGCGCGTTCAGACGCTTGGCGCGATTCTATTAGGCCTTACCGAGGCGCCGTTAGAACGCAGGCGAGAGCTTACGCGGACAAGTAATGCGCTGGAAAAGAACGTTTCCCTAAGAGGAATATAATGCTTCCGCATTCCCACACGTAAGGAGGCTGCGCCGATTTTACAGTGAAGCTGTTAAGGACTACTTTCCCCAGGATCGCGTTCGCGTGTTAACACATAACTATCATCAAAGCTATTCGCTCCAGTGTCGTCATCGTCTTCTACAGCTGGCTCGTACGCGCTCTTCGGCGCTACCGCGCGAACGCGCTCGTGCCAGTGCTCCCGCGTTCCGTCGTCAGCATTAATTAATTAAGTAATTAATAGTTAAGAAATACGGAGACATAACCAATCTTACAGCGAAGCTGTTAAGGGCTAGTTCCCCCAAGATCGTGTTCGCGTGTAGATAGTGTCCGTGTGTATGTAGATCGTGTCCATGTGTAGATCCTGAAGATAGTGTAATGCCGGGCGAACCCGCACGGAGGTGGAGCAGGCGTGAAGCACTGCACATGCGTGGGCCGATTCCGCTTCATGAGCCATATAATACATTTGCATTAATGAAAAGCATTAATCTTGAATTATACTCCTCTCTCGGTTTTCCGAAGATAGTGCAATACCGGGTTGAACGGCAGCGGAGGCAAAGAAGGCATTAAGCACTCCCCTCACGAGGTGAAGCAGGCGTTAAGCCCTCCGAATACGTGCCCCGATCCTGAAGATAGTGCAATGTCGAACCGACCCACGGCGTTGGTGCAGTTGGCCAATAAGTGGTTCACATACACAACTTCCCTGGTCGTTTTTCTTCACAGAGTGGAAGGGCACTGAATTTTTAAAGCGAAGCTTTCTTTGCCTCTTCCTTCGACTTTCCCACTGCTGCTGCTGCTGCTTTGGCTGCCGCGGCTGCTGCTGTGCGGCTCGCCGCTAACGTCGACCACGTCAGGCACTAACGCCACCCGTGTCGGGACGAGGTCGAGACGTGGCCATGTTGCAAAAGCATAAAAGGCACGCGCTGTCGGTGTTTCGTTTCATGGCATTTGTTCGTGAGCTGCCATTTTAAGAATTCCGAGGAATAACTTTCTAAAGAATGTAAGACAAGGCGTGCCCCACGTGGAGGGCATGCGCAGTTGTGCTTCAGAATGATCATTGGCCATGCGACGCCCGCGATGTCGACAACGGATTTTCTGCGACACGAGGCCCTTAGTGCTATCGCGTTAATACATAACAAGAGTGTGGCACAAAGGAAAGACGACCAGAGAAGCTCGTGTCAAGATTTACGCCGCGTCGCAGGTGCACAATGCCCTCTGGACGCCTAACTAGGCGTGACCCCTCACAAATGCTGTGCAGGAGCTGCCGCGCTTGTCTCCATGCTCACCCGCAACACCAACGACAGTAGAGGGTCCAGGTGAGGAGAATGTTAGCCAGAGAATGGAGAGATAGAGAGGGGGGGCAGTTTTGCGAGCTGCAACGCTACAACCCAGAATCGCGCCGAAGACTGCATTTGGTGCCGCTGAAACGAAGGCTCGCATAAAGCGCCGAGCGAAGCAAGAACAACAAGCCCAAGTGGAGCAGGCAAGGTAACATTCTACATTCTGTCACGACTGTCGCATGCTGTCAATATAACACCACCAGATAACGTCAATGAACGCACAAGGCAGACAAACCTCCCCTTACATCGAATCCCACAGTGCGTGCGATCTGCACATTCTTTATTAACTTCTGCGTACGAATGCTGCACACTATATTATGTCCCTTACCGCTGTTTTACTAGCTCGCCATAACTCGCGGGTGGGCCGAACTCGCGTCTACTAGCACAGTACACCAGGTATCACTTTCTCCGACTTCATTACGCTCTACAGATAGGAGACTGAAGCAAGCGGCGTGGCGTTAATGTAACGAGGCAAACGGGATTACAGGCAGAAGTTTACAACGTGACGATACTGCTAAGGAACAGTATTTGCGATTACGAAAAGGCGAGCAGTGTGAAGACGACGACGACGATTAGAGGCTAGCGCGGGCTGTTGCCTCTTTGCCAAGAGCGGCGTATTTCCTTGTAAATATACTTGTATATAGCTGTTCGTCTGCGCCTTCCTGCGTAACATATCTGGTGCAGGTGGACGTTCCCTGTACTTCGTCAAGGAACTTCGCAGGGGACGGTACGTCGAGCCTTCCTTCATGGCTCCCGGCGACGACAACTCGACTCCGCCGGCTCCGACACCTGCTGCCACTTCGACGACCCACATCGCTCTCCCCGCTCCCCGTGATCCTGGCGTATTCTCTGGCAAAAATGGGGAAGACGTCGACGACTGGATCAGCCTGCACGAACACGTCAGCCGCAATAACCGGTGGGACCCTACTATCATGCTCAGCAACGTAGTCTTTTACCTCAGTGGCGGATCTCGAGTTTGGTGTCGGACGCACGAAGATGAGCTCACGAGTTGGGACTCGCTTAAGCAAAAGCTCCGAGACTTGTTCGACAACCGCTACGGTCACCAACTTGCCGCGCAGAAGGCGCTTTCCGGCCGTGTGCAGACGTCAACACAGTCCTACATTTAGGACGTCTTGGCTCTGTGCGGCAAAGTTGACGCACACATGACTGAGTCAGACAAGGTTTCCCACATCCTCAAAGGCATTGCCGATGACGCCTTCAACTTGCTCGTTTTCAACAACGTGGCGACGATGGATGCAGCTATAAAAGGGTGCCGCCGCCTGGAACTCGCTAAAAGCTGACGTATCGACCAGCAGCTACCCGTCTACCCAACACCCCAGCGACATCTTCCTGTGCCGAGGCTCCTCGTCCCAATTACACTGGCAATGTTACCAGGATCGTCCGGCTTGAGATCGAGGCCGCCTACCCGGCTGGCTTCGACTCCAGCCCCTTCAACGCACCTGCAGTCACGGTTTCCTTGATCCAGGCCGTTGTCCACCAGGAGTTCGCAAAGAAAGGTCTTCACACCATCTGCTCGGCCCATCGCCCTGATACCCACCCGGCTTCTTCGATTCCGCCCCGTCCCGCATCTTATTAGCCACAACGTTTCCGCAACCCATCTGAATGGCAAACTGCTGGCGAATAGCCCATTTGTTTTCACTGCCTTTGAATTGGGCACACTTCTCGGCACTGTCGCAGTTGATAGAGATCCCCGAACCAGTCTACTTATACTGCCTACTCTCGCCTCTAGGTGGCCCTTCTCGTACCTATGCCGCACACTTCAATAATGCCGCCACTGATTCTCCTGCGCCGAACCGCCCCTATTCTCGTTCGCCTTCGCCCCAACGACGACAATCTCGCTCTCCCCAGCCCCGTCGCTCCTATTCGCAGAATCCCTTGGGACGCTGTTCCCAGCCGGAATACTAGACGCGGCAGCGCCTCGAGATGACGCGGCATTGCTCCCTACGCCGCCAAATCCTCTACTGACGTTGCCCACTCATCTGAACCTTCTCGACGTGCAAGTCGACATTGTTTCTGTGTCTCCTCTTATAGACACTGGGGCGCATGTGTCGGTAATGATCACTGACCTTCGTAACCGGCTGAAGAAAATAATCACGCCCACCACGACGCCTGTTGTCCGTGTCGACGATGGCGGAACAGTCCCCGTAATTGTTATGTGTGCCGCCCGCGTTTCCTTTGCCGATCGCTCCACTATCGTGCTATTCACAGTCATCGCCCACTGTCCCCACGACATCATCCTAGCCTTAGACTTCCTCTCCGCATATTCTGCTCTCATCGATTGTTCCGCCCGTACTCTCCGCCTTGGCCTGCCTGTTCTGAATACCGCTAAACCACACCTCAGTCGCCTCAGTTTCGTCGACTTCGTTCGCTTGCCACCTTCGGCACTAACTTACGTTGACCTAGTGTCTTCCCCACCAGTCCCCGACGGTCACTACATCGCGGCTCCTATGCAAGACGTCCTCCTTACACACGGGATCACAGTCCCTCATACAGTTTCATCTATTACGGCGAATTGCGTCTGCCTGCCAGTGATCAATTTTGGCTTGACGACACAAGTGCGGCCACGCGGGATGTCTCTGGCCCAGCTTTCGTCATTCGAAGATCACTCAGCAGCATCTATTGCAGTAGACGACAATTCAACCGATCCTCCTCTACCATCGTAGTCGACAACATCTACCATCACCGAATTATAGAAAATGATTCAGCCCGACATGCCGTCCGAGCAGCCCGTGAGCTCTACCGCGTTCTGATTTCATACCACGATATTCATTACTCTAACTATCGCCCTTTGGCCGAAACTACAGCTGTTAAACATCGCCTTAACACCGGCGATGCCCCTCCTATTCATTGCCGCCAGTATCCAGTGTCACCGGCTGAGCGTCAAGTTCTTCCCGCCGAAGTTCGCAAAATACTTGCCAAGAACATTATTGAACCGCCATGTAGTCCATGGGCGTCACCTGTTGTTCTGGTAAAAAAGAAGGATGGCTCATGGCACTTTTGCGTGGATTATGGGCACCTTAACAGGGTTTCAAAAAAGGACGTGTATCCCCTACCTCGCATTGATGACGCCCTTGACTGCCACCACGGTGCTCGCTATTTCTCCTCTATTGAACTAGGCTCCGGATACTGACAGATTGCCGTGAACGATCTCGACCGCCGGAAGACTGCTTTTGTAACACCCGACGGTTTTATCAATTCAAAGTGATGCCGTTCGGCCTATGTAACGCTACTGCCACTTTTGAACGCATGATTGCCTCCTTCACCGTTTCAAATGGTCCATGTATCTGTGCTACTTGGACGACGTTATAGACTCCTCCCCAATGTTCGCTACGCACCTCAAGCGCATCTCAGCATTTCTGGACGTTTTTCGTCGAGCCGGTCTCCAACTCAACGCATCGAAGTGCCAATTGGGCCGTCGCCAGATTACCGTCCTTGGACTTCTCGTTGACGCGAACGGAGTGCAACCGGACCCAGGCAAGATCCATGCTCTTACGCACTTCCCTGTCCCGCAGTGTGTCAAGGATGTGCGCAGCTTCATCGGGCTTTCATCGTGCTTCCGCCGTTTCGTGAAAAATTTCGCGGCCATAGCACGACCACTAACCGAGTTTTTGAAGAAAGACGCCCCTTTCCAGTAGGGCGATAACGAAGCCTCTGCATTCTCGCATCTAACCGACCTTCTCACAACGCCTCCCGTTCTGGCCCGTTTCGATCCTTCTGCGCCTACCGATGTCCCTACTGATGCCAGCGGTCACGGAATGGGCGCACTACTGGCACAACGCTAGCGTGGCAACGACCGTGTTATCGCTTACGTCAGAAGGCTCCTCTCACCCTCGGAGCGCAACTATTCCATCACAGAGTGTGACTGTCTGGCCCTAGTTTGGGCGGTTGAGAAGTTCCTCCCATCACCCGCTTTGTTGGTTATGCTCACTGAAAGATCCTACAGGAAGACTTGGTCGCTGGGCCTTACGCCACCAAAAATATTCGTATTCTGTCACCTACAACTCTGGCCAACTACACAAGGACGCTGACTGCCTCTCTCGCTACCCGGTAGACGAGCCTGACGACGCCGACAGTAGTACCGCCAACGGCACTTTCTCTGTGTTTGCCTTCGCTAACATCGCCGATGAACAGTAACGAGACCTATCGCGGCGAGCTCTCATCGAGCGTCTGCGCTTTAAACCTACCTACGCATCCGTTCGCCGATATGTCCTCCAGGGCGGCATTCTGTACCAAAGGAACTTCCTCCCTGACGGATCTGATCTTCGTCGTGTCTTGCCAAAACATGTACGACAGACTGTGCTCTGAGGTGCATGACGCACCTACTGCAGGACATCGTGGGGTAACCCGCACGTACGAACGCGTCCGCCGCCGCTTTTATTGGCCTGATCTCGCTCGCTCCGTCCGATGCTATGTTGCTGCCTGTAATCCCTGCCAGCGTCGGAAAACTACCTACCGGTCATCTCCAGCCGATCACCGTGCCTGTGGAACCGTACTTTCGTGTTGGATTAGACCTCCTCGGTCCCTCTCCCACGCCATCCTCTGGGAATAAATGTGTAGCCGTCGCAACTGATTACTCTACCCGATACGCTATCACGCGGGCTCTCCCTACCTTTTGCGCCACTGACGTCGCGGACTTTCTCTTGCGTCACATTATCTTGCTTCATGGCACCCAGCAACAGCTGCTTACTGACCGTGGTTGTAACTTCCTCTCGAAAGTTATCGCCGAATAGTGCGTTCCTGCTCCATTCAACACAAGCTGATTACCTCATACCATCCTCAAACCAATGGCCTCACAGAGCGGTTAAACCATATTCTTACCGATATGCTGTCCAAGTACGTTTCCAAGGACCACCACGACTGGGACATTCCCTTCCTTACGTCACATTTGCTTGTAATCCTTCGCGGCACGACACCGCCGGATTTTCTCCCTTTTATCTACTCTACGGTCGCGAACCGACCTTGCCCCTTGACACGGTACTTCCTCCTGCTGCGATCTCAACAACCGAGTATGCGCGCGACGCCATCGCACTCGCCGACCATGCACGCCAGCTTGCCCGTGCTCGGCTGACGTGCTCGCAAACCACGCAGCAGCGCCAGTACAACACCCGCCACCGTGACGTACAGTTTACGCCTGGTGCGTTCGTGCTCCTGTGGTTGCACTCTTGTAACGTCGGACTTTCAGAGAAGCGCCTTTCGCGATAAATAGGGCCCTACCGCGTGCTACGCCAGGTGACGCCTGTGACGTGCGAAATTACGCCTGTGAGTTCAACCTCGTTCTCTACTCTGGCATCTAGTGATGTCGTGCACGTCAGTAGTCTCAAGGGCTACTACACTGCTTCCGAGTCCGGCCTTTAGTCGATCTGGGACGGTGCCTTTGCCACCGGGGGTAGTGCTACGGAACAGTATTTGCGTTGAAGAAGAGGTGAGCAGTGTGAAGACGACGACGATGATTAGGGGATAGCGCGGGTTGTTGCCTCTTATCCAAGTGCGGCGTATTTTCTTGTACATATGCTTGTTAATAGCTTTTCGTCTGCGTCTTCCTACGTAACAATTAAATTAAAAAATGACAACCATTCCACTCTGTAAAGACGGAATGGCCACGAAAGCTGACGACAGTCAATGCTCTCAAATGAAAAGCAATGTGAAGGCATTGTGGCTGCTTTGGGTCCTCTACATGTCAGTATAGAATTCTTCTGCTGCTTTTACTGTATCTTCGAGATTGCTGATTGTAATACCCTGTGTATCTTTCAGTGCATACATCTTGGTTTTTCCCAGGCCTAGTTTCCTTATCACTAATTTCTTGCTACATCCATATTGTCACGTGGTGGGGACGTTGAAGAACACAGTAGCAATACTGTGAAAGACAAAACTAACTTTTATTGGGCGAACCAGTGCCCACAAAAACAGGCTGCACTTATAGCACAATGATAGCGGCGAACACGATCAGCGATCATCGAAAATCTGATCAGCGGGTCAAGCGGGTCGGCTTTTATACAGCAGTCATCGAATGTTCGAGACTAATCGTTGGGACCCGCATGCCTTCCACAAAATCCCACACCATTCGAGTCAAGCGATGAAATCAGAAAACACAAGGTTCGGCGACAGCAGACAGCGGATGGAAGCATCGATAACTTTCCAGAAAATTCGGATACATGCAGGCGCGTCAAGCGCTGTGCGGTAAGATTTGTTAGGCGGCGAAACGTGGTCGCCCGATAAATATAAGTACACGTGTCAATATCCCCCTCTTAAAGAGCATCGACCCGATGCTGTAAACAAACGAAAGTAATAAAGAAAAGCACTTGTAGGAAAGAAAACAACAAAATAAGGAAGTTCGTCAGCGTCCGTAAAAGGGTTTAAGACGCAACACGTGGACCACTTCAGATCGTCCGTGGCGCCGCTGTGAATGCGAAGTGCCGTCTAACATGACCTCATAGTCCCGTGCGCCAATACGTCGGATGACCTTGTAGGGTCCGAAACATCGTCGCAGTAGTTTTTCACTGAGTCCTCGTCGGCGTATCGGGGTCCACACCCAAACACGATCGCCGGGCTGGTTATCGACGAAGGGTCGTCGGAGATTGTAGTGTCGGCTGTCGGAACGCTGCTGGTTCTTGATCCGTAGGCGGGCGAGCTGTCGAGCTTCTTCGGCGCGCTGGAGATAGGTAGCGACGTCAAGATTCTCTTCTTCAGTGACGTGCGGCAGCACAGCGTCCAGCGTCTTCGTCGGGTTCCTGCCGTAAACCAGCTTAAACGGCGTGATCTGTGTTGTTTCTTGCACCGCCGTGTTGTATGCGAATGTTACGTACGGCAGGACAGCATCCCAGGTCTTGTATTCATCGTCGACGTACATTGCTAGCATGTCGGCGAGGGTTTTGTTCAGGCGCTCCGTGAGACCATTTGTCTGCGGGTGGTAGGCAGTTGTCCTCCTGTGACTTGTCTGGCTGTATTGCAAAATGGCTTGGGTGAGCTATGCTGTAAAAGCCGCTCCTCTGTCGGCGATGAGGACTTCTGGAGCACCATGTCGCAGCAGGATGTTCTCGACGAAAAGTTTCGCCACTTCGGCTGCGCTGCCTTTCGGTAGAGCTTTAGTTTGAGCGAAGCGGGTGAGATAGTCCGTCGCCAGGACGATCCACTTATTCCCGGATGTTGACGTCGGAAACGGTCCCGGCAAGTCCATCCCGTTCTGCTGAAAAGGTCGGTAAGGAGGCTTGATCGGCTGTAGTAATCCCGCTGGCCTTGACGGTGGTGTCTTGCGTCGTTGACAGTCTCGACATGTCTTGACGTAACGGGCGACATCGGCGGCTAGGCGCGGCCGGTAATACCGTTCTTGTATCCTCGATAGCGTCTGGGAGAAACCGAGGTGCCTAGCTGTCGGATCATCATGTAGGGCGTGCAGTACTTCTGGACGCAGCGCGGACGGAACAGCAAGAAGGTAGTTGGCACCGACTGGTGAGAAGTTCTTCACGAGTAGGTTGTTTTGAAGCCTGAACGAACACAATCCACGCTTAAATGCCCTAGGGACTGCGTCGGTGTGCCCTTCCAAATAATCGACGAGGCCTTTTAGCTCCGGGTCCGCTCGTTGCTGCTCAGCGAAGTCTTCCGCGCTTACTATGCCAAGGAAGGCGTCGTCATCCTCGTCATCTTGCGGCGGCGGGTCGACGGGGGCGCGTGATAGGCAAACGGCATCTGAGTGTCCTCAGTCTTTGTGACGTTATAATTTTGAATATCCCTTATTTTCTCCTCGTTGATCAGTTTCAATAGTTCCGCGAGTTCTATCTGATATCTTGAGTTTGACACTTTCATTCTTTGTCGTTTCTTTATTAGGTCCTTTGTTACCTGGGAGAGCTTACCTACAGGTTGCCTTGGGGGCCTTAACTCCCGCTTCAACTGCAGCTTCTGAAGCCAGCCTAGTGGCCTATGGTCACTGCGCTTTAGCCTACCTAACACATCTACATCCTGCACTATGCTAGGATCGGCAGAAAGTATGAAATCAATTTCATTTCTTGTTTTACCATTGGCGTTTTTTCAGGTCCACTTTTTGTTCCAACGCTTCTTGAAGAAAGCTTTCATCATTCGCAGATTATTCCTGTCAGCGAATTCTACCAATATCTATTCTTACCCGTGTGCCTGCGACCTCTTTGGATCCCACGTGTGACAAGAATTGTTCAAGCGTGTGATACAGGCTCCCAAGCCTACAGGGGTATGTGCCATTGAGCGTGAACCCTTTCTGCACTATCATCAGGATAGGTCCACATGATTTGTTCCGTTGACGGACGCAGAAAAAATCACGCAAGGTTAGTCATATACAGCTTTCGGTGTAAATTAGGATTTGCATTTATTTTCTTTCTCATATCATTTATGCAGGCGCTCATGTCGCTTTTCTGTCGTCGCCATTGGCGCTGAAGGCTTCGTGCTAGCAGTCTATCAAACCACAAGCGCGGCCCGCGCGCCTATACACCGTTTCATACATCAAGTGCAACGCTGTGGAGGCTGAGAAAATGTAAGGCGAAAGCCTTAAGTTGCTGGTATCCTCGATGGTCTTGAAAACGCGGTGTACGGTACAGAAAGTCACGTATCTGAAGCAATTTTGGCTTTTACGGCACGGAAACGAGGTTTCCGATGCAGTTATCGAAAAACAGCTTGACCGTCCTGGCGTAGTTATTATAAGGGAAAGCTCTAGCTCGAGTGCTCTTATCTAAATACACGTACAAGGAGAATTCGTTTTTCTCGTTAACCACTGAGCCAAATTTGACGAGGTTTGTTGAATCTAAAAGAAACACTTAAAGTCTAGTGATTTTTAATTTCAAAATTTGATTTATGTCGTGAATTATTTATTAAAAATTAACACAAATCGTAAATTTTCAGAAAACGAAACTATCAAGTTTACAACACCGCGACTCAGCAATAAAAAATTACATAACAATTATGTGAATTGCATGTACTAGTACATCTAACGTAGACAATATTTACATGTTACACATGAATCTAAAGAAATTTAGTAATATAGAAATGTAGCTTGTGCAGAACCCTTGCAAACAACGCAACAAATTCACGTAAGATATAGAATGCCGTGCTAAATTTCTCCGCTTTCATTGATCGAATGGATTCCATTTACAGATATGTATTAAAGAAAATTCAAGCTCAAAATCGATATTCCGCTTGCAACAGTCACTAGATTTTGACTTTATCTTTCCAAGGCAACACATTTCATTAAAATCGGTCCAGGGATTATCTCTGAAAAAGGGTTTTATGTTTTACATGTATTTGGATAGACTGCGTTGGAGTTGGGTCCGAGCTAAAGCTTCCTCTTAATGACTCGGAATGGCTGTGGTTTGCTACGCTTTCTATGAGCCCCAGCAATATTATCAATTCGGTATCTTTTCGGCACGCTCGCCGCACCCGGCTGTGTGACGCAGTTAGCGAAAAGCAGCTTGGCCGTGTGATGCATTGTTTCGCGCGTACTGAATCTTACTAGGACAAGTTTTGGTGTTTTCTCTGACCCACAACATTAGCGTAACTAATTTCGTTACTTCTTGGGGTGCTTTTCATGCACAGTTGCTGTGCCCGGAGTTATGACGCAGTTAGCGAAAAGCTGCTCGGCCGTGTGCCGCTGTTAGTTTCGCGTGTATTGAATCTTACTGGAACAAGTTCGCGACGCATTCCCTGACCGCCAAAAGTATTGTAGTTTCTTTACTTTTGTGATACATTTCAGGCAGGCTCGCCGCGCCTGGGGTTGTGACGCAGCATGAAAGCAAGCCGGTCGTGGTAACAGTTTGGCCTGTACTGAATCTTAGTGAGACAAGTTTGTGACGCTTTCTGTGGCAGGGAAGAAGTTTGGGCGTGTTGGTGGGATACATACAGACTGGAATACATAGCGCAAAAAATGTCACAGGGACAAGCAGAACACAGGACGAGCGCTCGGCCTGTGTTCTGCTTGGCCCTGTGCCATTTTTCGCGCTATGTATTCCAGTCTGTATGCTTCTACGGCCCCGCAACATATACCTTTATTAAGTACTCACTCTTGTCGAAGGCGCGACGAGCGATTGCCAAGAGTGATAACACTGGAGTGTGTTGCTTGCGCCGGCATGACGCGCAAAAGATAACGCCGAGGAACTCAAAAACCGAGAACTCGAAAATTCTGTCTTCTGAAAGACTGAAAACACGCTTTGCACCTACGCATTTCGCTTGAGTGCGAGAAGGCCTTCTGCGAGCGTCTACCATTGTCTGGCTGAGAGCCTGAAACCCTATGTTGTGGTCGCCTCTGTGTATGCAGCGCACTATGGCGTCGCCTGAGGCCAAATTGTTTTTGTGCTCTTAAAGTGCAGAAAATATTGCCTGGGAATGATCGAATGCTTGGAAATCAGATGTTTTCTTCATAACTTATAGTACGGCTTGGAATAAATAAGTCGGATATTTTCGATGCCATGTATGTAAAAGGCAATTTCTTTTGCTTGTAATGTCACCCATTCAGAACTTTCGCACGCTTCCCCTCTACACGCAGTATTTCTATAAGGTCTAAATACCAAAATGACACAAGTAGGTAATTTACTTCTTGAAGGTGATGGTGCCCGGGGGAGCTTCCTACGGGAACTACTGCTGCTTACCTGGTGCCACAACGTTAGATGAACGCATAAAAAGCCCGGAACGAGCATTTATATAGAGCGAAATATACATTTCCTCATTCAGAAGTTGTTTTGCCTCTACTTTATGAAGTTGCACGTGGCACAGATTCGATAGAGGCTTGTAGAGATCGTTCGCCATCATTTTAAATAAATAAATGATTCCGCACTAAGACCACCCACGATTGAGCAGCAAAAGCGAGAAAAAAAGAAAAGAAAGAACCCCGAGTAGCCCAGCCGCCGTAGTGCGTGCCAGCTTGCGTTCAAAACACGCCAGTCCAAAACCGAAACCGGGAAATCCCAACCGCTTGGCTCGCTACAGTCGATTCGGCCGCTGGGCTCTATGAGAGTGTCCGCTCTTGTTGAGCACCTTTCTCTATGAGTGTCTACCGCGCAGATTCTCGACGCGCTCGGCATGTTGTGTGCGTTTTTGTCGCTACTTTGGAAGTACCTTACACGCAGCTGGCGCGCCGCTAAGCATTGAAGGAACGCGTGGAGTGATAAATTTCGGTCACCGAACTTCTTGCGTAGCTTCCAGAGCGTTGCGCCAGATGTATGAAACGGTGTAGATGGTTAGAATGTTTAAAAACTAACGCAACATTTGGCACCCAAAGCGACGAAGCCAACCGGATGCTACATCATGTACTGTTCTGTTCACACTCATTTTTCATTCCTGGCATAACCTTCATGCGCATGTGTTTCTGCGCAGCAGCTTCCTGCGTTACACACCATGGTGCATATACAGTTGCTGAACGGAACAGATCGCAAAGGTCACGATAAATCTACACAATCCTACTTTTTTCGCGCGCTAAAGAGGTCGACGATTTTCCATCGGTGACAACTCGTGCACCTTCGAGGTGGATGCTCTCTTCACCAGTCCAGAGTTCTGAGACGTCTTCAGTGCAGCCTTAAACCTTCCCATCGCATTCAGTGATTCCCCTTTAGGCAACAATGCCATTGTTTTAATGAATAATGTTAAAGTAAAGACATTTTGCAAATGGAATATCAGTGGATAGACAGTTTATGTCTTGTAGTACGAAGCTAATGCTAAGTAAATTACGTGAACTCGTGGCAAGGTGCTTGTGTGCACTCACTATATAAGACGCGGGTGCAACACGGCTTTTATCGTCACAATAGTGCACTTTCTACTACGTATGTTGCAATGAAAATTTATTTTTACCAACTGGAGAAAATAGAAACAAATTACAATTACCTTCGAAGCATCGGCATCCTTACAGGGGGTGCCGTCTGAATCGTGCATGTACAATTGAAGACGGACTTCGGATTTCGTTGTGTAGGTAGCTATACAACGAAAATAGCAGGGACTGATGCTCTAGAGAATGAAAAGAGGAAAAAATTCATAATGTCAGCAAAATCAACACGGTATCGTCTGCCGAGCGAAGGTTCTAGTAAAAGAAAGCGCACACTCTCCAATTAAAAATACCGGCTATATTGACATACCAGCCAAACCCAACCACAAATGCACATTCGTCATGCGCCATATGGTCAAATAAATTCAAACACAACATTTCCGTGGTCGGACGGGTGCCTTAATCAGAAAAGGAAAGACATAGCAACTGCAATTATATAAGAATTTGGCGTAATGTAACAAATCCTTAAGGCTGTCTTATAACTACCCTAGCGACCCTTTTGCTGCACATACAACGCGAAAGAAGTGTACTTAATTTTATTAATAGACCACTTAAGCTGGGAGCTCCTACGTAAATGCCGGGGAACCGATAAACCGCTCTTTTCAGGCAATTTTATTGTGTTAGCAACTATAGGGACGCTCCAAGCGTATTTTTGTCATCGGCGTCGCCGTCGCCGTGATGCTCAAAGTCCAAGGGCCATAAAATCGTCGCCGCGTGCCGTATGATGTTTGTGGGAGTGACAGTGTGCGAGTGTGAGCCTGTGATCATGACTCAATCTCGCGCACGCAGTGGAGGAAGCGAGCCGTCTTCCGTCACTCGCAAGGCTCCGGGTGGAGGGTTGGGGGGCGCATTCCCCTCGGGGCGGCCCGTGCGCCCTCCCACACCGCGCTATCTTGAACGCTATCTGTGACAGGGACAAGGTCAGCCGTCGGTAAGGAGGGCGGGCGCGTTCTAACCGGGTGGCTCACCCCACCCGGGCCGCCGTGTCTTGAAGTCATCCGCAACATGTGCAGTGCCCGCCGGGTGCAAGGGGAACTGGCGATCGCGGCTCAATCTCGCGCGCCGTATATGCAGAAAAGCGGGAAGGCAGTGCGGGAGGGAGAGAGGGGGGCGGCTTCGACACTGCCAAGTGCGTAGTTGGCACGGCCGTGCGCGGTCGCGCGTGCCCTGTCTTGAAAGGGATGTGCGGATAGGTCATACCTTTGAGCGCGCTGTGGTCTCGCCGCTCTTGCGTTGAAGCGGTATACCGCACAGTCACTTCGCTCGCTGCTGCTGCCGCGCTCGTTCACACTAGCGTTTTTACAGCGACTGTCCGCGCTCCTCTAGTGTGGTTTTCATGTTTGCTTGTGCGCTCTGGCATCATGCTTGTTAAATCTGCCAGCAAGCGAATGTTTCCAAGTTTTCACTACCGATGAAACTGCTACCCTTACATCGCATAGGTGCGTACTAATTTGCTATCGCAATCAATGCTTCGCCTTTTGGGCGAAACTGCGACCTTTAGAAGTGAGAATGGTGATGTTTATTGTATTTAATTAAGTTGACATCTAATCCCTGTCCCTCGCAAATTGTTACTGAGTGTCAGCCTTTAAGAAAAAAGAAAGATTATTAAAATTTTGGAAAGCTTAAGAAACTGAAAATCACGCTTGCAGCTCTAACTGAAGAATCCAAAACGATAATGCCATTTTACTACGAGCACCTAATAATGCATCAAAAGCAGGCAAAACATGCTTCTGTCACCGTTTTAGTTATAAGACATGAGTGCGGCTTTCGAAAGCTCTTGGAATTATTTCAACAATTTCTCTCTCCCTCTCTCTCTCTCTCTCTATATATATATATATATCTATATATATATATATATATATATATATATATATATATATATATATATATATATATATTGCTACGAAACAGCCACCACAGTGTCGCTGCACTGAAGAGGAAGAAGACGACGTGGACCCGCTTGATATAGCGTTGCCATTTTGGCCTGCCGTTAGCTTCCTCTAAATAAGGGGTAAGGGGACGTGCGACCATCGCACGTCCCCTTACCGACCTATTGAAGAAAGACGCCCCATTTTCGTGGGGACCTGACCATGACGCATCTTTTTAGCAGCTCACTACTCTCCTTACCACGCCTCCAATTTTGGCCCACTTTGACCCGTCTGCCTCAACGGAAGTTCGAACTCATGCCAGTGGTCACGGCATAGAAGCAGTGTTAGCACAACGCCAGCGTGGAGATGATCATATTATAGCCTATGCCAGCCGACTTCTGTCACCCGCCAAGCGCAATTATTCAATCACAGAACGCGAGTGCCTCGCTCTTGTGTGGGCTGTTGCGAAGTTTCGTCCATACTTGTACGGACGCCCCTTCTGTGTCATCACTGATCACCACGCGCTCTGCTGGCTATCCTCGCTTAAGAACCCCACGGGACGACTCGCTCGGTGGGCGTTACGCCTGCAAGAATATACCTTCTCCGTGGTATATAAAATGGGACGCTTGTACCAGAATGCCGATTGTTTGTCCCGCTACCCCGTCGACGAACCGGCTGATGCGGACGCCATCGCTTGCGTTTTCTCTGTGTCCAAGTTGCTACAAATCGGCAACGAGCAATGCCGCGATCCTTCATTACGGCCCCCACGTCTTTTACTGATTTTCTCTTGTAGCATGTGATGACACAAGACGAAGAAAGGGCCCTAACCGACCAGACGCCTGTTGGCAGCTTTTCGCCTTCCTGATACTCACGCTAGCATGATGTCACATTTGTCCAACCGCACCACCAGCGTATTGCCGCAAGCGCCCACAAGTGCGATTAGTTTCAATGGAAGCGCTGTTTCAGCGTATCGCATCCGGGACCACACTATTATAGCATCACCTGCTAGGCATCCCTGCCTACCGAAGTAGCTGAAGACTGTCGATGTAACTTTTGAGCCATTCGTGGACACGCCTTAGTAGCGTGTCATGCAGAAGGCCTTCGACCTCACCAAAGCGACCGAGCGCATGCGCTTTCAGCATCTGCTCGGCAACAAGGAGCTTGGGGACTGGAGGCCGTCGCAGTTGATTGACAGGATACGCCAGCTCTTGGGAGGGAGGGATGCTGACTCAAGCAGTGCAGTGGGGGTGGTCCCTCCCAGACGTCCTTGACTTTGTAGAAGGTGTTCCTTGACCATCTCGTCGGACAGGCTGATTGGATACATGAGGAGTTGTCTAAGTCTGTGATTGTGTTTTCGAAGTGACCAAAACCTTCAATTATTTCACGGATCAAATCTGGCATTGCGCAACTTGCCGCTTCATTCACCGCTATCGAAATATTTTCATGTAGCCAACAACCTCCCCGACCAGCTGCCGCTCCTGTTTGCGTTGGCACTGCTCGCCCCCTACACAGAGTAAGCAACTGCGCCTGTAGCACAATAATTTCCAGCATCATGCACGGAATTCTAAAGCTCTGTGCAGCTGGTCCGGAAACAGGATTATATTACTGGGGGCGGCCTGTAACCTGGTCCCTCAGCTTAGACGCCACTTTATCATTATGAATAAATTATGCAGATTGAAGTTGTTGATGTACTCTGGAGTGTAGGTACGCGGGCTAGTACCCATCAAAGCCGACCGGAGTCTAAAATCGCCAAGCCGAACACACCCGCTACGAACTTCTCGATAACCGTGCATGATCTTCGTATTTGAAAACTGGTCTACGACGGCGGCGCAATTATTATGTGGGTGTTCGTCACTGCTAACCTAGTCCAATAAATGTTTGTGACTTGTTATCGCATTAAGACCTAAAGGTAAGTATGTGGCGGCACCGTTTTATTGACCGCATCATCCGTCTATCAGTCACAGGCGTGTTGTTCATGTCGTCCCTAAGGGTATCCGCACACTCATGCTGGCATTTTAGGTCATCCTCATAGAGTGGCCAAATCTGACTAAGCCTTTCAATTTGGCCCTATTCAGCCAAGCGTAATTTGATTTATCCCAACGTTACACATGGGCCTGATGTGTGTCTCAGCTCGCCCGCCTTGTCTTCTGATGAGCATCTGGCGGTGGCGCAAGAAGAATTTGAATATATTTTTCAGCATCATCAATTCAGCATCATGCGGCAAACACTCAGTGCTTGCGTTTGAACAGTTTATTCCGAGTCGAAAATAAAGACCCGCATAACAAGGCCCGGTGGCTGGACCATGACTTCATTGCGCTTAGCACTCTGGCAACCTTACAGTGAAAAGGCGTTCCTGACCGCGAAGGCTATTCACAACTATTATCTACCACATAATCAAAATTCACCTACCGTCTTTCATGGGGCTCGCATATTTCATAAGCCGGATTCTCTGCAAGGCCTATTACCAAGTATACCAATGGCGGACAAGGATCTTCCAAACACAGCTATAACACACGATTTATTAGGTATTGTCTTCGCCCTACGCATTGCCACAGCAATTTCAGCGCTTTAACAACTCCGTCACGCGTGCTTTTTCATTTTCCTGTAGATATCTCCAAGCGAATATGACGCATTTTCGCGTGCTCTCGGAGCACCTACTTTATATCGGATTTATATTAATGCGGTAAAGACTTCCTGCTGCAATTCAGCTGTCGACGTTATGGTCCAATAAATGGACTATTCTTGGAGAGGTCCTTGTTCAACAAATGTGAAAGCCAATATTCATTTTGCATCAGAGCTTTGGGTGCCGTGCTACTGAAAAATGTACGTCGCCATTTTATTGCACCCAATTACATGCGTGCCCATACCACCGATGACGGACACCTCGACTACAACTATGGGCGACGTTCTACAGCAAATGTTCAGTGACTGCTGACAGACATTGGTCTTCTCGAAGCGTCACAACCTCACCAAAAAGCGATACGGCGTATTCGGGTGAGAGCTCCTGGGTATGCATCGTGCCCTACCTCCTTTCTTCCATCTTGTTGAGGGTAGGCCATTCGTCGTAGAAACTAACCAGATTCTCCTCAAGTAAGATGTAGAGTGCCCAAATCTACGCACACTGAGGCAAGGTCCGTCACATCTCCTTCATGCCCGAGTTTACTTACGATAGAACCTGAAGCACGGGTTATGCACTTCTAATACTGAACATTCACTGAAACACATGGGCACATTCATTGAAACACTTAAACGCATTGACTGATGTGTTTTGCTGTCTACATTGATATTTATGGATTAATCAAGGTGTGTACGTTGTTTGCCCCCTACAATAATGCGGTATGGGCGCAGCAGGTACCCGTATAGACAAATTTCAAATTAAAAAGAGAAATATCAGCACTTCTGAACATGTAGTCCATAAAGCACAATTAAACCAGCTTACTTTCCGAGTCAGAAAAAATGATCAAATTCACTCGCCTTAGACAACACCATAAAAACAAAAGAACAGGCAACTATAAAACATTGCCCAATCAGTGCTGAACATTTCTTTATTATGACAACAACCTAGGGCATTTATAGTGCACTTTTCAACGGCGTATGGCAATCAGAAGGGGAGTGAAATGTGAACGTATATTGTTAGGGCCAGGCAGGCATCAGAAAACTTCATTTTGAAAATTGCCCTTTTGAAAATAAAACGGATTTCGGGTATAGGTGCCACAAAATCATAACCGTGCCTCTCTACGAGTTAATTGCATCAATCGTAAACGTTGTTTTAAAGATCGTCTTACCATAACTGCATTCATGATAAATGACTCTTTGGTTGAACCTTCTTTTAACATAAAAGTGAGTTTTTCTTTTCGTTTAAAGTCGTATTTATGTATAATGTCTGTGAAGGTAAAGTTCCTTTTATGATCAAAATGATTTGTTACCAAAACGGTATTTTATCTTAATAAGGTACGTACACCTACTTCATGTGGCCTTCTATGTGCAATGTCACTACGGTTTGAACGCAGGAACCATAAGGAAATAACTAAGCTCTGAAATACTGTCACATTTGAAGTACCTTCAGGATGCCTTATGTAATATAAGCAGGGTTGCTCACGGCTATGGTTGAAGGAATTGTGTCGTCTACTACGAACATATGTCCTGAAAAGTACCGATCATTTAACAGGTTGCGGCTCTAGCTAACGATGCTGTATTGTAAAGCATCCTGAGGTGTGACGAAAGCTAAGTTCAGTGGCTAGCAATTGCGCGCATACAGAAAAATGTTATATCTGTAGTGACTGCAAGGTCATTGCATTAAGCTCTCTTTTGAGAGGGCCAACGCAGCCGTATAACAGAATAACTTCCACATGAATTCATAATACAGCCTAATTACTACAGATGCCCCTGATTTTTATAAAGTGAAGCAACCAACCTCAATGCGCCGAACATTCTGGCCAGTGCTCAGTTTCACTTGGCACAAGTTCATTCTCTTTTTCTGAATTTTTAGATTCTCTTGGTGGGCTAGCTCCGATGGAGGTGGGTTGCTATATCCTTTTTCGAACAAGCAGTGAGCTTGGAGAGTCCTGAAATAGAATTGAAGTAAATACTATAGTAATAAATAAATTTGGTTTACTGTCCCGGCATATCAACATGTTAAGACGTATAGATTTCAGTTGTAGCGTTTTATTAGGAGCTTCAGCAGATATATCCAAAATTATATGAGGGTTTACATGAGTAAGGAATTGTCTCCCGTAATAAAATGTGAGTAACAGGGCAATTATACGGAAAATGTAGGGGAGGGGGGGACGCCTAGTGAAACTGGAAAAGCGCTTTATAAACCAGTGTTGTTTATTAATTTTTTGCGAATTCAACCGTTTCATCACGAGACATTGAAGGGATCGGTACAGCAATTAGTTACACAGTTAAATAAATCGCAAACATGTAAATGCTTACATATTGTCACGTGGTGGTGACGTTGAATAACACAGTAGCAATACTATGAACGACAAAACGAACTTTTATTGGGTGAACCTGTGCCCACAAAATAGGCTACACTTATAGCACAACGATAGCGGCGAACACGCTCGGCGATCGTCGAAAATCTGATCAGCGGGTCAAGCGCGTCGGCTTTTATAGAGCAGTCGTCGAATGTTCAAGACTAATCGTTGGGACCCGCGTGCCTTCCACAGAGTTCTACACCATTCGAGTCACGCGATGAAATCAGATAACACAAGGTTCGGCGACAGCAGACAGCGGATAGAAGCATCGATAACTTTCTAGAAACTTCGGATACGTGCAGGCGCGTCCCGCGCTATGCGATTACATTTGTTAAGCGGCGAAACATGGTCGCCCGATAAAGATAAGTACACGTGTCAATACCCCCCTCCTTATAGCATCGACCCGATGCTGCAAACAAACGAAAGTAATAAACAAAAGCACTTGTAGCACAGAAAAGTAATACGGAAGTTCGTCAGCGTCCGTAAAAGGGTTTAAGGCGCACCACGTGGACCACTTCAGATCGTGCGCGGCGCCGCTCTGAATGCGAAATGCCGTCTGGCACGACCTCATAGTCCAGTGCGCCAACACGTCGGATGACCTGGTAGGGTCCGAAATAGCGTCGCAGTAGTTTCTCACCGAGTCCATCGTCGGCGTATCGGGGTCCATACCCAAACACGGTCGCCGGGCTGGTACTCGACGAAGCGTCGTCGGAGGTTGTAGTGTCGGCTGTCGGTCCTCTGTTGGTTCTTGATCCGTAGGCGGGCGAGCTGTCGGGCTTCTTCGGCGCGCTGGAGATATGTAGCGACGTCAAGATTCTCCTCGTCAGTGACGTGCGGCAGCATGGCGTCTAGCGTCGTCGTCGGGTTCCTGCCGTATACTAGCATGAACGGCGTGATCTGTGTTCTTTCTTGCACCGCCGTGTTGTAAGCGAATGTTACGTACGGCAGGACGGCATCCCAGGTCTTGTGTTCGACGTCGACGTACATTGCTAGCCTGTCGGCGAGGGTCTTATTCAGCCGCTCCGTAAGACCATTAATCTGTGGGTGGTAGGTCGTTGTCTTCCTGTGGCTTGTATGGCTGTACTGCAGTATGGCTTGGGTGAGCTCTGCTGTAAACGCTGTTCCTCTGTCGGTGATGAGGACTTCTGGGGCACCATGTCGCAGCAGAATGTTCTCGACGAAAAATTTCGCCACTTCGGCTGCGCTGCCTTTCGGTAGAGCTTTAGTTTCAGCGAAGCGGGATAGGTAGTCCGTCGCCACGACGATCCACTTATTTCCGGTTGTTGACGTCGGAAAGGGTCCAACAAGTCCACCCCGATCTGCTGGAATGGTCGGCAAGGAGGCTCGATTGGCTGTAGCAATCTGGCTGGTCTTGTCGGTGGTGTCTTGCGTCGCTGACAGTCTCGGCATGTTCTGACATAACGGGCGACGTCGGCGGTCAGGCGCGGCCAATAATACCTTTCCTGTATCCTCGATAGTGTCCGGGAAAATCCGAGGTGTCCAACGGTCGGATCGTCATGTACGCCGTGCAATACTTCTGGACGCAGTCTTGATGGGACAACAAGAAGGTAGTTGGCGCGCACTGGTGAGAAGTTCTTCTTTACGAGTAGGTTGTTTTGAAGCGAGAACGAAGAAAATCCTCACTTAAATGCCCTAGGGATAACGTAGGTGTGCCCTTCCAAATACTCGATGAGGTGTTTCAACTCCGGGTCTGCTCGCTGTTGTTCAGCGAAGTCTTCTGCGCTTAAAATGCCAAGGAAGGCGTCGTCATCTTCGTCATCTTGCGGCGGCGAGTCAATGGGGGCGCATGATAGGCAATCGGCGTCAGAGTGTTTTCGTCCAGACTTATAGCTTATAGTGATATCATACTCTTGCAGTCTTAGGCTCCACCGCGCTAGCCGTCCTGAAGGATCCTTTAAGTTCGCTAGCCAACACAAAGCGTGATGGTCGCTGACGACTTTGAACGGCCTGCCATTAGGTACGGGCGAAATTTCGCTGTAGCCCAAACAATGGCGAGGCATTGCTTTTCGGTTGTACAATAATTGCCTTCCGCTTTTGACAACGACCGGCTAGCGTAAGCTATCACGTGTTCATGACCATCTTTTCTCTGGACTAGCACGGCGCCGAGGCCTAGGCTACTGGCGTCAGTGTGGATTCCGGTATCGGCGTGCTCGTCGAACTGCGCAAGTACGGGCGGCGACTGCATGCGTCGTTTGAGTTCTTGAAATGCGTCGGCCTGCGGTGATTCCCACTTGAACTCGACGTCACATTTAGTTAGCTGTGTCAGCGGCTCAGCGATAAGTGATAAGTCCTTGACAAATCGCCTGTAGTAGGCACACATGCCAAGAAATCTACGCACTGCCTTCTTGTCGATGGGCTGCGGGAACTTTGCGATGGCAGCTGTCTTCTGCGGGTCGGGGCGAACTCCAGACTTGCTGATGACTCCAGGCCATGACGACTTGATGGCCTCTAGTACTGTCGCAAGCCGCCTAAGGTGATCGTCGAACTTTTCGGCGAAGACGACGACGTCATCCAAGTAAACAAGACAGGTCTGCCACTTCAATCCTGCTAACACCGTGTCCATGACGCGCTGGAATGTTGCAGGGGCCGAGCAGAGTCCTAATGGCATGACCCTGAACTCGTAGAGGCCGTCTGGCGTGATGAAGGCGGTCTTTTCGCGATCTCTACCGTCGACTTCTATTTGCCAGTAGCCAAACTTGAGATCCATTGACGAGAAGTATTTTGCGTTGCAGAGCCGATCTAATGCGTCGTGTATCCGTGGTAGGGGGTATACATCCTTCTTTGTGATTTTGTTCAGTCGACGATAATCGACGCAGAAACGTAAGGTGCCGTCCTTTTTCTTCACCAAGACAGCAGGGGATGCCCACGGGCTTTTCGACGGCTGGATGATGTCGTCGCGCAGCATTTCGTCGACTGGTTGTCTTATAGCTTCACGTTCTCGCGGCGAAACTCGGTAAGGGCTCTGGCGGAGTGGTGGAGCGCACTCCTCGGTTATTACGCGATGCTTGGCGACTGGTGTTTGCCGAATCCTCGATCACGGGGAGACATGGATTAATGTCGTAGTCTGGTTCGGGAAGCATGGTCGTCGGGGTAGATGCGGCGGAATCCGAGAGGACAAACGCATTACTTGTTTCCAGAATTTCCTCGATGTACGCGATCGTCGTGCCCTTGTTGATGTGCTTGAACTCCTGGCTGAAGTTTGTCAGCAACACTTCAGTTTTCCCTCCATGCTGTCGAGCGATCCCTCTTGCGACGCAAATTTCACGGTCTAGCAGTAGACGTTGGTCGCCCTCGATGACGCCTTCTACGTCGGCAGGCGTTTTGGTGCCTACGGAAATGACAATGCTGGAGCGAGGAGGGATGCTGACTTGACTTTCGAGCACACTTAAGGCGTGGTGACTTCTAGAGCTCTCCGGCTGTATCGCTCGATCTTCCGACAGCGCTATGCACTTCGACTTGAGGTCGATGATTGCGCCGGGTTGGTACAGGAAGTCCATGCCGAGAATGGCGTCTCGCGAATGCTGTTGGAGGGTAACGAAGGTGGCAGGGTAGGTCCGGTCATTAACGGTAATTCTTGCCGTGGAGATTCCAGTCGGCGTAATGAGGTGTCCTCCAGCGGTCCGAATTTGGGGACCCTCCCATGCTGTCTTGACCTTCAACTGGGCGGCGATGTGTCCACTCATTACGGAGTAATCGGCCTCTGTGTCGACTAGGGCAGTGACTGCGTGGCCGTCGAGAAGCACGTCGAGATCGGTGGTTCTTTGTCTTGCGTTGCCAATTGGGTCTTGGCGTCGGATCACGGCTGCGTCGTGTTGAACTAAAGCTGGAACGTTGCTTCGTCAAGTCATCTTTCGTCGGTGTAGTCTTGGCTTCCTGACTTCGTCGCGAAGGCGGCGTGTCGTCATTAGGTCGTCGAGATGGTTTCTTCGTCGTCTTCGTTGGCGGCGGAGGATCTTCGTCAGTTCGACGTACAGCAACCGCACCTCCATCGGTTGCTGCTTTTAGTTTTCCGGATATGGGCTCGCAGAGCAGCCCCGGGCTGGGCCGGTGTATGGTCGGCGCTGCGGCGACAGGTAGCGGCCTGGTGACGGCGAACGGGACGGTCGTCGAGGGCTCCATTGAGTAGCGGCGAGGTAGTCGGTGATGTCACGTGGGCGCTCTCCAAGCTGTGGACGCGGCGCGTTGACGGCGAACACTCTCAGTCCCAAGTCGCGGTATGGGCATCGGCGATACACATGGCCGGCTTCTCCGCAGTGATAGCAGAGCGGGCGGTGCTCGGGGGCTCGCCAAATGTCTGTCGTCCTCGGTTAGCTGCGCTGGGCGATGGGTGGGCGTGCTGGCGGCGGCGGCGGTGGTCGACGGAATTGCGGCGTTGCAGGGCCCTGGCGCGGTCGTGGAGGGGGACCTTGACGGCGGGCGATGGCGGCGTAGGTCATCGCTTCTGGCTGGGGCTGCGATGATTGTGGTTGTAACTCGGGAACTCCGAGCGATCGCTTGAGGTTGCGATGAATGGAAGATCCTTTGAAGCTCCTCTCCTACGACTGCCCTAATGGTCTCGCGCAGGTCGTCGGTGGCCAGTGACTGAACTCCGGCGTAGTTTGTCGAGCTTGTGCGGTGGTTGAATTGCCGGTTCCACATTTCGAGTGTCTTCTCAATGCTGGTGGCCTCGCGAAGGAACTCTTCTACGGTCGTCGGTGGGCTTCGTATCATTGCGCCGAAAAGTTCCTCTTTTACACCACGCATCAGCAGGCGGACTTTCTTCTCCTCGGACATTTCCGGGTCGGCGTGGCGGAACAGATGGTTCATTTCCTCAGTGAAGATCGCGATCGTCTCATTCGGCAGCTGCGCTCTGGTCTCCAGTAGAGCTTGGGCTCGCTCTGTTCGCACGACGCTTGTAAATGTTTGTAGAAAGCCGCTTCGAAACAGGTCCCACGTCGTCAAGGTGGCTTCTCGATGCTCGAACCACGTCCTGGCGGCGTCCTCCAATGCGAAATAAACATCTCGCAGCCTGTCGTCGCTTGCCCAGCTGTTAAACGTAGCGACCCTCTCATACGTTTCCAGCCATCTTTCCGGGTCCTCAAATGTGGAACCGCGGAACGTCGGTGGTTCCCTGGGCTGCTGCAGCCCGATGGGGGACGCTGGGGCTGCCATTGGAGTTGCCTTGGACACAATCTTCTTGGTCTCAGGTAGAATAGAAGTCCGTGCTCCGGGGGCAGCTGTTGAAGACGGCGGCTTGCTCGATATTCCGTGACGGCGCTGGTGATGTCATTGCGGTCCGGGCTTGAATTACGGCTTGTCGGGGGCGTCCGGTACATGAACGTAAAGCACCTCCACCAGATGTCACGTGGTGGTGACGTTGAATAACACAGTAGCAATACTGTGAACGACAAAACTAACTTTTATTGGGCGAACCTGTGTCCACAAAACAGGCTACACTTATAGCCCAACGATAGCGGCGAACACGCTCGGCGATCGTCGAAAATCTGATCAGCGGGTCAAGCACGTCGGCTTTTATAGAGCAGTCGTCGAATGTTCCAGACTAATCGTTCGGACCCTCGTGCCTTCCTCAAAGCTCTACACCATTCGCGTCAGATGGTGAAATCAGATAACATAAGGTTCGGCGACAACAGACAGCGGATAGAAGCATCGATAACTTTCCAGAAACTTCGGATACATGCAGGCGCGTCCCGCGCTGTGCGATTACATTTGTTAAGCGGCGAAACGTGGTCGCCCGATAAAGATGTCACGTGTCAATTTAGCAATAAATCCAGAGCACGAAATTCTACGAACATAGAGGAGCATAAGATCATGCCACATACGTGGTAGGTTATAAGAAAATATGGAAACAGTTCACGTAGAAATTCCTCTGGGAGTTGTTTAAGTATACCTAAACATTGTGCCACTTACTCATCTCCATGCAGCCTGGTTTCGTCATGAATATGAAACTTGATCGGACCAGCATAAGCTCTTGTCAATCCTTATCGGTCGTTGTCAACGTTACCGGACTAGATTGGACCCTTATCAAGACTTATCCGTTGTTATCAAGCTTATTGGACTTTATCCGAGCCTTGTCAACCCGTATTAGCTGGTATCAAATTTATCGCAATCGATCCGCTTCTTATCAACCACTTTCTGATCCTTATATGCGCTTATCAACCTTATCGGATGTGACGAGACCCTTATCCACACTGATCACTCCAATACAACCTAATCGGACTCTATCCTATCCTTAGCAACCCTTAAAGGTGCTTATTGACCTTATAAGATTTGCTCAGACCATCAAAAGCCCTTATCGCTCTTGAGCACTTTATCCATCACGTCGATCCCTTATCAACCATGATGGCAACCATATAGCCCCTCATCGCCCCTTATCTTCTTAGTCACCTCACTGACAGCTTAACTTTGTGTATTGCGCGACGTCACGCCCACGGGCCCTCAGCGATCGGTTGCATTTCTGTCGGTGTAGTAACACCCGCACGGAAGACGCATCCCACGACCACCCACACACATCTGGGATGTGGCCTGTCCGGCATTAATTTCTCGCAAAATCAGAATCTTCCTCATGTCTACAATGCTCAAAACCGGCATATCACGTAGTCCTAGAGATGGCCTTTATTCCACCATCACCAAATCATTCAACAAAACCTTCATAAGAACGTTTTACTGCGATAACGATCATATCGACACTTCAGGCGCGTTTCTGTCGTTGGCCCTGAGGTTCCGTGTAAAGTCTAAGGGCGACAAAATCGTCGCCGCGCGCCGATTTTGTCGTGTGATTTTGTCGTGCGTGTGATAGCGTGCGAGAATGAACCGGTGATCACCAATCTCGCGCACTCAACGGAGGAAAGTGAGGAGGAAGCGTGCCGCTCTCCGTCACGTACAAAGCTTGAGGGGAGGGGGAGGAATGTGGGGGGGAGGCGTTCTACTCCAGGTGGCGGCGCGCGCCCGGCTGGGCCGCTGTATCTTGAAAGCCATCTGCGATAGGGACATTGTCTGCGCTGCGCTGTGATTTCGCTGCTTAGGTCGTATTCATGTGAGTGACAGCACGAAAGCCAATTCACACGTCGCTGTTGTCGCGTTTCCTCACTGCAGCATTGTGACAGCGAGTTTCCGCGGTCAGAGTGAGCTGTGTTATGTTTGCTTGTGCGCGTGTGAGACCAAGCTTGTTAATTTAGCTAGTATGCCCATGTTTAAAGTATATAGGGCTGATAAATCTACTGTACTTACTTCGTATAGTTGTTGAGTAATTCACTATCGCAGTCGAGGCTTCGACTTTCGGGCGCAACTGCTACTGTATATTTGTGCCGCCAGTACAACACATTTATACGATTCAGATATATGAACTTTCCTCAAGCGTGAGTGTTTAGCCCAGTGGGTAAGGCACTCGGCTTCTAAGCGCGGGGTCCTAGTTTCGAAACTCACTGCTGGCAATGTTTCCGCTTTCGGATACATTTTGTTTTATACATTAATTTCTTTATAGCGATTTGCTTACGTGACGGACGGGCAGGTTTTCTGGTTGGGTAGGCATAGAAATGCTTACGCATTTAAAAGTATACATTGAGGAATGCATACGAAGCATTACATTCTATCAGTACACTGTAAGCATAAATGAGCCGAGATTGGAATAAATGACTTGTCCTCTAGTGCATTCTCCGATGGAGGTTAATGTACTGCGGTTAGGCGGAGTGAAACTTTAATTCCACTGCTGAACGGAGGTTTTGGAGGGGCTTATGAGAGTATGTTTACAACTATCTGGGAGCTTTTGAAGGGAACTATGGCAGTACATGTTTACCTCCATCAAGGAGCTTATGGAAGGAATTATGGGAGCATATGTTTACATCCATCGAGGAGCTTTTGCTAGGAATTATGGGAGCATATGTTCACATCCATGGAGGAGATATTGCAGGCAACTATGGGAGTATATATTTGCATCCATCGAGGAGCTTTGCAGGAAACTATGGTAATACTTTTTTTATATTCTAGGGAGCTTTTTCAGGGCACCATAGTATTTCTTTACACTGATCGCGGACGTTTTACAGGAATATGTGGGAGTTCACATGACTTTGCTAGTATGCTGATTTCAGAATTTTCAATATTAACTTTCCGCACTGGGAAATACATGAGATATTGGCTTCTAAGCTGCAAGGTGCAAACAAAAGTAAGCGAAGTAGTGCTTTGTAGAAAATAAATTTATTGCATAAGCACATAGGCAAGGAAGAAATGACCCGCCGTGGTGCTGCTTAAATTGTACCACAATTTTAAGAGCGGGTGAAAGTGCCTGCCCTTAATAGCAGCAACCCATCACAATTCCTTGCACAGACTGAGTCTAGGCTGTAGTGTACACTTTGCAGCCTATGGATCAAGTCCTTAGCTCCAAAAATACATCATGCTTAAATTTCCTAACGCAAAACACTGAAAGAAAAGCAAAGTCGGCAACAAAGCAAAATTGCCAGAACAATGACAAGTAAGCTTCTGACAGCCATCATCCAAGTTTCCTTCTTGATATTCTACCTGGACAGTGCTGCTGCTGCAAAAAGGCTTACAGAGCCTTAGAATCACCATCTGGGCCCACTTCTGACAATTAAAAAACGCAAAAAACAGGCAGTGCTGAAGACTGCATTAATAAAGAACATGTGGACTAGTTGAGATTACAACTCTTGTAAGTTTCGTTCCATAATATTTCGGGAAGAATAAAAAGTAAACAAAAATCTTTCGGAGAAGCTTACCAATCTTACAGCGACGCTGTTATAAGGGATTTCTCACACATTTTAGAAGAATAAGGGTTTTTATTGCTGGCTCATAGCCTTGCTTGCACACAGCAACAGCTGCTGCGCTCGAGCAAGGTGAAGGCTGGTTGTTTCAGTGGTAGCCCGCACGCAGGCTAGTAGCGTCTTGGCATACGCTTCACCGCCGCAGCCATACAATGTCCTTGCTGTCCTTTAACAAAAAGGCAGTATAATGAAATGTGTGAAACAAAAATTATGAATTACTTATGGAAAAACTCTGAAAAATTTATCCAAGCAAGGTATATGCAGGTAACTCTTATTTTATAATTGTGGAAAATCACGCCTTAAAACAAATGCGAGGCTCCGAACCTGTGTTGCATTTACATTTAGTGTAGCCGCAACCACTGTGTAACTCCCATTAACAGCATGTCTGTAAGACGGTGAAAGCCTAAATGGCACCGCATATATTGCACATAAATGAATAGATAGATTTAATATATACTGCAACCATTGTGAAACTCCCCTTAACAGTGTCGCTGAAAGACAATGAAGCCTCATGTCACTGCAGATATTGCACATAAGTAACTAAAACAATAAATAAAAGGTACATATAAGCAAATGAAATAAAAAGTTGACTAGTAGCAGGGAAAGAAGGCATGTTAAACATCACACTAAAATGGCATCAGGCATTGGTGTGAACATAATGCCTAGAACATTGCCACACTTGTGGTTTACGAGAATCATCAAGTTAGACATGCAGAAATGTATTACTCAATTCCATGGCTCCAAGGCCTATAATGCTATAAATTAGAGTGCCTCAAGGTGTACACTCCTCGCCGTTAGTGTAATTACTTGAAGTCAACAGAGTATGCCTCCATTCTAGCAAGTGTATCTATATCTTTTCCGGTTTGCACTGCACTCTATTCGCATGTTGAATAGAAACCACCTTGGCAAGAAACAGTACCGACAGATGAGATACAACAAAAACACAAACACAGTGCTGACTGACAACTGTATGCACTCGCTGCCATGCTTTCCCTTTTAGACACTGTCATGAGTCACCGACAGAACATGGGCGCTTATGTGGACAAGACAACCCAAGTCAGTGAAACGGCGAACGAATACGTGAGGTGAGAAGCACGTGAAGTGCGAGAGAAAAAAATGAAGAAGGGGAGGAAGGCCGAGGAGCGGGCATTGCTCTCATGGACGAGAAGAAAGGCAGTCACATCTCCTGCTCTAATCTGGAAATGGGAAGCAGTAGTTTCAGGGACCACGGACGAATGAGGGTACATGCGAGAGTTTGCCAGCAAGAGCTCCAGCTTCTCAGTCCCGACTACGTCGCCTTGGCGGTGCTTCGTGACCCTCGTCCAACCGCACGCTGCAATATCCGGAAGGTTTAACTCCAGGTTAAGTCGTTTGCACCAACACCTAAGGTACTCTTCAGATATGTCAACGACTGTTTCAGTGTTTTGCTACGACAGAACCTACACCTCTTCGCGGCTCACCTAAACAGTATGCAAGGAGCAATTAAGTTAACCGCAGAAGTGGAACATGAAGGCGAACTGCCGTTTTTGGACACCCTTGTGTAACGCCAATGTTAAACCTCTTATTCGCGGGGTTTAGGAAGCTAGCTCCCACTGGGCGCTACCTGAACTACAAATCAGTGCACCGTGCTTCTCAAAAGAGGTCTGTTGTCGAGTCCTCTATTCATCGGGCGGAAAGCGTGCGCACACCGGCAGAAGACCGCATGGCGAACAATGCGCTTTCGCGGCGGGAATTGATGGCTTGTGCGTAGCCTGAGAACTTCATTGAGTCAGTGGCGCGCCAGCTGGCTCGCGCAGTACCCACCTACCCAGGATCTCCTATAGAGCGAGCTTCAATACCGTATGCCCCCGGCATAAGTGAGAGACCATTGCAAGCTTTGTGGTCATATGGCGTGCAGGCTGCGCACGTGCCCTCCCGGAAACTTAGACACGAGCTCGTGCACGCGAAAGACCGTTTGGAAAGGAGAAGTTCCCAGGCATGGTATATATCATTCCATGTGCGGACTGTCGGTATGTCTACGTCGGAGAAACCGGCTACTTCAAAGCAAGACTTAAACAGAACAGGAATAACGTGCAGAAACGAAACGTTGAAGCGAATGCCTTGGGTGAACACTCCGCAGCTACTTCAGATACAATTAACTGAGAAAAACGGCACGTAATTGCCAATGAACGAAATTGTTCTACATCTGATCTACATCACGCACACACACACACACACGCGCACACACGCACAAAAGGCGAGCAGTTTCCGAAAGCACTCGCCAAAGACGGTACGGATGTTTTTACAAGAAAGCAAATCCCGCCGGCGTGGCACCATTTCCCGAAGCACAAACAACACCACTCATTAACAGTACACATCCGTAGAACGGCACACAACAAGCCTGAACAAAGTGTACACCACTCGACGCCAAATCTGTCGTCGATTACGCCGCTGAGAAACACGAACACCTTCTAACATTCACAAACCAAACGACGATGTGCTGCGAACTTCAAACAGATTTTACGGCCCTGTCCGGTTGATAGGGCTGCTCCACAGGCTGTCCTCGCTGTTGAAAGCAATGTCAGCAAAGTTGTTGAAAAAGGTCGCCTAAAACACGCAAGAACATTGAAATAATACGCCTGTAGTACCCACGCTACCCATGCGATCACGGTTACCGGAACCACAGACGGCGAAGTAAACAAAAGACGTCATTTCCCCTCATTTCGGACCGAAACTTATAGTGACTTCCTCAGTGGCACGACTGAGGAAGCCATGAGGAAGCTCGGATACCTGAGGTGGACCTTGGCTAAGTCTACAAGTAATATAAAATTATTAGCATACAAGACTTTCATCAGACCATTGTTTCAGTACGCTACTCCTGTCTTGGACCCTTGGACCCAAGCAAGCATAAATATTATTGAAATGATTAAGCGGAAATCAGTCAGGTTTATTTTTAATTCCTACTGCCGTCATACATTAGTTAGCGCTCTTTTACAGGAGGCGAACCTGGAAACCCTAGAGGTAAGACGGTATCGAGAGAGGCTCAAAATGCTATATTTAATTCATCGAGAGCATGTAAAACTAGATGAAAAATTGTATATTACCCCTTGTAGCCGGCGCCCAACGCGTTCATCAAATTCATTCAGCTTAGACGAGTATTCGCACCATACCACTTTATTTAAGCAGTCGTTTTTCCCCCGAACCATCCATGACTGGAACGCCCTGCCTGAAAACGTTCAAAGCTCAACCTTATCGTCCTTTGTGCACGCTCTCATTAATGTATGACCCAAAATGTTCCCCACGATCTCTGTCCTATTCCATATAATATGTTATATAGATCATATCATGTTAAGGGCACCCTCATTTTTATTTTGTGCGTGTGTATAAGCCATTGAGCAAGCATGTGCTGTAATGCAGAATTCTTTGATATTGTTGTTTATTGTTGTTTCTTCTTTTTTTGCATTGTAACAAGATGACGCTTTGCTTGTTTCCACCCTATTTTTCTTTCTTGTGTTTCACATGTTACTAGGTTGTTAACCATTTATGTATATCGCACTCCTGCCTAGGGCCTCTAAAACAGACTGGCAGTAAGAAATAAATAAAACAAAATAATAAACAAGGTGACAATGGCCATCTAAGGGTTTCACTTCGAAACCGTAGTGGATGGCGCTTCAAGAACTGCTGTCGTTTACGAAATACATTCTGTTGAGATCGCTTCAACGTTGTCTTGCCTAATTTCATACAGAAATGGCAAACAATCTGCTATCCGCGGTGTCCTTACGCCGTTGCAAAGCGGGTACGTGCGAGCTGGTGCTGTGTGCCGGCGGCTGCCGGCGGCCGGACTTGCTGGCACGTTGAAACCACCTATTTCGAGCAAGCCTACAAATCATGTTTTGCCTTGCTGTCCATAGACTACAAGTATTAGGCTACGTCGAGGACGTCGTTCGCTGGTACATGCAGAGCAGCTGCGTGTTATTTGTAAGTATATTGGCGAAGAGTGCACGTACATACTAGATTGCATAAAAGGAGGCTATGATACAAGTTACTCGCCGTAATGTCAGGATACCGCTACATACGAGAACCAATGATTACTCACAGCGGTTGGCGTGGCTGGCCCCACTCACCATTGACGATATCAGAAGGCTAACTGCTCGTGTCTGTTGTGTTATATCCATCTCCACGAGAATCGTGGTAACGAAGATTGTTGCGATGTAGTCTATTAGGCTACAACTATATCCATAGCGTAAATACAGTGGCTGATGCGTAACCGTCGCGACAAGTGACAGGGAAGGATAGCTCCGACTTTGGAAAAGGCCGTCTCTCTGTGGGCACCTCTACTGCAAAGCTGCGGCTGCGCCTGCTAGCCGTGCTTTCTGCTAGAGAGAAGTTGGTTTCGCTTCGTACCGACGTTCAAGTTCGCCTGCGACCTGCAGGTTTTTAGAACCCCTGCACATCTGTAGGCTTGGAGTGACGCTTGACACCGGCGAAAGATACCGAGAGCGAGTGGGGCTTGACTAATCCAGGTACAACCAAATTAGGAAGGCCCAATAACCTTGAACAAAGACACTCCCTCACGAGAACAGGAATTCGCCTCCCTACTGCAGTATTCGGCCACAAACTCCCTGATGATGATGATGATCATCATCATCATCATCATCAGCCTGGTTACGCCCACTGCAGGGCAAAGGCCTCTCCCATACTTCTCCAACTGCCCCGGTCATGTACTAATTGTGGCCATGTTGACCCTCCAAACTTCCTAATCTCATCTGCCCACCTAACTTTCTGTCGCCCCCTGCTGCGCTTCCCTTCCCTCGGAATCCAGTCCGTAACCCTTAATGACCATCGGTTATCTTACCTCCTCATTACGTGTCCTGCCCATGCCCATTTCTTTTTCTTGATTTCAACTAAGATGTCATTAACGCGCGGTTGTTCCCTCACCCAATCTGCTCTTTTCTTATCACTTAATGTTACACCTATCATTCTTCTTTCCATAGCTCGTTGCGTCGTCCTCGATTTAAGCAGAACCCTTTTCGTAAGCCTCCAGGTTTCTGCCCCGTACGTGAGTACTGGTAAGACAAAGCTGTTATAAACTTTTCTCTTGAGGGATAATGGCAACCTGCTGTTGATGATCTCAGAATGCCTGCCAAACGCACCCCAGCCCATTCTTATTCTTCTGATTATTTCACTCTCATGATCCGGATCAGCAGTCACTACCTGTCCTAAGTAGATGTATTCCCTTACCACTTCTAGTGCCTCGCTACCTATCATAAACTGCTGTTCCCTTCCGAGACTGTTAAACATTACTTTAGTTTCTGCAGATTAATTTTTAGTCCCACCCTACTGCTCTGCCTCTCCAGGTCAGTGAGCATGCATTGCACTTGGTCCCCTGAGTTACTAAGCAAGGCAATATCATCAGCGAAGCGCAAGTTACTAAGGTATTCTCCATTTACTCTTATCCCCAGTTCTTCAAATCCAGGTCTCTGAATACCTCCTGTAAACATGCTGTGAATAGCATTGGAGAGATCGTATCTCCCTGCCTGACGCCTTTCTTTATGGGGATTTTGTTGCTTTCTTTATGGAGGACTACAGTGGCTGTGGAGCCGCTATAGATATCTTTCAGTATTTTAACGTACGGCTCGTCTACACCCTGATTCCGCAATGCCTCCATGACTGCTGAGGTTTCGACTGAATCAAACGCTTTCTCATAATCAATGAAAGCTATATATAATGGTTCGTTATATTCCGCACATTTCTCCATCGCCTGATTGATAGTGTGAATATGATCTATTGTTGAGTAGCCTTTACGGAATCCTGGCTGGTCCTTTGGTTGACGGAAGCCTAAGGTGTTCCTGATTCTATTTGCAATTACCTTAGTAAATACTTTGTAGGCAGCGACACTAAGCTGATCGGTCTATAATTTTTCAAGTCTTTGGCGTCCCCTTTCTTATGGATTAGGATTATGTTAGCGTTTTTCCAAGATTCCGGTACGCTCGAGGTCATGAGGCATTGTGTATACAGGGTGGCCAGTTTTTCTAGAACAATCTGCCCACCGTCCTTCAACAAATCTGCTGTTACCTGATCCTCCCCAGCTGCCTTCCCCCTTTGCATAGCTCCCAAGGCTTTCCTTACTTCTTCAGGCGTTACTTGTGGGATTTCGAATTCCTCTAGACTATTCTCTCTTCCATTATCACCGTGGGTTCCACTCGTACTGTATAAATCTCTATAGAACTCCTCAGCCACTTCAACTATCTCATCCATATTAGTAATGATATTGCCGGCTTTGTCTCTTAACGCATACATCTGATTCTTGCCAATTCCTAGTTTTTTCTTCTCTGCTTTTAGGCTTCCTCCGTTCCTGAGAGCTTGTTCAATTCTATCCATATTATACTTCCTTATGTCAGCTGTCTTACGCTTGTTGATTAACTTCGAAAGTTCTGCCAGTTCTATTCAAGCTGTAGGGTTAGAGGCTTTCATACATTGGTGTTTCTTGATCAGATCTTTCGTCTCCTGCGACAGCTTACTGGTATCCTGTCTAACAGAGCTACGGCCGACTTCTATTGCACACTCCTTAATGATGCCCACAAGATTGTCGTTCATTGCTTCAACACTAAGGTCCTCTTCCTGAGTTAAAGCCGAATACCTGTTCTGTAGCTTGATCTGGAATTCCTCTATTTTCCCTCTTACCGCTAATTCATTGATCGGCTTCTTATGTACCAGTTTCTTCCGTTCCCTCCTCAAGTCTAGGCTAATTCGAGTTCTTACCATCCCATGGTCACTGCAGCGCACCTTACCGAGCACGTCCACATCTTGTATGATGCCAGGGTTAGCGCAGAGTATGAAGTCTATTTCATTTCTAGTCTCGCCGTTCGGGCTCCTCCACGTCCACTTTCGGCTATCCCGCTTGCGGAAGAAGGCATTCATTATCCGCATATTATTCTGTTCCGCAAACTCTACTAATAACTCTCCCCTGCTATTCCTAGTGCCTATGCCGTATTCCCCCACTGCCTTGTCTCCAGCCTGCTTCTTGCCTACCTTGGCATTGAAATCGCCCATCAGTATAGTGTATTTTGTTTTCACTCTACCCATCGCCGATTCCACGTCTTCATAGAAGCTTTCGATTTCCTGGTCATCATGACTGGATGTAGGAGTGTAGACCTGTACAACCTTCATTTTGTACCTCTTATTAAGTTTCAGAACAAGACATGCCACCCTCTCGTTAATGCTATAGAATTCCTGTATGTTACCAGCTATATTCTTATTAATGAGGAATCCGACTCCTAGTTCTTGTCTGTCCGCTAAGCCCCGGTAGCACAGGACGTGCCCGCTTCTGAGCACTGTATATGCTTCTTTTGGCCTCCTAACTTCACTGAGCCCTATTATATCCCATTTACTGCCCTCTAATTCTTCCAATAGCACTGCTAGACTCGCCTCACTAGATAACGTTCATGCGTTAAACGTTGCCAGGTTCATATTCCAATGGCGGCCTGTCCGATGATATCCCTGACGATATCTACGATTAACCAATGGCCCTCAGTCCCAAGCAGCTGCGGAGCACCTGACTAAGGCGGCGGTCAGACCTGTCACGCAGCAGATGATACTAAGAATTTCTGGCTCCGGACAGGCCGCCAACAGAAACTGACCCTTGCAAGGTTTACAACCCGACCCACCTCGAGCGAGGCTAGCTTAGCTGGACTCCTTGAGGAGATATCAGACATGGCTTGGGATATTATCGGCCTTAGTGAGATTAGAAGAACTGGTGATGCTTACACATTGCTAAATAACAGCCATGTCCTCTACTATAGAGGTATCCCTGATAAGAAGAAACACGGGTGACGATTCATAATCCATAAGGACAGAGCGGGCAACATTGACGGATTCTACAGCATCAACCAGAGGGTAGCAGTAGACGTAATCAAACTCGATAAGAGGTATAAGTTAAAGGTAGTACAAACCTACGCTCCAACGTCGAGTCACGACGATGAGGAAGTAGATCAGTTTTATGAAGATGTTGAATTAGCGATGAGAAAAGCGCAAACTCGGTATACAGTAGTAGTGAGTGACGTTACTGCAAAAGTGGGGGAAAAGCAGGTAGGTGAACAGGCAATTGCTGACTACGGCGTCGATTCCAGAAACGGTAGAGCAGAGATGCTGGCAGAATTTGCTAAAGAATAAGTTGAGGATAATGAACACCTTTTCCAAGAAACGTGGCAACAGAAAGTGGACCTACAAACGCCCTAATTGGTGAAACAATGAATGAAACTGATTTCATAATTTCTGCCCATCTCAGCATAGTGCAGGATGTAGAAGTTATATGCAGGGTAAAGTGGAGTGATCATAGATTAGTGAGCGCTAGGATTCACCTGAATTTGAACAGAGAAACAGTAAAATTTGTCAAGAAAAAACAGGTCAACTTACAAGCCGTAAGGGTAAAAGCAGACAAACTTAGGCTGGTACTCGCAAACAAATACGCAGCCTTAGAACAAAGAGATGATGATGAGAGATGATGATGATGACATAGAAGTAATGAATGAAACCGTAATGAGGCTGGCTACACAGGCAGCAATTGAAGTGGGAGCCAAGGCACCAAGGCAACCAGTAGGCAAACTCTCCCAAGTAACAAAGGACCTAATAAAGAGATGACCTAGAATGAAAATGCCCAACTCAAGAGATAAGTTAGAATTCGCGGAACTGTCAAAACTGATAAACAAAGCGAAAATGAGTGATAGTAGGAATGTTAACGTGAGAAAGACTGAAGAAGCCGTAAAAAATGGACGCAACCTGAAATCAGTGAGAAAGAAACTTGGCATAGGACAAACCAAGATGTATGCACTGAAAGATAAACAGTTTAATATCATCCGCAATGTCGAAGATATAGTAAGCAGCAGAAGAATTTAATACTGACCTGTACAGTACCCAGAGGAGTCAGGATACCTCAATTAGAAACAGTAATGAAAAGGATAGAGAAACTCCTCTGATAATTAGCGATGAGGTCAGATGGGCCTTGCAAGACATGAAACAAGGTAGAGCGGCAGGAGAAGATGGAATAACAGTAGATTTAGTCAAAGATGGAGGAGACATAATGCTTGGAAAACTGGCGGCTTTTTATACGAAGTGTCTACCGACTGCAAGGGCCCCCAAAAACGGGAAGAATACAGGCATTATACTAATCCACAAGAAGGAATACGTTTAAGAATGGAAAAATTATAGGCCCATTAGCTTACTCCCAGTATTATATAAAATATTTACCAAAACATTGTCAAATAGAATAATGGCAACACTGGACTTTAGTCAACAAAGGGAACAGGCTGGCTTCAGGAAGGGATACACTACAATGGATCACATCCATGTCATTAATCAGGTTGTCGAGAAATGCGCAGAGTATAATGAGCCTCTCTATATAGCTTACATAGATTAAGAAAAGGCATTTGATTCAGTAGAGCTACCAGCAGTCACAGAAACATTGCGTATTCAAGGAGCACAGACTGCTTACGTAAGTACCCTGGAAAATATCTGCAGAGATTCCACAGCCACCTTAATTCTACACAAGAAAAGCAGGAAGATACCTATAAAGAAAGGAGTCAGACAAGAAGACACAATCTCTCCAATGCTGCTCACTGCGTGCTTGGAAGAAGTATTCACGCTATTAAACTGGGAAGGCTTAGGAGTAAAGATCGACGGCGAATACCTCAACAATCTTCGGTTTGCCGATGACACTGTTCTATTCAGCAACACTGTGGACGAGTTACAACAAATGATTGAGGACCTTAACAAGGAGAGTGTAAGAGTGGGGCTGAAGATTATTATGCAGAAGACAAAGATAATGATAAATAACCGGGGAAGGGAACAAGAGTTCAAGATCGCAAGTCAGCCTCTAGAATCAGTCAAGGAGTACGTTTACCTAGGTCAACTGATCACAGGGAACACTGACCATGAGAAGGAAATTCACAGAAGAATAAAAATGGGTTTGATAGCATACGGTAAACATTGTGAGCTCCTGACTACGAGCTTACCGCTTTCATTGAAAAGGAAGTATACAATCAGTGCATTTTACCGGTGCTGGCATATGGGGCAGAGACTTGGGGACTGACAAAGAAGCTTTAGAAGAAGTTCAGCACCGCACAAAGAGCGATGGAACGAGGAATGCTAGGCATAACTTTAAGATACAGAAAGAGAGCGGTTTGGATCTGAGAACAAACTGCTATATACGATATTCTAATATACATCAAGAGAGAAAAATGGCGCTGGGAAGGCCATGTAATGAGCAGATTTGATAACGGTTAGACCGTTAGGGTGACAGAATGGGTTCAAAGAGAAGGGAAGCGCAGTAGAGCGCGGTAATGGACTAGGTGGTGCTACTAAATTAGGAAACTTGCGGGTGCTAGTTGGAATTGGTTAGAGCAGGTCACGGGTGATTGGAGTTTGTAGGGAGGGGCTTTCGTCCTGCAATGGACATATATAGGGTGATGATGATGATGATGACTTGAAACAGCGCACAACGCTGCCGTACGCAGGTGTGTCCCATTAGCACCGTCTCCCGTTCACGTCAGGACATATCCGCTTGCCCCGTACTCTTGTTCCTTTCATTAGGCTTTTCGTAATTTGTAGTTTCAATTGTTCCTCTACATGTTATCTGTGAGAGTGCCTCCTTTTCTTCACAGACGCGGACAGCCGCATGTGCAATAGTGCAACGCGAAAGTAAACAAATCGTGAAAACTTTTTTTTAAAATTTACTTTCTGGATGGATTTTGTTTGTACGTTTGCTTGTACCCCGCCTTTTAGGAAATAGATCTATTGTTGGTCAGTGCTTCCTGTCTCTGTAGTGTAGTGCGCGATACACGATGCATCACGGAGTAGCCACCGCTGGCGGGAAGAGACGCAGTTGAACCGGCACGCCATTGACGCTGGATATAGACATGTATATCTGTTTGGATGGTGCGCTCGAGCACCTCCTTGCTCTCTGGCATCGTTTGGGCTCCAGCCGTGGATTTGACGGCGTCGCTTGCGGTGGTGATGCGCTCACACCGCCCAGCTACGTGCTGACTGCGCCAGCAAACATATTTTCCTTTCGCTTCGACGCCACCGCGGATGGCGCATCAAAACTTCCACAAACGCATACATGGGAGATAGTATAACCTTCTCCTCATCCTAATTTCACGCATCAAAACGAAAAAGGCTGGCTCATATTTGGGGCGGCTAGGCCGAGATGCCCGAGTACGGGCTTGTCTCGCTGTGCGTCAGGAGCCGTGCGCTGCTTTGAGTTGAACTATTCTCGTATCGCAGCTTCCGTTCGAGCTAGAGGTTTGAACCTGGTGTTTGCTTGTCATGAGAGGTATAGACCTCAGGTTTTGCTACTTAGCATTACTTTCCCTCTAAAAGAAGTTATTGTAGCCGATGTTCAGGTCACCGGCGGCGACGACGCAAGATACGCACGCAAGAGAGAAACGTTCCTCCGCTTTTACAACATTAAACGAGTGACCTGGACTAACCTAGAAAAGAACTTCAGAAGTGATCATTATATCCTTAGTGTATACATATCATCTCCCAAGCTCCGTAGAGTAGTAGGTGACACCCTCCTAACGGACTCGGTTGCCCTCCGCTCCCACCCCCTACCTGACCACTCTCCGAGCAATGTCGAGGAATAGACTCAACACATAAACGAGGCCCACGAGCAAACTTGAAAAGCCCTCGCGCGCACGGTGGAAATACCAGCAGTAGACCACCACGTACTCCATTTGTGGGAGAGCCACAAAAGCTTGTTCAGACGATGGAAAAAACAACGCCTCAACCGCACCTTGTTAATCAGGATAGTGGCCCTCTCAGAGCAAGCCAATGCTTATGAAGCCCGATTAGCTACAGAAGGATGGGTAAAATTCTTTAGCTCTTTACAAGACATTTTAGACACAGCACAAACGTGGACAGTTCTGCGTAACATGCTGGAACCCGACAAATCCAAAACCGCTATGAGTAAAACACTACAAATAATAGCGGATGAGTTCCCTGGTACAGACCAAGAGCTCACCCAAGCCTTAGTCTCGCGCTATATAGCAGACCATTCTCACCCGCCTTGTAACACTCTAACAGTATATTGGGGCACCCAACGAAGAACTGGATGCTCCACTAACCAAATCAGAAGTTTTTGCAGCTGCACAGCGAAAAAAGAAGAAAAGCACGGCACTGGGGCCAGACTAAATTACAAACGCAATGATTCGGAACCTCAGTGACGATATCTTGAACTATACAGAACGCCTTCAAAATTACATCGAATTCAATCACCTTTTCCCACCTGCACCTCTAGGCTACATGGCAGGACTGTCCACACAGGACGCCTTTCTTCTTCTGAAAGAAGTCTTATGCCGCATACCTAAGGGTAGCGAACGCCTAATTCTTGCCCTCGATTTCAAGGGGTCTTTCGATAACATCTCACATGAGGCTATATTCAACGAACTCAATGTCATATGCTGCGCTGAGCGAATATTTGCATATGTCGAGTCCTTGCTCACTAACCGAGCAGCCACAATAGGCATTGGACACATTCGGTCAAATCCTATAGATATGCCTAACAATGGAACCCCTCAAGGAGCAATAATGTCACCACTCCTATTTAACATAGCTATGCGCAGACTCGCTCACGCCCTAGAGAAAGTCCCGCAATTAAGCTACACGTTATGTGCGGACGATATAACCCTTTGGGCTACGTACGGCTCTCTAGCGCAGAAAGAGCAAACACTTCAGGAGGCGACCGACATAGTCTCTAGTTTCGCTAGGAACAGCGGACTTCGCTGCGCCCCAGAAAAATCAAACGTTGTCCGAGTTCACAATCTTCGCTATGAAACGAATGGTCAAATAAATCTCAGCGTGCACTGCCACCCCATTACTGAGGTCACCCAAGCCAAAATTCTGGGTTTTTGGGTACAAAGCAATGGCAAGGCTACACACACAATCAAACTTTACGCACCTCAACTAAACAAACCTCTAGGATGATACGCCGCATGACGTATTACTATAAAGGAATGAAAGACAGGGACATCCTACGGCAAGTCTAAGCTTTCGTCCTTAGTCGAATATCGTACGGCCTTCCCTACCACCACCTGAGCAAGTCCGAAGAATATCAAGTAGAAGCTATCATTCGCAGCGCGTATGAAGCTGCCTTAGGGCTGCCTATACAAACTCCGACTGAGAGGCTTTTGGCCTTGGGCTTACACAACGCTTTTTGCGGGGCTACCAACTGCGGTAGGGGTCTCGCAGAGAGACCGCCTCAGCACTACTGCTACAGGTAGAACTATCTTAGCCCGGATAGGAGTCCCACCCCCTACAAATAAAGGAAATTCTATGGAGGATATGACTGAAAAGTGTCGCAAGCACATATGCACCAGACCGCTTCCCAAGCATATGCATTATGTTACCCACCAGGGTCGTCGTTTGGCCAGGGTCAAATGGCTACGCCATCAGTTGGCACCCGAACCACATGTAATATGTGTAGATGCTGCTACATACGCAAAATCACGCTATACAGCAGTAGCTGTAGACAAAAATACACCAACCCCTCGTCACCGCATCTTTAACCATATCTTCCATAACATTTGGGGAGACTGCAGCCATGGCCATAGCCATAGCTATCCAACATCAGGAGAGGAGAGACAACTCCTCAACCATAGTAACTGACTCTCTAGAGGCATGCCGCTTGTTTATGAAGGCCGTTTACCTTCTACTACCCTTAGATTGCTAGGTCGTAACTTACAACGCTACCACACTGTAATATGGTGCCTAGGATACACAGGCCTCGTAGGCAACGAAGGGGCTGATGCTCTAGCTCGTGATCTTTGTAACCGAGCGGAACAGCCGAGCTCACACACCTTGTCTATGCCTGAACACCCACGCGAAATATTGGAACACCAGCGTTTGACACGCCAAAAATATGCCTCCCCGCACAAATACCTAAACGGGGAAGAGGCCACAAGCCTCACAAAAATCCATACCGATGTTTATCCGCACCTCCTAAAGCTTCACGCGCTCTACCCTACACCATATCCAGCTAGATGCCCGTAGTGCGGCGGTAGACCAACCCTTTCCCATACTTCGTGGGCGTGTGGAAGAATGCCGCCAGAATTAGCTATTCAGCCTAACACAAACAAAGAACAATCATTAGCGCAGCAGTGGTAGGTACAGCTCGCGAGCTCGGACCTCGGGGTACAGAGGGCACTCCTCCAGCAAGTCCCGCGGGCGGCGAAGACCAGTGGAGCCCTGGACTAAGGGAGCCATTCATTGCTTTTTGACGTATTTTGCCCCCACACCCTTTCTTAATAAAGTTTACTGCTCTTCCCCTGTAGATTGCCACAAGAGGGCGCGACATGTGAAGTGCGTGTCAAGCAGGAAGTCACCCGCCTGAAGGAGAAAAGCGGCTAGTTCCTACTTTCTCGCTCCCCTTTGTTTTTTAGTGTGTAGGTGCGTCTAAATATAGTCAAGAAAGCAATGCTTGTACGAGTGAAGCGAGGCAACAGAAAGACCGCTTCACCACAGTAAAATGTTTAACAGACGCGCAGCAGCAGCACATTACAAAGAAATGTGTGTTTACATATCAATTGTTTTTTTTTTTCATGACTTAGCTTAAGCAACTTTACCCTGACATGTTTAGTTACGTACAAGTTATGTCAACAAATCTTGTCTTAAAAAGTAAGCTGTACTAGTAGCAAGCGTTGATTGCTTGCCTTTTTTTTTTTCTCCAAGACTGCTCGTAAACCGAAAACCTCGTAAGCAGCGATTATTTACAACGTCGAAGCATCTATACGCGAGGAAACGTTATTTCAGTAAGAATCGGTGAAGACGTAGATGTGTCGTTATTATGCTACTTCAGCAGAAAAGCGGGAGCTGACGCACAGGCGCACATGATGAACACAATTATTTCCGAACGTAATATTTCTCATCGGAAGAAAACGCTTATAAAGATATTCAAAGTCACATTGAGACAATAAATTTGCACGGCTAAATTCTGACAACCAGCGCTCGGCAAGCATGAGCACATGTTCCACCGTTGTCCAGGCAGTTTTATTTTTTACGCTCGCGCACTCTATGCACACACGAGAAGCATGCACAATACGCGTGTAGTTAGCAAGCACGATTACTTACCTTTTTAACGCACGACGCGGTCGAAAAGCGCTCGCCAAGTTGCCGGTGCGGCGTCGACTCCCAGGATACATGCCGCTACGTAGTGGACGAGCTGAAGCACGCTAATAATATGGATTATTTATTTGCGACGCCCACCAAACTTGCCACAACCAGACATCAAGAGAACGCACTCCGTTTCATGGAAATCGCTGCTCCACATTTGCCTAGCGCACCACGCGTACGGTGAGTTCCCAGGGAGACACAAGCTATCTTCTGGCACCTTTCTGTGTTCGAACTAGGTGACGTTCCATTATAGCAAACGCCAAACTACACGATAAGATCGAATCCCGGCCGCGGCGGCCGCATTTCGATGGGGGCGAAATGCGAAAACACCCGTGTATTTACATTTAGGTGCACGTTAAAGAACCCCAGGTGGTCGAAATTTCCGGAGTCCTCTACTACGGCACACTACGGCGTGCCTCATAATCAAAAGTGTTTTTGGCACGTTAAACCCCATTATTAAAATTATTATTAGACAAACGCACCGCAACGGCTCGCGCGACCGACCGGCACTTAGTAAATAGTAAATCCTGACAACCAATACAAATACAGGCAACATCAAGAGATTTCAGAGCACAAAACTCGCTATAAGCTCGATGATACGCAGCTTCTGTACTCAACCGCAATAAAGAATAAACGTCGCTCGGGCGAGCACCTCTTACATCTTTCATACTGAAGGCAATCGTGTTCGACGATATATATATATATATATATATATATATATATATATATATATATATATACACGTTGAAGATTTCTTTCTGGTCTGTTTTATGAACAGTTCAGCAGCAGGAGTTAAATTGTGGGATATTTCAAAACCGAAAAACGCCTTTGTATGCTTCGCCGTTATGCAGTGTACAGGCTGTTCTTCATTCATCAGCTGGTCGTATAAGCAACTGGTGGCCCAGACTGACATTTTGATAATCGCGCATGGTATGCAGGCGCGCGCCTGTCCCAGTGCTCGGTTAGTGCAAAGAAATAGACGCTTGGGAATGACATCCACGTAGTGGCAAATTGACGGCATGATATATTGAACGTTTTGAGAGTTGTTTGGTGGGATTTTATTCTTTTCTTTTTTCTGTTTTTGCACAACAAGCATAGTGGTCTGTGCAAACCGATGCATGTCCGGCAGATGGGGATCGAACCACGTACGTCAACGCAGCAAGGCACCATAATTTCCAAATTGTGTAAGTTCGGTTAAACCATCACTTCTACCATACCACTATGTTTGCCATATAACCCCTGCAAGTACCCATTTCCTTGCTACAGAGCTGACTTAATCAGCACCGTGAATGTCTTTCTTGGAAAGTCAGCGTCGTGTGTGTCTTTCTGTGTCCCTCTCTTCCGTGCTTTGCTCGTGTTGGCATGAATCACAAACTTTCCTAAGCCTTCTCACCTTTAGTAAACAATTGGTTCCATTCGGTTGAACCTAGTAGTGCATTTCATCTGACTGACGTTTTATTCGTTTTGTCTAAAAAAAATCGACTGGCACTTAGTTGAAAAGCATTAAATCACAATATTTCATTTCTATAGCAATTGTAAGGACTGCCCAAGTGCATTTCTTCCGTCACCATCGCCGTGATATTCTCTATAAAGTCCAAGAGCAACAAAATCATCAACGCGTGCTGCTCAGAGTGTGCTGCATGTGAGAGTGAAAGCGTGTGACGGTGAGCCAGCGATCGCGGCTCAATCTCGTGCACAAGAGAGAGGATGCGTGCCGTCTTCCGTCACGTGCAAGGTTCCGTGGGGAAGGGGCCAGTGTTCTCCTCCGTGCGCCAAGTGCGCCCGCGTCCGCCCGCCCGCACTGCTACAGCTTAAAAGCCATCTGCGACTGGGATAAGGTCCGCCGTGGGTAGGTTGGGGGCGGCGTTCTACTCTACTAGAAGCGGCATGCTCCGCCCGTGCGAATTTTAACAGCGGAGCTGTTGAAGTTTTAGCTCCGCCGCGGAGCGTTACCAGAAAACTCAGCCCAGCTGAGCGCCGCCTGGCGTTGCCTAGCAACCACCTGCGAGAGCCCCGAGTCACGTAACATCCTCGCGCGCCACACGCGTAAGGCGGAATTGTGAGGTCACAGGCGAGTGAAAGCTCGGTACAGCCGGCGCGGGGACACACCTCTCCCCTCCTCTACTGCGTGCGTACGTGCTGCTGCCTTGGGAAGACCGAAAAAAGTCCGCACGCCCGAAGAAGTAGCGTACGAGCAAGAGCGCCGTGCTGCCAAGCGAGAAGCGATGCGTCGCCGCCAAGCTGACCCGGAACAATGCGCCGAAGCTACGGCAAAGGGGCGGCGCCGAGTCGAGGATCCCGACTTTCAGTCCAGGGAACGCGAGAGTCGGTGCCTGAACGCTCGACGTCGCCGAGAAAACAATCCCGGCCTGCGACTGCTCGAAAACTTCTAGCGCGATGCCCACCGAGACAAGAACTTAGCAAAACCTGGCACAACCTTGCAAAACCTAGAAACAACTTAGCCAAACCCATCACAACCTCGTAAAATCTAGAAAAGACTTAGCCAGCCTACCAACAACTTATCAAAACCTAGCATAACGTCGAAACACCTACAAACAACTCAGACAAGCCATGTAAAAGCTAGGTGATCACAAGCTCTGCTGTTGACTCTAGCCTTGCACCACAAGCGCAAGCTGCGCATGTTTTCTTTTTTTTACTATTGCTAGTAAGTACAGCGGTGCGTGGCGTTTATCGAGGCGATCGAGGTTTCTGCGCAGGCGCGACTAAAAGCGGGTGCGAGAAAGAAAATCTGGGGGCCTTTCGTCCTTAAATCCCTGACTCTGCCTAGACACTACGTTAGAGAAGTTTCTTCCGCGTGTTGCATGCGTTTGTCCCTAGGTGTGCCGGCATTGTGGAGCGGGGTCGAGTTTACGCTCGGACGCTGGCTGCTGGAGCCGTGAAGCAGAGGGCCGTGACGGCACATTTGGTGAACGCTGTGTGTGAAGGTGCGTCGGCCAGAATTTCTGGCGCCTGCTGCACTGAGTCACTGACGCCGCATTACAACTTCGTCGCGCCTTAGGGCATTCTACCTTAAAAAAAAAATGATTTTCCCAAGGGAGCGATAGGGGCCGTAATAGAGGCTGGGCCTCTTTTCCTGGACTTTTCAGGAGCATTTTTGAGTGGTCCCCTTTGAGTGAAATAAACGCACAGTGCCTTAGCAACCACGGTTAAACGCGATTGCCTGAGGTCATGCCGTGAGGAACATTGCCTTTGCGTCTCGTCCCCGTTAGGTTAGCTTAGGTTAGGTTCGCTTAGCATAAAAGGCATTAGGGTGTTGCGGCGTATTCTCACAGCAATAACGCCGTGTTGGTTCTTGTCTTTCTGTCTTGACCTCGTTAGTTGAGGTTGGCGTAAAACGCATTAGGGGGGCGCGGCGTATTCTAATAGCGGTTGCTGGGGTGTTCAGCGTGACTGCCACCCTTTCAGCAACCCGCGTACAACCGCGGTTGGTAAGGCGCTATACCTTCTAGTTACTTAACATATGCGGATCGGCCTCTACCACGGTCCCTACAGCTACCACGGAAGCGTCTGCAATGTTCTCACCTGTTTCAGCGCACCGGCAGGCAGCTTCCGGGCGTAAACAAACTCGACCCCACTCCGCAATGCCGGCACGCCTAGTGACAAACGCATACAACGCGCGCTAAGAAACTTCTCCGTACTGCCTAGGCATAGTCATATATTTAAGGCACAAAAGACCCCTCATTTGCTCTCTCGCACAGGTTATTACTCGCGCATGCGCTCAAACGTTCGGCGCCTCCGCAAGTGCCCCGCCCCTGTTACTAGCAATTGTAAAGTTGCCGCCCGGGCCGTTGTGTCTTGAAAGCCATTTGTGAGGTGTACAGAGTCCGCCAGGCACAAGGTGATTTGACGATGACGGCTCCATCTCGCGCGCCATATATGGAAGTGGGGAAGCAGCGAGGAAAGGAGGGGGTGGCTTCAATTCCGCCAACAAGCGCGTAGTTAGCAGTTAAGGAGCTCGTGTCGCAGAAAAGCTGGTGTCGTCGGCGTCGGTGGCGTTGGCCGTGAGCGAAAAATCCCGGTAGGCAATTCATAAATAAAAACAACTTGCAAGATGGGCTGGGTGGCAACTGAACCAGGGTCTCCGTAGTGTGAGTCGGAGATGCTACCACTCAGCCATGAGTTCGATGGTTCAAAGCGTGACAAAAGCGCCTCTAGTGAATGAGGTGTTGCTTTAGAAACGTGCCGTAGAAAGTTATACTGCTGTTTATATCGGTAATTATGAGCATTTAAATTACAGAAGTCGCAGTTTCACTTTTTACTTTTATTTCCTCGAAAAAGTCGCAGTTAAACGAGTAGCGAAGTACGTTTCCGCTACATTTCTGCGCTCCTCCTCCTCGCAATGTACGGCGCTGCCCTGACAGGTGGCGCGTCACTCTCCCACTTCTCCCCTTCGTCTCGTTTGTGCGCATTGGGGCCGTGCGGGAACCTGTGGGAGTATGCCCCAATACCCTTACGTTTAATAAGTTTTCTCACTCTCTCCCCTTCGAACTTCCAGCGTGCGTCTCTCGAACCCTAGTGTTAGGCGACGCGGCTCCTCTTTCCGCTCACAGCGCGATTCCTAGGTGCAGCGCCGATGCGGGACGCCTCTGACGTGATCGCTGCGCTGTAGCGCGTCTGGTGGGAAAGCGTCCCCTACGATGTGTGCCGTGCTGCTGGCGAGAAGTCATGCGTCTGCGTGGTGCTCCCAAGCGATATAGAGGATGATCCCAGCGAGGCGTCCGGCCCATGATCGCGTCCGCCTTCATGGCGCGGCGCGGCCCGGCTGTCCGTGCCGATCAAGACGTTTGATCGCGTAGATCGTTTCTCTCTCCGAGACACCGAGTTCTTTGGTTCGTTCCGCTTGCTAAGGCGCACGTTTCGTCTTTGTGTGACTCAAGAGCATGCAGAGCGAATGAGTGGGCGGTGCGAACGGGCTGCGATAATGCTATCGCGTTCCACTCTTGAAGGCGGAGCTTAAGCGTCCTCCATTTTTGAAAGGTATTTGCAGACAGTACCTACATTTAGGCGCGCTGCGTTCTCGTCACTCGCGTTGAAGCGATAGACCCCGCAGTCACTTCGCTCGCTGCTGCTGCTGCACTGGCTCACACCAGCGTTTTGACAGCGCCTGACCGTGCTTATCGAGTGTGATGTGTTCATGTTTGATTGTGCGCGCTGACACCATGGTTGGTAATTCAGTTAGTAAGCGAATGTTTCCAATTTTCTACGGCCGATAAAACTACTATCCTTAATATGTATAGCTGTGCACTAATTTGCTATCGCAATCGATCCTTCTTCGTCTTTGAGGCGAAACTCCGACTTTTTTTTATTGCACCTAAACTGCGAGTGTCATAGAATACAAGGGAATTTTCATTAAAACAGCCAAGGGAAACTTCAAAAAAGATGAGGGAATTTGGAAATGTCAACATAGGTATACTGTCTTGTTTGGCATACACAATTCCAGAAAATCTTTTTCTTAAACATATTTTTGAACTATTTCAACTCACAAAAAGTTCAGACAAATCAGCGCAATATTTTTAAAAAAATCAAAGATGGATACTGACATGGCATTTCTTAATCAATTTTTCAGCGCTAAATAAAGGTCCTGAACATTCAAACCCTAGAAAAATTACTCCCTGTTTGAGAGCACCTTAAATAATTTACTGCGATAGCGTTCATTTGGTCTATAGTATAGTTTTGTTTCCCACGAGTTGCATGTGTCATGCCATGACACAGAAAGTGCTCACGTGGTATTTCTTGTGCTCATGTGGTATGCCTGACTTGCAACCGTGTAAGCATGCCCAAGAGATCCCATTATTTAGAAATTTAGAAGTAATTAGGAAATGACAATATCAACTCAGTGAATCCATCTGCCTTCTATTGTAGTTACAGCTAATGATATATCCATTCAAGACTATCAGAAAGACATTTACACGTGAATTAAGAAAAATAAATTGCAATCCTAGGTATGTGACTGTCACTACTCCCGTCACTCTTCTGGGCATATCATTCTGCGTGGGCATAATTAACTAACAGGCAGAAAATGTGCAGACAGCCCAACTGGGTAACCTTTTTCCACTAAATAATATAGAGATGATTTGGGACAAGTACATTAATGTGTCATATACGAACTTGTCATAAAAGGAAACATACTGTTGCTAGCACCAGCAGTGATTGTGACTGTTTAATTGGTCATAATACCATAAAATTAAACGTTGTATAGCGGCACTGATTTCTTTTGATAAGCAACAATTAGTCATAGTTAAACCGAATTAAGCATTGACTCAACTGTTTTGAGCAATTATAAGCTGTCTAATGAACGTACAAAGAATACAAATTTGTTATTTTTCCCTAACATTGTTGCGTCTACATGTTTGCAGCATATGCCTGCAGCACCTTGGAATTAATAACAGGAAGGTCAAGGCGAGCCTGGCTACCGTGGTTGACAAGGGAAAGTAGTCGTAAATATGTAAATAGTCTCTTTCGATCAGAGCAGAAGGCATGCATCCTAAAAAATTAATATATATTATAATGTGGAATAAAAACAGTTCATTCCATACTGGTGCACTTGTTTTCTTTTTCACACTGCATGCTTCAGCACTAATGCAATTGTTTCAATTTTTTCTGCTTATGCAAAGTATGAGAGTGTAGCTGGTTCAGGACCATTATTCACCTGTTAGCACTAATGCTTAAGTGCAGGTGAGAAACAACAGTTGCACATGTGTATGCCTTCAAGATTTTGTGGCGCCATATGTAAAGAAATATTTTAACTTATACACAGCACATAGCCAGCAGATTTCATTCAAGGGGATGCATTGCATGTAACTGTAACATTTCTTAAATGTGCATGCGCAGAAATGCTCATGTAGCCTTGCATGAAGATTCACGGCTACATGCATTTAGGATTTTTCGACTTTTTCCATCCGTCTGCCAGGATGCCTCTCACCGCAGCGCCTACCATACACTGGCCCAGCCTGGGGCTGGTACGTAAGCCCCTATCCGCAAAACTAGAAGCAGCAACCGGTCGAGGTGCGGTTGCTGTACGTCAAAATGACGACGATCCTCCCTCCCCCACCGATGATGACACTTCAAGGTCTATTTCGGCAACGCAGCAACGACACGTCGCCATCCCGACGAAGCGTGGAAGTCAATAATACGCCAACGTAAGATGACTTCACAACGCGACGTACCAGCCACAACTCAATGCGACGCAGCCGTGATCCGGCGCCAAGACCTAAGTGTGACGGAAGACAAAGAACCACTTTCATTAACGTGCTCTTCGATGGGCATGAAGTCAACGCACTTGTAGACTGGAGCCGACTACTCCGTCATCAGTGCATTATTCGCCGGGAAGTTTAAGAAAGTCAAGACTGCATGGAACGGCCCTAAAATTTCGACAGCTGGAGGACACCTCATAACGCTGACCAGAATGTCCCAATCTACCCTGCCACCTTCGTTGTCCTCCAACAGTGCTTGTGAAACGTAATTCTCGGCATGGACTTCCGGAAACAACACGGCGGAATCATCGACTTGACGTCGAAGTCGATAACGCTGTCCACAAACAAAGCGATACCAACGGAGGGACCTTCCAGTCAGCGTGCGTTGAGTGTACTTGAAGACCAAGTCAGCATCCTACCTGCTTAAGGTAGGTAGTAGGTAGTCAGCATCCCAGCGATGTTATCTTTAAGATATTGTTGTTATCTTTATGTTATCTTTAAGATATTAAGGTATTGACACGTGTACTTGTTTATCGCGTGACCGCGTTTCACCATCTAACAAATGTCGCCTCACCACAGGATGCGCCTGCATGTATCGGAGGTTTGTCGAATGTTATCGATGGTTCTATGCGATGTCTGTTGTCACAGAACCTTGTGTAATCTGATTTCAGGCGTGACGTGAGTTTTATTGTACTTTTTAGAGCACACGCGGGCACCAGCGATTACTCTGGAATGTTCCATGATTCATGTATAAAAGCCGACGCACTTGACCCGCTGAATAGATCTTCGACGATCGCCGATGGTGTTCACCGCTATGCTGTACTTTTAGTGTACACTGTTTTACTGGGCACAAGATCGCCCAAGCAAGTTTCATCATTCACAGTCTTGTTGCTTTTTTTCTCCGACACCTCGACGATAAAATATCAAGGTGCAAGCGCGCTCGTCCTCCCCGTGGTTCCTTCGCTTATTCTAGCTCGGATCAGTAGGGCCAACGTGCTTGAATAACTTCATTTGTGTATTCTGTTAGATCATGAGAAGTGCGACCAGCAATATGAGGAAAACTTACCGCAAAAATCTATTAACGGCAGTGATGGTACACGGAGAGTACGTTAACTTCGTGTTTTCCGTAAATGCTGTGTTCATTATATAATCTGTACCTCTGCACGACTTTGAATTAAGTTGGCCGTCGTGATCAGCTCCAAGTCTGCAAAAAAACGTTTTGTGATCACTGGCGGATTGCTCAAAACGTAACAACATTTATTTTGCGAACCAGATTGATGTCACTGTGCCGAGAGACAGTGAACAAGTAAATTTACGAACATTAATAAAATTGGCGACATTCCGTACTCAATAAATCGTACAATATGTGTATGATGGGACAGCATTTTGTGATACGCTTGCAAAACACCCATGGGCTTAAAATTCGTTCTACGTATCGGCGTTTGTAAAAGCGGGTTCTTTCAACAAACCGGTTGGTTTCAATGAATGAGAATGGTTGTAAATGTAAGAAATGTGTGCAGTCTTACTTTATGAACGTTATTAAGTATGTTGAGCTTGGCTATTTCTAAATCAATACTTATTATGTTATGAGCTGGGAATAGAACTACCTCAGCAACATCACGTTTGAACAAACAACAAAAATAGCATAAGAAATTTTCTTTACGCACGAGTTTCAACGACGAACACTACGGCTATGGCACAGGCTATCGCTACAAACGAACCACATTGAATTGCACACAATTCACAAATATCCAATGTTCCGTTGCCTAGAAGTAATGGCAGCGATAAGCAGCTCCAATACCATGCACACCTTCAGGCAAACCAACTAGCCCGCTTATCCCTGTTAAATAAACTAGCAGACCCAGGCACATGACCGAACAAATGTTTTCGGAAGACCTGTCAAGATTCATATTGAATTTCACTGTGCTTAAGTCAATAATTGTCACCATCTGTCTCTAAAGTAGTATCATGTGTCAGATAGCGGTTCTTCTTATTGGTGGTGCGCTACAACTCGTAACACTCGAACACATTCATGGGGCAGCCTGGAAGATCCCCTCCAATAATAGCTCGCAAAACACGATATCTAGCAGGAATTCCGCCATCCTAGGCTATTTCTCTGGTGTTTTATAGTGAAACTGTATATAGCTTGCCTCTGTCTATGCGTCGCGTCGACTCGACAAAACTTTCGTCCCTAGGTGACGTGGCGCAACACACTGTAACATTTGGGTAGCCACCACCGCTTGTCGCAGTTACACGTCAGAGAGAGGGCCGAATAGACCCAAGGAATATCAGATCAAATTAATAGGCTGGGAACTACTTCGTAGAACGCGACAGACGGCACAGAAACGATCCATCACAGGCATAAAACAATGGACCAAGGAGCTCAGGGATGACGTCAAAGCTGCCGCAAAAATGGCACCACCTGGATCTAGCTTGGAGGAATACTACAGCCGGCATCTCCACGTATGGGAGGCTAAGCAATCACTTCAAAATAGACTTAAAGGTCATAAGCATAACAGAAAGTTAAGAAAACGCATAGCACGCCTCAACGAAGAAATAGAAGAATATGCTGAGAAATGGACCGAACAAGAATGGGGCGAGAAATGTAATTCCATGGACGGGCAATTAAGCACCGGCAAACCTGGCAAAAGCTAGGGTTCCCGCTTGACCCTAAAAATAACAAGAAAAGCCGCAGGCAAGCCATTTAAAAGTATTACACGCATACGAGGGCACAAAAGAAGAATTTAGCAATGGATTAGAGCAGAAAAACTTAACGCAGGCACCACCTTGCCGCTATCCTAGCTAAAACTGGAATATAAACCCAAATTAGACGAGAATCTCACGGAGGCAGAAATCCGCGCCGCCCCACAAAAGTTAAACACCGAATCAGTCCAGGCCCCAGATGGTATAACCAATAACATTCTCAGGAATCTGACGATGAATTTATCGCCAAACTAACAGGATACATAAACAAATGTTGGATAAAGGGAGAAGGACCAGTTCAGTGGAAGAAAACGACGATAATGCTCATTCGAAAACCTTGTAAGAAGCTTGAGATTGACAACATCCGACCGATATTCCTAACATCCTGCGTCGGGAAATTCAACACAGTAGATAACTTCTTGGATGATAATAAAGTATACCCAGATACAACGATACCATTTCGCAAAAACCTTTCGACACAAGATGCGATGCTTTAATTTAATCATCAGATAGTTAATTATAAAACGCGCTCTAGGAGGGCCATCTCAGGTACTGATCTTAAAAAGGCTTTTGATATCGCCAACCACGCAACCATATTGGAAAACATCGAACGAATAGGACTAGGGCAATGGATGTATAACATTAAGCACTTCCTATCAGATATTACATGGGGATGCGTTCAGAATCGACAATTCCTTCAAATAAAAGACCCCAGTGCGGAGCAGTGGGAGAAGGTGCTCTCCAGCAGCGACCCGAAAGTCCAGCATGGACTAGTAAGGCACCCTTACCGAGTAGCCACCCTCAGTGGTGCCCTGGAATAGGGGCGTCGACCCTGCGCAGATGGGGAAGAAGACCGTGAAGACGGCCGACCACATCTGCCACCGCTAATTTCTCACCAATTAGAGCAAATAAAGTTTTTCCTCCTCCTCCTATCAGATAGGAAAGTAGTCATCTACGTCGGACGGCTCACGTCGGCCGAGATCGACGTAGGGGGGTCCTTCACGCAGCAAGGCTCTGCCTTCTTCCCAATGCTGTTCAATCTCGTCTTGATGGGACTCCCCGAAAAACTAAATTGCGTATAGAGTCCCTGAATCATACAATCCGCATGGAGGATATTACTATCTGGGTCTGTCATGATAGCGATGGATCAATACAACGACTCCAGACCGCAATAAACACACTAGAGGAACACTTCATAGGAACAGGCCTTACATGTTCTGCCGAGAAATCCGAACCTCTCTCATACCGCCCCACTCTTAGGCGCATGCCTCCCAAAGGATGCGACAGAAACGAGGCTCATGAGTAAATCAAGCTACACACCAAGAACGGGCGGAGTATCCCAATAGTCAACCAGCTCAAGGTGCTGGGTCTAGTAACCGAGAACAAAGGTACAAACGGGGAAGCCGTAAGGAAGTTAGACACAAAGGTAACAAACACCAAGAGAATATTCAAACGAATTACTAACAAGCACCAGGGTGTGAAGGAAAAAAATATCATGCAGTTCAAGAGGACAGATCGGTGGGCTAGTCGGTACAACTTTATTTACACACTAGTGCAGAAGCACAAGGATAAAAAACGAAGACGGGATACACTGCTAACTAACAATTGAGTGTTTATTGCACGAGAGCAAATATGCAGGGTGCCCATATATTTTGAGCCAATGCTTTAAAAAGGAAAGGAGTGTCGGAAGCGAATTGAATCGAATGCATACTATTCGCAATAGCATATAGTAAGTCAGCAAATATGATACGCAGATTTGCAGGTCACCTTCAGAAACTACCGATCGAGTTGTTTCCTTTACGATACGTCTCAGGTGGTCATTTTTCCAGGTTGACAAGAAAGCCCGCGAAATATGAAAAAAAGCCATGCGCAGTGGTATTCTGCTGCTCTCAAGCTTGCGTTCGGCGAGCAAGGTTGCCTGCACCGTGACTGGCGACGAGGAAGCGGCAGGGTGCTCTTTATCTCATCGGCAGCGTTCGGCCAGCAGCATGCATTTGCGCCGCCATCCGACTGGAGCCGACCTTGTTCACCGAACTGACGATTGCGAGCAGCACACTACCACTGCGCAAGCGCTCCGTCACACGGCTTTATTATATTTCGCGGGCTTTCTTTGCAACCCGAAAAAAGGACTACGTGAGACGAATCGTAAGGAAAATAACTCGATCGGTGGTTTCTGAAGGTGCTCTACAAATCTGCGTATCATACTTGGGGTCCTCAGCCAATCATTAAAAAAAAGTTGTCCAATTAAACTAATTTAATTAGTGAGGTATGGGGACAACAAAAAAGTGTATGAGTTACTATTGGCTATGGCGAATAGTATGCGTTCGGTTCAATTCGCTTCCGATGCACCGTTCATTTTTGTAATTCTTGGCTCACGTTATGTGGCACACCGTGTATATATCACCGCACAAAAGGAAATCAACCCAGCAAGATCAACTGACACGGGCGGCTAAGAGGACAAAAACATTACTTTCTCCAATAAGGGGACCAGCAGGCAGCTAACACAATCCCTATTCCTAATCTCTGCAGCCTCTACTGTTTCTCTGGTGGGCTGGTCAGAGTGTCTGGCCAGCGACCAAGTGCGATAAAACTGAGGCTTGCATTTACAGCGCACGCAATGTGCCGTAGGGTGGCCTGATAGGGCTAGTTTTTCAACGTTGTTCCTGTGCTGACGTAAGCTGCAGAACAACGTGGCTTACCTCGTAGTACTCTAGAACTACGAGGCAAGTCACCAACACCGGGTGGGAACGAACCATTTGCGACACGGTGTTCTCGGTGCGGCTTCAGGAGGTATCGGCGGATTAACACACGGGCGGTTTTAATCATACAAGAAATTTCTGGGCAGTTAATCCTGTTGTGAAGTTTAAGCGAGGCGATCAGCCTCTTCATTTCCAGCAATGCCCACGTGCGAAGGTATCCACTAGGCAATGACGGACAGCCCACGAAAAGTAATTTTTTCGGCGTAATCTGTTATCCTGCGTAGAATTGGGCTCTTGGCATCCTTTCTCAGCAACCTGATAAGGTTGCTGAGAAATCGAACCCCGGACCTCAGTCCCCAGCAGCTGCGAAGCAACTGACCACGGCGGCGGTCAGACCTGCGACGCAGCAGAGGGTGCTAAGAATCCCTGGATCCGGACAGCCCGCCATTGGAATCTGAACCTGGTAACGTTTAACGCTAGAACGTTATCTAGTGAGGCGAGTCTAGCTGTGCTCTTGGAGGAATTAGAGGGCAGTAAATGGCATGTAATAGGGCTCAGTGAATTTAGGAGGACAAATGAAGAATATACAGTGCTAAAAAGCGGGCACATCCTGTGCTACCGGGGCTTAGCGGAGAGGCGAGGACTAGGAGTCGGATTCCTGATTAATAAGAATATAGCTGGTAACGTACAGGAATTCTCTAGCATTAACGAGAGGGCGGCAGGTCTTGTTGTGCACCTTAATAAGAGGTACAAATTGAAGGTCGTACAGGCGTACTCCCCTACATCCAGTCATGATGACCAGAAAGTCAAAAGCTTCTATGAAGACGTGGAATCGGCGATGGGTAAGGTCAAAACAAGATACACTGTACTGATGGGCGACTTCAATGCCAAGGTAGGCAAGAAGCAGGCTGGAGACAAGGCAGTGGGTGAACATGGCATAGGCACTAGGAATAGCAAGGGAGAGTTATTAGTAGACTTTGCAGAACAGAATAATATGCGGATAATGAATACCTTCTTCCGCAAGCGGGATAGCCGAAATCGGACGTGGAGGAGCCCGAATGACCAGACTAGAAATTAAATAGGCCGCATACTCTGCGCTAACTCTGGCATCATACAAGATGTGGACGTGCTCGGCAAGGTACGCTGCAGTGACCATAGGATGGTAAGAACTCGAATTAGCCTAGACTTGAGGAGGGAACGGAAGAAACTGGTACATAAGAAGCCGATTAATGAGTTAGCGGTAAGAGGGAAAATATAAGAATTCCGGATCAAGCTACAGAACAGGTAAAAAAGCTTTAACACAGGAAGAGGACCTTAGTGTTAAAGCAATGAACGACAATCTTATGGGCATCATTAAGGAGTCTGCAATAGAAGTCGGTGGCTACTCGGTCAGACAGGATACCAGTAAGCTATCGCAGGAGACGAAAGATCTGATCAAGAAACACCAATGCATGAATGCCTCTAACCCTACAGCTAGAATAGAAATGGCAGAACTTTCGAAGTTAATCAACAAGCGTAAGACAGCTGACATAAGGAAGTATAATATTGATAAAATTGATCATGCTCTAAGGAACGGAGGAAGCCTAGAAGCAGTGAAAAAGAAACTAGGAATAGGCAAGAATCAGATGTATGCGTTAAAAGACAAAGCCGGCAATATCATTACTAATATGGATGAGACCGTTCAAGTGGCTGAGCGGTTCTATAGAGATTTCTACAATACCAGTGGCACCCACGACGATAATGGAAGAGAGAATAATCTAGAGGAATTTGAAATTCCACAAGTAACGCCGGAAGAAGTAAAGAAAGCCTTGGGAGCTATGCAAAGGGGGAAGGCAGCTGGGAAGGATCAGGTAACGGCAGATTGGTAGAAGGATGGTGGACAGATTGTTCTAGAGAAACAGGCCACCCTCTATACGCAATGCCTCATGACTTCGAGCGTACCGGAATCTTGGCAGAACGCGAACATAAGCCTAATCAATAAGAAAGGGGACGCCAAAGAGTTGAAAAATTATAGACCGATCAACTTACTGTCCGTTGCCTACAAAGTATTTACTAAGGTAATTGCAAATAGCATGAGGAACACCATAGACTTCCGTCAACCAAAGGACCAGGCAGGATTCCGTAAAGGCTATTTAACAATAGATCACATTCACACTATCAAACAGGTGATAGAGAAATGTGCGGAATATAACCAACCATTATATATAGCTTTCATTGATTACGAGAAAGCGTTTGATTCAGTCGAAACCTCAGCAGTCATGAAGGCATTACAAAATCAGGGTGTAGACGAGCCGTATATAAAAATACTGAAAGATATCTATAGCGGCTCCACAGCCACCGTAGTCCATAAAGAAAGCAACAAAATCCCACTAAAGAAAGGCGTCAGGCAAGGAGATACGATCTCTCCAATGCTATTCACAGTGTGTTTACAGGAGGTATTCAGAGACCTGGATTGGGAAGAATTGGGGATAAGAGTTAATGGAGAATACCTTAGTAACTTGCGATTCGCAGATGATATTGCCTTGCTTAGTAACTCAGGGGACCAACTGCAATGCATGCTCACTGACCTGGAGAGGCAAAGCTTAAAGTGGCCATCTACGTGGCCCCAGGCCCAGGCCTTCGAATCGCCGGTTTGCAAATAAAGTTATCTCACTCAATCAGTGTCTCGCGAATGCTCTGTAGCTCTCAATTTATTGTAGGTATCTTCGAAAAAATTACACTGAAATTGGCCGAGAAGAAGACTCTATCATTACGCCGAGCTTCATTTATTTGTCGTAATTAGTTCACACTGAAGTTGCAAATGTTACAGAATTTTTGTCCGCCCTCAATACATTGCCGTCTACGGAGGCAGTATGGTTAAAGAAAACGGCGGTAAATATTGCTTTATAAAAAGTATCCCGAAACAAAGCATATCACATTTAGCTGCTAAGACCACTCGAAAATTACGCCGAGTTTCATCTAGTATTTATAATTACGTAGTTCACAATGAAGTCGTAAATTTTCTGCAATTTCCGTCTGCGGTGCGGCGGTACTTGCACACGTCAATATTGCCTAAATTTTAAGAATAAATCACTCCAGAATCAAAAGATGTATTCGTTGTCTGTGAACTTTAATAATAATAATAATAATAATAATATGAATAATAATAATATTAATAATAATAATTATAATAATAGCTATGTTTACAGAGTTGCGTCTATTGATGCAAAACACACCGCAGCTTCGCTGCTCGACCTTCATCACAAAGTGGAAGGCATGATGAATTTTTTTTTTTGATTCCGAAGAAGAATTTTATTTTATCTTCATTTCTCGCACGCGAACGGATAGCCTTCAGAAGGCACCGTTAATCTCGGAAGCGTAAAATTGGTTTATCTTGTCTTGCTAACGGTGCTCGTGAAGCGGAAACGCCGCAAATACTTATCATCTGTACTAATGGAGCTCCATTAGTTCGTGTGAATACCTTGTCAAATATTTTACAATCTAAGCGCGAAATAGTAAAACAATAAATGCACGTAATATAGAGATAGCCCGTCTTTTCGCTGAAAGATGCTTAGCCGTGTATCATGATTGTACAGTCTGTTTAGCTTATTACAGTCGAACGCGTTTCTGACGAAGTGTCGGGAGCCTTTGAAATCATTAGTTATACAAGTAACTTTAGAACTAATACCTACTTGTAATAACTATAACTAGTTAGTTGTTAAGGTAGCACACCGCATCACTCACCAACGAAATGGGACAGAATTATTCCTTCGTTATATAGGTAATTTTGTTGTAGAGGCATTCGACTATATTCTCTACTCTCGGCGGCAGACACATTTTCTCAACTGGTCTTTAGCGATGCTGAAGAAAGGCATGCCATACACAGCTCAAGCAACTTAATTGCAGTAATAACATACACTTGGAGAGCCGTTATTAAATTCCAGTGATCTTAGCTGCGAAACCGTCACGTAAACAAGGAAGAGGCCCGCATGCGCGTAGTACTTGGTTGGAATCCTGGTGTCACATATAACCATCACTTTTAATGCGACCGCGTCGAGGAGCTCATCTTGCAGGAAATTTGGTGTTTGCGTGGGACGTAGTTCCAGCAAAAAGATTTTCGAACCATCCATACTCACGCCCTCAGTGTGGCGCAAGAAACTTGCTGAACTAATTATATTTCTCAAGCTAAAATACGTAGAAAAATCGCAAAGTACGACTTACACACAACCTACACATATGATAGCTCTCGGGCTGTAATTTGAATATACGAGAAAACAATTCTCTTACGCGAAAACTCAAACTCCTTTTCCAGCGTTTCGACAGTTCAGAGACAACCGACGGAGACCGCCGTTAGCGCGCGCCGGCGCGTAAATATATCGCAGTCCACGTAGCGGCGCACGCGCTTCCTTAAAACACTTCCAGCTGACGCTCACCTCCACCGCCTCGCGGCCCACGCAAGAGGCCGCGTTTCTTCCAGAAAGCCCGCCTTCGTGCATTGCGTTCGCCTCGATCGTACCCCGGTAAACATTATTTATTTATTTATTTATTTATTGAACATACCTTACAGGCCCCTTGACAGGGCATTGAGTAAGGGGGGTAATAAAAAGTACAAAGTAACTTGTCAGTGTACAACGTACGGCTAAAACTTGCAGTTTAACATAAAGGAGAGGAATCGATGATAATGTGGTATGACGGCAAAGACAAAGTTGGGCGGGAAAAAGGATAACACGAAGACTGACTGACTGAATAAACTTTATTGAAACCAGCAAGAGATGGTGGCTGGGCCTAGGCCTCCCACGTGGGGACGTCGAGGTGTTGCCTCTTCGCCGCCTCGCAGGCCTGCTGGGTCGCCCAGAGTTGGTCGTCAAGGTTGGGGCTACGCAGGGCTGCGTGCCATCTCGACGAGAGGGTCGTGGGGTTAGTGTCGGGGTATTGGTGTGTACAGTCCCAAAGCACGTGTGGAAGTGTGGCTGGCTGTGTCTTGCAGATATGGCACGTGGGATTGGGGTAAATGCCTGGGTAGATCTTGTTGTAAAGTTGTAACGAGGGGTAAGTATTGGTTTGTAGCAGGCGGAAAGTTGTAGACTCCGCTCGGGATAGTTTGTTGTGTGGGCCGGGGAAGGTTCTACGCTCTAAGTAGAAGGACTTCACAAGATCATTGTAGCGTGTCAGGCGATCCCTACCGGTGGGGGCAGCCTCCCCTTCTCCCGCGCGGTTAACTAGGCCTCGCGCTAGGGAGTGGGTAACCTCGTTGAGGTTGGGGAGGTGCGGGTGGACGGTGCCTACATGAGCGGGGAACCAGACGAGTGTAACCTGATGGTAGGTTGAGCGGGGCGCTTGTTGCAAGATGCGCAAGGCTTGGTGTGAAATACGGCCGTTGATATAGTTGATAACGGCGGAGCGGGAGTCAGAGACGATGGTATGGCATGTTGGGTCCAGTGTGGCTAGCGCGATGGCCACTTCTTCAGCTTCCTCAGCGAGTGGGGTTACTAGGCTGATAGCATGGTGGAGAGAGCCTTCACGCGTGGTGACGGCTGCAAAGCGGGTACCGTGGGGATATTCGGCGGCGTCGACGAAACGCACACCGTCGTGGCAAGTAAGGGATTTGGTGAGAACCGTGGCACGTGCTGTGCGACGTGCGTGGTTGTATTCGGGGTGCATGTTTCTGGGGATAGGATCGGCGTGAATCCAAGCTCGTATGGTGGAGGGGATCTGGTGCTTATGGCCGTGTTGATGGTGGTAGGTGATACCGTGCGAGGTGAGGATATGGCGACCCGTCGCTGTGAGAGTTAGTCTCTCCAGCTGAGAGCGACGTTGGGCCTCGATGAGTTCGTCCAGTGTGTTGTGGACGCCTAGTTGAAGGAGGAGGCCAGTGCTGGTGCAACCGGGGAGGCCGAGGGCTTGTTTATAGACACCGCGTATAAGTATGTTGATCTTGGTGTGTTCAGCCTTGTACCAGTTTAGATACGCAGCAACGTAGGTGATGTGGCAAATTACGAATGACTGGATTAATCGGAGCAGATTCTCCTCTTTCATACCCCCACGGCGGTTGGAGACCCGCTTCAAAAGTCTCATGGTGTTGGCTGTATTCATCTTGATTTTGGCGAGGGCCATGCCATTCGCTCCGTTCGCCTCTATGAGCAAGCCGAGCACACGGATATTGGTGACTATGGGTATGGGGCTCCCATCCATGAGATGAAGCGCAATGTCTTCGTGATGGCGTTTAGCGGTGTAGTATTTTGGACGGCGGCCACGGAGAGTAGGCCTGTAGAGAAGGAGTTCGGGCTTCGCAGGGGAACAGCGAAGCCCCGTGCCTTGGATATAGGTCTCGACTGTTTCAATGGCGGATTGTAGTGCCGTTTCTATTTCGCCGTCACTGCCTTTGTGGGCCCAGATGGTTATATCGTCAGCGTATATGGTGTGGGTGACACCGTCCACTTGCTGCAACTCCTTGGCAAGATCGATCATGACAAGATTAAAAAGCATTGGGGAGATAACGGAGCCCTGGGGAGTTCCCGCGCTGCCCAAAGTCTGGGCGTCGGAGCGGAGATACCCCACCGAAAGGAAGGTCGTGCGATTAGACAGAAAGTCTCTGACGTAATTATAAGCGCGCGCACCGAGATTAAGGCGTGAGATGCGGTCAAGAATGGTGGAATGGGCTATGCTGTCAAATGCTTTTTCGAGATCGAGGCCGAGTATAGCTTTAGTAGTACGTGTTCTATCTTCTAGTATATAGTGCTTAAGAGAGAAAAAAAAATATTGGCTCGCATTATACATATGGCAAAATTGGATACAAGAATTATAACGTATACCGATTACAATGACAACAGTAACAAGAAAAGAAACTACAACCAAAGATAGACAGACAAATATGCGGAATCTAGGCGCATGAACAGTTGGCAGGGTTTAAAATACGCACAATGGTAGGGCATGATAAAAACGCAGGAACTAATGGCGTGCACAGTAAAAAAACTTATCCATATAAGAAATGCAGTCGGGCACAAAGTGGGATACTGAAAAAAAAAACACGTGCAGTGGCACAAAAAATGACGGATGTCTTTGGTCTTAAAGCTGTCAAAATAACAAATAAATAAATACATGGGTGGTATACAGAACATGGCACCGGAAGTAAAACAAAATTTGGAAATACTAGTGGCAAGTTTTTATTGCGAAAAGAAAGAGTGCAGGAGTTGACGGAAATTATCGTGGTCTGGTTCGGATGCGATGTTGTCTGGATGACCATTCCACAAACGTATTGCGAGAGGAAGAGCAGATGAGTTGAAGGTGTAAGCTGACCCCTATAATCGCGTGAAACTTAAGTGATTATGCAACCGACGTGATGTGAAGGAAGGGGCATCAAGGTGAAGTGGGAATGGTCTGTTGCTGTATGCGTATTTGTGAAAAAGGCTTAAAGGGCTATGTCGCGACGAGCACTAAGGGGTTCAAGTGAAAGATTGAGCTTAATTTGCGTTATGCTGTTATGGTTGTCATAGTTGCGTGAAATGAAACGGGCAGCCCTGTTCTGAATCGCTTCAAGCATGTTAATTAAATAATTTTGGTAGTGGGACCGGATAGATGCGGCGAATTCAAGCTGTGGGCGAACGAAGGTCTGATAAGCTAGATGACGAACGTGAGTGGGACAGTTATGTAAATTTCGACGTAAATATTCTGAAGATTTTGAAGCTTTTGCGCATATGGTGGTAATATGGTGAGACCAGGAGAGTACGCTTACATGAGACCAGTACGCTTACATACGTGCCGTTGCCGGGAAGCGTGATAAGCATTCAGTGATTTTTGAATGCTATCGCGTTGCACTCTTAAAGACGAAGCGTAAGTGCCCTCCAAATTTTAACAGCGGAGCTGTTTAAGCTTTAGTTCGACCGTGGAGCGTTACCAGAAAACTCAGCCCAGCTGTGCTCCGCCTCATGTTGCCTAGCGACCACCTGCGAGAGCACCAAGCCATGCTGCCATGGGAAGACCGAAGAAAGTCCGGACGCCCGAAGAAGAAGCGGCCTACCAGGAAGCGCACCATACTGCCAAGCTAGAAGCGATGCGTTGCCTCCGAGCTGATCCAGAACAGGGCGCCGAAGCGGCGGCTGAGAAGAGGCGACGCCGAGTCGCGGATTCCGAATTTCAGCCTAAGGCACCGCGAAAGTCGTCGCCTGAACGCTCGACGTCGCCGAGAGAGCGATCTCGGCCTCCGACTGCTCGGAAGCTTCCAGCGTCAAGCCCACCGAGACAACTTAGCAAAACATTGAAAAACTTAGCCAAGCCTACCATAACCTCGCAAAACCAAGAAACGACTTGGCCAAGCCTACTAACAACTTAGCAAAGCCTAGCGCAACCTCGCAAAACCTACGAACAACGTGGACAAGCCACGTAAAAGCTATATAAGGACAAGCTCCGCAGTTGACTCCAGCCTTGCACCACTAGTGCAATACTTGACCAATACCAATACTTAAGTACCAATACTTGAATGCGCGTTCACTGTCTGGTCCCCTCATCTAGTCTGCGATATACATTAAGTGGAATCAGTGCAAAAGAGAGCAGTTTGATTTGCTTTTCGCGCTGTGACCGCCTTTTCTCGGCTTTCTTTTATGCAGCTAAGCTATCACTGTCACCACTAGCAATCAGACGTAACCACGAGCGCATTATTCTCCTGCACAAAATAGTTAATCAATAATCCCCCACTACATCCCCCACTGTTTTCACAAGTTGTACAGCACCCCGTACCAGGCGAACCCATTCCTTGAACCTTGTTCCTCTTAAACCGTCCCTGGATTGTTTAGGTTTTCCTTCTTCCCCTACACCACTGAACTTTGGAATAACCTTGAAGCGTTTGGAATAACCGTGAAGATTTGTTATTCAACTACCCAATTATGTATGGTCATATTTATTTGTTTTCAGCAATTACGTACCCACTCCTGCTATGTCTTGCTTATGCATGATGGCAGTATACATAAATAAATAAATAAAAGCTGCGCACGTTTTTTTTGTTTTTTATATTGCTGATTAGCATTCTTACGCAACTTCACGCACAGGACTATGACGCGATCTAACCGTTTCCTGCCAACTTGGTTAACTCGGTAGTCAATGGTCGAATGGTTAGGAAGAAGACGACGAAGTGTGACGACGCGTCGGATGGGCTCCTCATCTGCTCCGCACAGAAGCTCCATTTTCGGCGAAATCACCTCGGCATCCAGATTCCACGTAATCATCGTGTGCCTGAAGTCAGCCAGAGCACGTCAACACCAAACTTGAGGGTGTAAGTGCTATATTTTGCATTCTACAGTCACATCAAGTTCCGAAGCGGGGCCGCCCCGCTAAACCAACTTCGCTAGGGCGAGGCCTAGCAAAGGCTTTGGCCGCCGCACCGCTGCAGATGGCGAGCGCGCTGCTCAATACTGACGCCGACAAAGCCCACCAATTGTCCACCGGGGTCCTGGAGGACGAGGACATGGAAATTCGCGAATCACAAGGATTTCTTCCGGCCGCTGAGGAGAACGAAGAAGACAATGAGCCTTGGATCAATGTTACCAGTCGTGCTCGTCGTCGTCGGCTGCAGACACGCTTAACCATGCCCCAACTTTCCCGAAGGCCACCGAGGCCCCTTCTCCGCCAAAGCCGACCGGTGATGCGCAAGGCCCGACAACCCCCCTTCCTGCCGATGATTAGAATTGGGCGGTTCGCCCACGGAACGGCTTGCAGCTCAACAAGGTGAGCCCAGGGAAGTTAGTAGACGCCATCACAAATGAGGCAAAGCTACAAATCGGCTCCGCCGGATTCAAAATACGCATCGACGAAGACCAAAACATCCTTGTTCTGAGCACTGCCTCAGGAGCTAAGGCCTCAGCACTAAACAAGATGCAGAAAATGACAATTGATGCAACAACATATGACATTGCATCATACGGAATTTCCCCCGATAACTCTTGCAAAGGAGTATTATACAACATCGATCACGACACCACGCCCGAAATGTTACTTAAACGCATTGAATCTCCCGGATACGAGGCGCTAACATGTAGAAGACTGGGAAACACAACCACCATGGTGATCCCATTCCTGGCAAAAACAGTACCATATTACATCGAATTCTCCGGCCTTCTTCTGCGGTGCTACCTCTACAAGAGAACCGTGCCACATTGCCGAACCTGCAACGAGACAGGCCACAGAGAGGATGTCTGCCCGCGGCCCCCCGCCACACCCAAGTGCAGAGAGTGCGGCACTTCGCTAGCAACGGAGCAGCACGAGTGCCACCCTCGGTGCTCTCTGTGCGGCGGGAATCACCCGACAGCAGCGGAATCCTGCCCCAACAGGTTGCTCCCGCCCGTCAACCGCCGGAAACCGCAGCAGGCCCTGAGAGCAGGGTCCTCGTCTCCGAGGCCACGTGGCGAGCGCTCAACATCCCGCAAGTCGCGGTCCCCGAAACGATGCGGAGCTGTCCAGGAGAGGAGGAGTTTCAGGCTACGTTTCGGTTCCGGTTCCAGGAACAGGACCTCATCGCGACGACGGACGCCATCCCATGGCAGGACCTCGAGCCGTGGTCGTTCCGCAAGCGGCAGGAGGGGAAGCAAGGGAGCAGCGCAGGTCACCAGGCAGGTGAGCTGGGCACAGGTTGTTTCTCCCAAAGCTCGTGCCCCCCGCGTTGACACGGAGCTGGCACAGGCACACGCCCAGATTAGGCGTCTCACTGAAGAGAACGCAACACTCAAAGCAGAAATCACTAGCGTACACGCAGAATTCGTAGCACTTAAAGATGAATTGCAAGAAATAGCACTACCCCTACAGGAAACACTTCAACCCCACCCCCGGAGAAGCGGAAACAAGAAGAGCAGTCAGCTCACACAGTCAATTCAAGTCCGACACCGCATTGAGCAACCGCGCAGCCCACTGCACCGCAAGGAGTCGTACCCGTCCAATATGCCACTCTCCAGAAGGTAGAAGAGGTAGTAGCAAAGGCAATTCAGAGCCTTCAGACATTCCTACAAGATACTATGCAGCAACAATTCACAGCTATACAACAGTCAGCGGCAGCTGACTGTTGTATAGCTGTGAATTGAACAACTCGCAACTCAACAACAACACTCTAACACTCAGTTGGCGGAACGCATCATGAGACTAGAGGAACGCATACTAGCACTGGAACCTCGTGAAAGCCGGCACCCCAAGAAAACAGGTCATCAGACCCTACCAGAATTGCCAGATTGTCTGGGCTCCTCAGAACCCCATCTTGTGCACGCATCACCACCCTTTAATAACCAAGATGGCTCCTCCTCAACATATATGCCGTAAACGCGGGGGCTCCCCAGGAGGATCCACGGTGTGGCAGTAAAATTGGCGGGGCTACAAGAACAAGTATGGATCACTGATACAATACATCGCGACATCAACAAGACCACCTGAAATCATCGCACTTCAAGAAACGAACCCACACGTCCGCCTACCCGGATACGTCACGTATGGCACCGATACAGGTGACAGCCTTCACAGCCTGGTCAGTAAGAAGCTAGTGGCCTTTCAACACCATCTCCAGCAATTCGAACCGCTTGCCATTCTGCTCGGAATTATCCCACAGGCAACAAAGAAGAAGGGTCCCATGTTTGGTCTAAACGTGTACTGTCTTATTTAAGCTGAGCCGTGCATGTTGAGAATATTACTAACAAGGCAGTCAAAAAACTTGGATTTTTAAAGCGCTGTCTGTACCTTGCAAACAATGACACAAGACTTCGTGCATATATTCCCCTTATCAGAGCAACCCTCGATTACGCCTCAATTATTTGGAACCCTCACGCAGCTAACCTTTCTGATTGCATCGAATCAATTGAAAATGAGGCTGCCCGCTTTATTTTGCGCTCCTACTCTCCATACTAAAGTGTGTCGGTACCCGCCGTGATTGCTCAGTGGCTATGGTGTTGGGCTGCTGAGCGTGAGGTCGCGGGATCGATTCCCGGCCACGGCGGCCGCATTTCGATGGGGGCGAAATGCGAAAACACCCGTGTGCTTAGATTTACGTGCACGTTAAAGAACCCCAGGTGGTCGAAATTTCCGGAGTCCTCCACTATGGCGTGCCTCATAATCAGAAAGTGGTTTTGGCACGTAAAACTCCATAATTACACTCTACCACATCACCTGGGAGTGCGAACGCAACAAAGCATTCCACAAACACGAACACCCGAGTGCGGAGCAATGGGAGAGTCGGCTCACCAGCAGCTAGCTCACGGCCCAAAGGGCCCTAGTGCAGCACGCGAGCGATGCAGCACGACTCAGTGGAGCCTTGGAATAGGGGCCCACCCTTGCTGAACAGAAGTCTCAAGTCGCCAGCGCCAAGAAGATGAAGACGACGGAGACCTCGTAACCGCGAAACTCTTGAAAGACTCAAAAGCTTTCACCCACTCACTCACTCACTCACTCACTCACTCACTCACTCACTCACTCACTCACTCACTCACTCACTCACTCACTATGAAATAGAATATTTCCCTCACAAAATTAAAATTAGGCGAGTATCTGTTATGCCTTTAGGAGCCGCTCAAATTGAGATAAAGAAAAATACAGATTCTTATGATTTCTGTTTTTCAACACTAATAAAATGAACTAATAAGTTGAATAAATCAGTTATATATAGCATCAATCAAACTAAATTCATCAATCACCAAAAACATCAAGCTGTATTGCCTTTCCTAATATTAGAGAAAAATTGCTCATAATATTAATAATCAACAGTACACATTAGGTTTATTTTTAGGTAGTAGAAAAGCTTTCAGCATCTTGCAATGAATCTGTCATCACATCATCATATATTTACAGATCGAGTATTGCTCGCCAAACTATTGCAGTATGATAAAGCCTCAGAGAATCTGTGCTACAAGGGTCAATTTGGGACCTTCATTATTTCTTACTTGCTATAATGACCTTGTTCTGGTTCCTAAAATACCAACAAACATTTTTATCCGAAATTGGCCGCACTCTTTCTTTTCATCCAGTTTGTGGTCAATTCACCAGATGCTAACACCTAGCTTCAAGTTCTAGTTATATGGCTCCGTGCAAATCATATTTACACGAGAAAAAAACTAAGTACATTATTTTTACGGCTAATAATAATGAACTTATCAATTCGGTTCTACTAGGTTTGGAATCAGAACCATTGGAGAAGGCACGTAAACATAACTTTTAGGATTATTATTGGATGCTAATCTTCGATCATTGGGTATTTCATGTGACTATGATTGAACTCTTTATTGCGAATACTAATGCGACATTTACCCCACAATGCGCATGGGGTGCCCATCATTTTGAAGCGCCAGTTGTTTCTGCAGTCATTCATTGACACCATCGATATCGTCCCGTTATGCGCTATGTTGTATCTAAAACAAACATGAAACGCATCCATATCACAAAGGAGAAATACGACAGCATATTACGCTCCTTTAACACATGAAGGCCAAGGGCTGGTGCTCACTTCGTAATGCATTAATTTACACAATCGGAGGGGTCAGATTTCTAGCAAAACCAAACGAGCCGCAGTGTGAAGTAAACGTATGGCGCTTTAGGTCGGCCTGTGATGTTATTGGGGCCGGATCACTCCAGAAAAAGGGAAAAGCAGCACGCGAAAACACAAACACACATCAGACTTGTATTGACGTACACGACACAGATAACGGCACACACACGTGATAGTTTCCCAAAATGTCTCATAGGCAACATGCACTATATCTATGGATCGGTGGATTATGATTGGCCTACAGTTCCGGCGGAAGCGTGTGTCACCGTGTCTGAGACCTCGTTGAACCGATGCTGGCCAGCGGCGTCGGACAACAGTGTCGGCCGGCCGGTCGGACAACTGGGTCGGACGGCCGGGTCGTACAGCTGGGTCGGACGGCTGGGTCGGACAGCCGGGTTGGACGGCCGGGCCGGACCACCTCGCGGGGCTCAGGTAGTCGGCCGCAGTCACCGGGTCGCGTCCACAGCTGGCGGGGTAGCCCTATGGCCGCTCACCCGAACGCTCGACCGCCCCGGTTCCGGACCGCCAGCCCTCCTGGACCAGTGCCCAGCGGAAGAGCGGGGCGAGGTAACTTCCCAGCGGGCGACAGCTTTGGCTCGGGTGTGGCGCAGTGGCGCCGGCGGCGATAGCTCCTATGGGCCAGACGCCCAGCGAGGAGGTTGTTTACCGTCGAACGCCGAACCTCGCGCACTGCTCACGCCACGGGACCACGGGCCACTCTCTCGCGCGCCACGCTTTTTTTTGAGGCGCCACAGCCGACGCTCCCAAATTGGTGTCGATGATGATGATGATGATCCTCTTGCGGGTATTTGCAAAGACTCGCTGTCATCTTCGCCACCGCACGGCGCACTGTCTTCATATATTCATACTTTCCACTCCCGCGTACCACATATTATTACAATACCCCCCTTCTCGAGAAAGTTGTTTACAACTATTCTAACACATGGACGCGGGATTCTAACACATGGACCACATATTTTTACACGGCCTCCTCCACGACACATTCGAGCGGCTAATGGACTACCTGAACTGCCTAAAGTATCCTTCATTCTCTCTTTCGTTCTCCCTTTTATTCTTTCTTTCGTTCTTTATTTCGTTGTTTCTGTGTTCTTTCGTTCCTTCTTTCGTTCTTTCTTTGTTTCCGTCTTTCGTTCTGTTGCTTCTTCATTCATACTCAGCCATCGCATCTTTGCTTGCGTACGGGGGTATGAGCCTTTCCTGCTGATATTTTTTACATCGCTGAGTTTTTGCGTCGCTGAACTAGACGCCGCTTCTCTCAGGTATGAACTATTGCAACGAGCCACTTAAGGCTTTCGTCTTAAAATGTAATTCCCTTTATTCGCAAGCTATGAAGCCCCACTTAAGCAGCTTACATTTATACTAAACGGGATAATATATTCAGTATTCATCGTCTTTACAAATTCTTTTTTTGATAAAAACGATAAAATGTAAACCTGGCCGTAAATTATTTTAGGCTGCGTACAGGAATCTCAAGCAAAACTGCAGTTTCAAGCCAACCCTGTATACGAAAATCGGAACCTGCACATTCCTGATTGGCAGATCCCAAATCTACTTACCGAATATTGTTTTTATTTATTCTGTTTTCATCAATCGTGCAACAGCGTATTTGTTTAGCTGTAACCTGTTCTAAATTAAAATTATATTACCTGCCAAAACCCCGATCTGATTATGACACACGCCGTGGTGGTGGAGTCTGAAAATTTGGACGGCTGTGCCCGGCTCCATAGGACGTCCACGAGGACGCGGACGAAGTCGAGACGTCATCGGAGAGACATCGCGATGCTTTGGCATTCATCCACGTAAGGATACCTAAGTGCCCTTGAATTTTTTTGATGTTTCTGAAATTGGCTGCTTGCTTGTGGCGCGGCTTGCCACAGATGCAGCTTTGTCTGGATTTTTGTATGGATGTTTACGTATGTGTACATTGTGCGCTTAATCATTTACGTAGTTGTACCTCTTTTGCAAAAATTTGCTCTTTGCAAGGAACAACAAAAACGTTCAGGCACATAAATTTATGAGTGGCCTGAAAATATTTATGGACATTATATCAACACATGTGCTTTAAAGACAGAAGACAGAAACATCTAGGACGTGTTAAATTTTGGGAAACAATAGAAGGAACTACAATGTTTAATTATACATGTACTTATTGAATGGAATGGTCAGAAAAAAAATTAAATTATGGGGTTTGATGTGCCAATACCACGATCTGATTATGAGGCACGCCATAGTAAGGGATTCCGGAAATTTGGGCCAGCTGGAGTTCTTTAACGTGCACCTAAATCTAAGTATACAGTTGTTTTCGCATATCGCCCCCATCTAAATGCGGCCGCCGTCGCCGGGATTTGATCCCGCAACCGCATGCTTAGCAGCATAACACTAACCTGTCCTGCTATAAGTATAAGAGCGTACACGTTTTTTTGTTTTTGCTTTTGTGATTTGCCTGCATATACGTGTGTGAATGTGTAAATATAGGTGCCTATATACGTGCTATCTTATCGTTAATATTGTACCGAAGAAGAGGAACGCTATAGTGGACCATCCTCTCCAGCGCTTTCTAGTGGCTGAAGCTCTCCAGCGCTTGTTCTCAGTGAACGCTGCTCGTGCTGAGAGTCCGTGCCCTGCGCTGACGGTTGGCCCAACCGCTGGTGGTTAATAAATACCTTCACAACTGGTACAGGTTGCTCAGGCAGAACAACGTTAGCTCTGGAACTTCGATGCCGTACTCTACGCTCAACCATGCCTGAAGAGGCATTCCAGCAAACGCCTCCTACCACATCCCAGCAAGCGCCTCCTGACTCGGTCCTGTGCTCTGGCGTACCGTGCCACAAGGACCCTGCCATGTTCAGCGGCGCAGACGACACCGACGTCGAGAACTGGCTGACGACATATGAAAGAGTAAGCACCCACAACGAATGGTACGATCCCACCAAATTAAGCAACGGGCTCTTCTATCTCGCGCATGTTGCCAGTCTCTGGAACTACAATCATAAAACCGACTACTCTTTCAAGACCTCTTTAGTGGCTGTGTTTTCTCGCTCAGCTGTGCGCAAACTGCGAGAGGAATCGCGTTTGCAAGAACGTGCACAGCAGCCGGCTGAATCATTTACCAGCTACATAGAATATGTACTGCACTTGTACTGCACGCGAGGATGTTCGAGTCCGACAAAGTCAGATATGTCTTAATAGGGTTAGAGGACGATGCTTTCAGACTGCTACTTGCCAAGAATAATCAGTCCGGGGCAGACATCATCACTTTATGTCAAAGCTACGAGGATATACGCAGGCAGAGCTCGCTGACACGTCGCCCTTCCTCGCGTGACGACCTCATTGCTGGCTTCGCTACCATCTCCGACCAGTCAGGGCTGCTTGCTGAAATGAAAGCGTTCGTTCGGGAA